>NC_141065.1:36978427-37578427 GCF_041138505.1 Cibotium barometz
TCACTCCTATGCAATGCTGAGATTTGCATTCGAGTCGATGTGGGCATCATTTGCCTCGGAAGCTTCAAAAATAAAGGCCACCACGAGTGATTTTTCCTGAGTAAGGTGTTTAAGTTGAAGGCCAAGGTACCTTTCAAGCGTTCAATTTTGTAAATTTTAAAGTCCAAGGTAGGGTTGCAAATTTCAGGCCTACCTCTAACTATCATACAATATCTAGAACATTTATATGGTAGATCCTTGAAAATTTCTTGTATGATATAAAAAGTGAACAACTTTACAAAAAGCCATGTGAAGGGACTTCTCATGGGGGGGGGGGGGGGGGGGTGGTACCGACACTTTGAAATTATTGTTGAAGGTTGGTAGCTGTAGTTCTCAATCATGATATCATGAATAGAGTCTAGGGTAGAGAAATATAAGGGTCCACTTAAAAGTGGACACACACACACACACACACACACACACAAAAACCAAAAAAATTATCCAAAATATCAGCTTCCCTTCACCTACATAAGCACGTGCCTCCTCCTTTGCAATACCCAACTAGCCATTCGATTAGCTTTCTACCTACGCTTAGATTATCAAGCAGTTGATCAGTTGCTTTTTCTCTCTGATTAGTAGCTATGGCTGAAGAGCACCACCACCACCACTTGTTTCACCACAAGAAGGATGATGAGGAGCCTGCTGTCGTCTGTGAAACTACTGATGTTTACGCGACGGAGAGTGTTGTGGATGAGTATGGGGTAGAGAAAGCCCGGAAAGAAGAGAAACATGCTAAGCGCGAGGAGCACGTGGGCGAGCTCGGAGCTGTAGCCGCAGGAGCTTTTGCCTTGGTAATCAAAATTAGCACAGATTTAAGTGTATTTTTTTTGGGCGTAATCACATACAATTATTCTGATCATTAAGTGACCTGATCATATGTTTCGCCTCAATTCATCTAGATTTTCTAATAGTTTGAAATGTAATCATGGTAATTTATCTCAGATCTACACGTAGTATGATGATGGTTTACTCTAATTGATCAGTATATCATATGATTTTATGATAGTTTATGTGCAAGTTATGGATAATTAAGGTAATTAATGGCAATTTGGTTGGTATGATTGTTGGACGATGCAGTATGAGAAGCATGAGGCCAAGAAGGATCCAGAGCATGCTCACAAGCACAAGATAGAAGAGGAGGTGGCAGCAGCTGCAGCTGTGGGGGCTGGTGGCTTCGCTTTTCACGAGCACCACAACAAGAAGGAAGCCAAGGAAGAAGAAGAGCAGGATGAAGGAAAACATAAGCATCACTTCTTCTAAACACCTTTGCCTTTTTTAAAAACCTTATAATATTTTTTTCATGTACACCTTCTTTTTAAGTACTTGTGTGTGCAATATGTAAGTGGTTGTTCTTTTTGAAAACACCTTCTCCATGTATATGGTTGTATGTGGACTCCAAAGTTTGAGACTTTCCCCTTTTTTATAGTCATCAGCATAGTTTGTGTCATTCCCTTCTTCTCTCCGTGTTTTAATCATTAGCATGAAGCTCACTCCACTTTTTACTCTTCCCTTACTTTCCCTTTCTTCAATCCTTTTTGAACAATAAATAATGTTGAAAACGAAAAATGCATTTCTTTCTCTTAGCTTCATGCCAAGTCTTGGTTTGCAACCTAGTTGTTACTGCTTCTTCGAAGGTTTGTGCAACGTGTATGAAAACACACTTCAATAAGATACTATTAGAGAGAGAGAGAGAGAGAGAGAGAGAGAGAGAGAGAGAGAGAGATTCCAAGCTCTCATTTTTTGCAAGACAGTTGACAAGCTTAAATATCATAGTATGCTAAAGAGAAAGATGGACATGGAGAGGGAGAGGGGAAGAGAGAGAAAACTTTGTGTGCCATTAAAGGGGGGGAGGAGGGGGGTGAAAGGAACTCATATATATAGAGAGAGAAGGAGAGAGGAAAACCAAAGATAGAGGGGGGGAGAGATATAACGCTTCCAAGTTTTTGATCAAAGAAAAAATTAGGGGTCAAATTTAGCCCAAAGACTAATTACAAGGGGCTTCCAAAAAACCTGGGCTATTTTAGACCCAAAAAATGGTGACTTTTTAAAACATTCAACATAACATTTTTGAGTAAAAGTGAGCATATATCCTAAAAATTTTCAAACATTTGCCAAAGTTTCCTACAGACTTTACCTTCTATCAAAGAAAGATTAGCCAACCCATCTCTACTTTGACAATAGGATATACACCTTATTTTTAAACCCTATTTTTGATGTTATGAATGATAACATCCTTAAATATCATAGTATCATAGTATGCTCATAGTATGCTTAAGAATGGAGGAGGGAGACACACTGCTTCCATGTTTTTCATGTTTCGAATGACAACATCCCCAAATATCATAGTATGTTTAAAAATGGAGGAGAGGGGGTAGAGAGAGAGAGAGAGAGAGAGAGAGAGAGAGAGAGAGAGAGAGAGATTCCAAGAAAGCTCATTTTGTGCATGACAACACCCATCATAGTATGCTAAAGAGGGAGAGGGAGAGAGAGAAACATACCTTTAATGTGTATCTTTAGGGGTGTGTGCAATGAAAGAATCTCATATATTAAGCATGGGCCACAAAATACATAATATTGTGAAGTGGGTAGTCTCTAAATCACCTATATCCGTTCATTAAGGCCAATTTTGACAAGAAAAGGGCTGTCTAAGGATCTAAAAAGGGGCAACTTAAAAAAGACCATGAAGATCTTACCAAAACTATTCAACATGGGTACTCATTGGATAGAGCTCATCAAGCGCCACCTGTGGACCATTTGAGCGCAAAATTTGAAGTTCATATGTAAAAGTTATGGCTAAAATAGTATACCTTTAATGTGTATCTTTAGGGGGGGTGTGCAATGAAAGAATCTCATATATTAAGCATGGGCCACAAAATACATAATATTGTGAAGTGGGTAGTCTCTAAATATCCTATATCATGGGAAATCACTCACAAGCTTACCTCTAAGAAGCTATTGGAATAGTTCAAAAGCTTACCTTTATTGAGCTATAGGAATAGCTCACAAAAATATGATGAATCTCTAAGATGGTAAAGCTAGCATGCCATATGTAGTACTTCCTCACACTAGTTGAATTTGGTAAATCAAAAATACTTTTGAATCCAATAGATTAGTCATTGAAATTAGGAGAACTATGTGATATTTTAGTCATTGAAATTAGGAGAACTATGTGATATTTATATAGGCCACGCTAGCTTGCTTCTTGTTCATATGGAAAAAATTAGTCTCTAATAATAATCTATCTTGTAAAAATTTTAAGCCATAGGAATAGTTCACACATCTATGAGCAATCTCTAAGATGGTAAATCTAGTATGACCTATGTAATACAAGGTCACACATCTATGATCAATCTCTAAGATGGTAAATCTTGTATGACCTATGTAATACAAGCTCACATAAGCATACAACACAATCTCACACATGCTAAATTTGGTAGACTAATTTGAAATCTCAATTCCAAAGGTCAATCATTGAAATTAAGAGAGCCCTGTGGTGCTATTTATAGCCACCAACGTAGATTGTTTCTTTTTAATATGGACAACCTTAGTCTCATCTATCCTTATAGAAACTAGATTAATCTGTTGTATTGATTCTGATTTCACTAGGTAATGGCCTTAATTAAGGCTACTATCACTTAATCCAACTTGGCCATGGTTTCACCTAGAAGTATGTAGGATAGTGCATGAGCTCAATAGAGCACATTTTGGGCATGGTTTCACCTAGAAGTATGTAGGATAGTACATGAGCTCAATACTAGAGCACATTTTGATTTTCATAAATGTGCACATACATAAGGAGGTTTCTATTTAAAAAAGTTAAAAAAATCATTTTGTTCCAAAAAGTGTATGGTTTTATTACCTTTAAATATCAAAAGTTATATAATTAGGATATTAAAACTCATAGATAAGGAGGATTTGAAATACCCTTGTGAATGTACATAATGTAAAGAACACCTTGAACAATATAGCGTATTTGAGATATGCAAAAATTTAACATTGTTAGGGAGGCTCATAGCAAGAAATAAACTTCATAATTAAATAATAATAAATCACTTAAAATAAGGATTAACTAAAGCATAATAAAGACACTAATCACATATGATGTTTGCATTAATCAAGATCCTTAAATGATCGAAGGATTAAATGGTTTTATAGCTCTCAAGGAGTCCTCATCCACAAGCTACATGCACCCTTGTGCCATCCATGCATCCATAAATGCTCACACTCCATGTTCCACCTTGTGCTTTCCCTGGCTACTTTTTTGTTATGGCTCACCCTAACCCCACTTTTGAAACACATCCAACAAGAGATTACTTGGTGAACCGCAACTATCATGAGGATCTTTCCAATGGCCGAGCTCATAACCCTTGAGCTCTCCAAGCTCTACAACTCCTTGAGAAAGCAGTTCCACCATGCCTCTCGAGCGTTGTCACACCGCCTCCTTGCACTACATGTACTCGGCCCTCCTCTCACCTCACTTCACTCACACACACTCACTAGCATGCATTAGGGAGAGATATTAGCTAGAGGATTACTGAGGGCAAGATTGTATTGCACAATGGGAGACTATATTGTATTATGAGAGAAATTCACTTATATACATGGCCATAAGTGTTCACACTAGCTTAAATTGTGGTTGGCCCGAGACTTTAGGCTCATAAGAGGCCTAATCCTAGTACAATGACTACTCTTATAATATATCCATGAAGTACGTGACTTGGGACTTCATCCTTGTTGAAATATACAAGTGAATAGGGTGTGTGCGAGAACAAGCCCTTGCTTAGAGGCTGTAAAAGAGAATCTGTAAATGTGAGAGAACCTGTGAAAAGGTGAGAAGAATCTACTGGGAGAGAATAAAGGGTAGCATGAGAAGATTTAGGAAGTGTGGAGATATTCTGGGAGAGGTGGAGAGAATCAAGCAAAAGAGGTGGAGTGAATCAAGGAGAAATCAGTGGGATTAGATGCTTGGATGTAAACTCTATAAATTGAGGCATTGGCCTAATGAGAATTTGCTAGTTTTTTATTATCCATGCCTAAATTAAGCTATTAGTTAATTACTCACTAATCACATCTTAATTATCATCTAATCACTTTGTTAATGATGTTGATTCTAGTATTTGATCCACCATAGCTCATCACATTGCTGTAATTTCAACATGGTATTAGAGCCATGCCTAGAATCCATCAAGTTTACGCCAGAATGCTAGAGGAAGCATTTGGCATATGTTTTGCTAAAGAGGAGGTTTGTTGCAACAGCTGGCTAATTAATTAGGATTAGTAGATAATTAGAAATTAATCAAATTTTTAGTTATTCTTCAACTCACCTCTATACCCCCAGTTGGTGGAGGAGCTTTAGCTCCTTGCACACTCAACATTAGGCCAAACCCTTCTAGCCCAACATAGCCAGCCTCTCCACGATCCAGCCCATCAAGAAAGAAGCGCAAACCGCCGGTAGACAAAGGAGAAATCGCGATTTTAGAAGGCCCCTGTTTCTGGGAGAAAAATAGAGACCTCTTCTTCATCAGCTCAAATGGGTCTAATTCCTCTTAGTCCCAAGTGTTTTCAAGCATGCTCTACAAGCTGGTGAAGTCAGAATTCAATTTGATCAAGTCTACAGTGAGATCCAAGCTCTTCATCAAATCTGCCAGGTGACTTTGGTAAAACAGAGATTAAGCATTCAATGTTTGGTCAAATCTTGTGTTTCTTGGCTTAATCCTCTACTAGACTAATTGCTATTGATGGCCTTGAAAGCATTTGAGCTCATTTGAAGTCTAAGGCCCCAGATCTGGACTCCCCGCATACTCTATTTTTTGCACACAAAACAGAGGATTAATTTGCTAATCAGTGATGATTAATCAATGCTAATCACTATATTTTGGTGCAATTGAGGGTTCAAATTAACCATTAGGTATTTGATATAGATCCCTATAACTTCAAATTGCAATTCGGAGTTGGTTTGATACTCCAACCATTCCGTACAAATTGGTTACCCTTGATTTAATGTAATTTTGGTAAAATTGTGCTGATAAATTTGTGATAATCATCATTTTACATTTAACCCTTGGTTAATGCTTGTAAATCTCACTCAAATTCAATATTATTCACAGCCAGAGTTGCATTTGGGAATGTGCATAAGAATGAATGCTATACGCATTATGTATTGGGCACATTACATCAGTGTAAATATGGGATCAGACACTGCCCTTGTCCAGAATAAGGTAAGAGGTAAGACCTCCCGCATAGATTTGGATTTGCATTGCATAATGACACAAGATAAAAATCAAAATCCCAAAAGAACTGTCAGCAAAACGGTTAAACATGCTCACATGGAGCAAAAAGACCTGACGGACAAGCTCATGGCCCCAGCCATGGAAGAAGAAGAACATCTCTTTCCAAGAAGAAGATCCACACCAAGAAGATCTAGAGGAAGCATTGAAGAAAGACATGGACACGATGTCGTGACGTGTGCGGTCTAGCCGGGAACACACTGGGTGTCTGGCTGTGAGAGTTACATCCAAAATCCCAGTAAAGAAACACAACATAAAATTCTTCAAGGAGCAAAGAACAGAAATTTCATCCCCTAAAATGTGTCCCAAAATCCAGCAGCAACAAGATACAGAATAAACCTTCTAAAGAAATCCTGACTACTGAATGGATCCTCCTGAGACCCCACAATAACCAGAAAAACATTCAACCTCTGTAGTACAGGTCACTCTAGAAGGCACCCAACCAGATATGCATCCTGGATTAGCTTACAATTTTTGTCAGCATTCAGTGAAAGTAATCGCTTATCTCCTCCACCCTACTTGTGCCTGCCTGCATGTTCCGGATCCTTCTTGGCTTCGTGTTGCTCATACAAAGCATATGCACCAGCAGCAACGGATCCCAATTCTCCCATATGCTCCTTGTGCTTGGAGGCCTTCACCTCTTTTCTTGCCTTCTCCTCACCATCTTCGCCATAGGTGGTCTCACTAGCATAGGCCTCAGTAGTCTGGACAGTGGTATCATCTCCATAGCCATAATCTGATGAAGGCTTGTCATCACCATAGCCATAATCAGACTGTGGAGGAGGGACATCATCAGAGCAATCCTCCTCTGATTTGTGGCCGTGGTGGTGGCGGTCAAAAAAGCCTCAACAGATCAGAGTATTGTTCATGATTGTCACCACAATCTTGATCGGGGCTTCGAGCTCCAGCAGGTTGGGCTGTTGCATGAAGATGGTCTTGGAGGTAGAGCAGAGCTGCCCCTCTTGCCGGGGCGAGAACTTACCCCCCCCTGGCTGTGCTTTCCACCCCGCCTGAGAACCGCCTTCCTCCCTACCTTCACAATTGACCAGTGCTTCCCTTTTTCGGCTACTGCAAAAACGCTGCTCCTCGGTGACCTTCCAACCCGCCTTCGAGAATCCACGTTGGCAGCAGCTCATTGCCTCCACGCCACCTTTCCACGTTCATTTTTCCTATTTTATTTAACTTTGAAAAATGGCCACTATATTATTTCCTTTCACACCAAGTCCAAGGTATATGGCCCCTCATTACTTTTTTCTGCCCTTCCTTCCATACACACTTCAATAAAGCTTCAAGTGCCCGTTCTTTCTTTGACGCGCCCACACATTCGATGCCAAGTAGCTGATATCATCTGCAGCCAACCACGTTCCGGACAGGCCTGCAACAAGCCCAGATTCCACATAAGTTGTGCCATGAACATGCTTTCACTGCATAGACGTGCCACAGCACGACATCAACCCCCTCTAAACCTGCACATCCTCCGGTATGTGCCACCAAGTTGCTATATAGGCTAATCTTCATTCAAATTTATACTGATTTGCCTTCATCTTTATCAAATTTTGGCACGTTATCTTCAGCTTTTTCATCCTCTCAACCCACATTCTCATCAAGGCTTTCCTGACTGGTTGAATTTCCTGTATTGATCATCCTGCTCATAAGAAGCCTATTTTCAAGGGTTGTTAAAACTCCATCTCCATTCTCTTTGCCAGCTAATGCAACTTGCACAAGTGTTGGTTTGACATCCCCCTAATTGAAATTCTCACAGCTTTTACTTTCATAAGATACAGTTTGATTGTTCTCAGAGCAGTCCACAACTGTGTTTCTAGATTCCCCATGCGTGTCGAGAATATCTGCAAAAGATAGCATTGCATTGTAGTATTGCCCATCTTGCATGGTTAAGCCAACATCATCCTCGTTCAAACCTTTTAATGATAATGGGGTTGAACCCCATTGACATTAACCTTCCCTGTTGTCTCAGAGGCTGGTGCCTTACACTCAGGGTAGTCCATATCTCTTATCTTTGATATGCCAAGTTTTGAACACCCTGGCTGCACTCTCCAGACTCCCACATTTCGTATACATATTGATAAGGGCAATCCCAACCACTGCATCTAACTCAAAGCCACTAGCCATCAAGCGAGCATGGACTAGCTTGCCTTGGGAAAGGGCAGCTATACTTGAACATGCATTCAAGGCACTGATAAGAGTAACATTATTGGGCATTTGCCTCTCCTGTTGCATTTTGTTCAAAAAGTCCTGCTTGTCCATGTCCATGTTGAGAATATCCTGCAATCATAGTAGTCCATGGCACCACACCTTCTTGTCCTAAACTGTCAAACACTCTCTGAGCTTCCTCAAGAGACCCTGATCATTATAGCCAGCCATGAATACATTCCACGAGACTGCATCCCATACCGACATTTTGTTAAACAAGCACTGCATTTCCACAAATGAACTGCACTTAGCATACATATCCAGGATAGCATTGTTGACATAGAGATTTTCTCCAAGTCCCTGTTTAACAGCATCACCATGTATCCCTCGTCCCCTCTCTATCTCTCCCAAAATACCACAAGCTTTCATGCTGCAAACATATGTGACAGCATCAGGAGATGCAACACCCTCTAGTTGCATCTGTTCCAAACAGTTCAGAACCTCTTCATTGAAACCATATTGAGCATATCCTGCAATAAGTGCAGTCCAAGAAACAACATCTCGAACTGATAACTTATCAAAGACTTTCCATGACTCTGCAAATGAACCACACTTAGCGTACATATCACTCAGCATGTTTCCAACAGAAAGATCTCTTTCAAATCCCTGCTTCACAATCTCAGCATGCATTCCTCTACCCATGTCTAGAGCTCCTGTGCTGCCACAAGATCTTAATCCACATATAAATGTAACAGCAGAAGGAGAGATCCCCTCCGATTGCATCTGCTCAAAATAGCTGAGCACTTTGGAACCAAGCCCTTTTGAAGCATATCCTGCAATCAAAGCAGTCCATGACACTAGCTCTCGAACGGGTAGCTTGTGGAACACTTGCCCTGCTTCTGAAAGTGAGCCACATCTGCCATACATATCCAAGATAGTGCTGCCAACAAAAGGATTTTGTTCATATCCCTTCTTTGTAACCTCAGCATACATTTCTTGACCTTTTCTTATGGCTCCTATGCTGCCATATGCTTTCAAATAGGAAATG
The DNA here is from genome assembly GCF_041138505.1 of Cibotium barometz. Lineage (NCBI taxonomy): Eukaryota > Viridiplantae > Streptophyta > Polypodiopsida > Cyatheales > Cibotiaceae > Cibotium > Cibotium barometz. The sequence goes on from NC_141065.1 coordinate 36,987,953, forward strand.
CATGTAGCAAGGTTTAGAGGAACTCCCTTCAGTTGCATCTGATCCAAACAATCTACAATCTCCTCACCAAAGCCTTGTTCATGTTCAGCATAACCTTTTGCTTGCATAGGTTCTAAAAGGGTCGGTGCTTCCTTAGAAAGGCCTTGCTCAGCATATCCTGCAATAAGTGCATTCCATGAAACTACATCTGGACGTGGCAACCCATCAAACACATCCTGCGCTTCCTCATGAAGAGTTTCCATACTTGAACATGCTTTTAAAACAGCAACATACATGTAATTCCCTAGAATTACACTTGTCTGTTGCAATTTGCTGAACAAATGAATCACATTTCCACCATATCCAAGCTTGCTTGCGATCGCACCCTTTGCACCAGCGGCACTATCCTGCAGCCTCTGCAAGACAGATTTGGAAGACTGATCACGTACATTCTCTTGATTACTAGCTTTATCAGTCTCCATAGGCATGGCTTCACCTTGTGCTGTCCCATCACTTGTTGGGATCTTAGCACCATAGCTAAGCTTTGAAGCAACAGTATCTTTAAGGCTTACAACAGTACCAACAGCTCTGCCAGCGACCGTTGGCTTGCTTTCACAAGCCTTCAACTGCTCATCTCCTGCTGCTGAAAATTGTTCAGACCCTTCATTCATTGATTTAGAGGAGCCAAATATTCTCTCCTTAGCTTTCTCTAGCATGCTCTTCTTGCCCCCACTCATGTCTCTGTTCTCACATTCACCTGAGACAGATTTTACACCCATAGCACCACCACCTGCTGCTGCTGCACCAGTGACAGCAGTGTCTTTGGTGGCAGCCATCCCTTCAGAGGCGCTCTCTTTCAATGACTTCTGCTGGGCCTGCTCAGTTTCAGAAACATTTTCTGATGGAGTTGGTGTGTACCAAGCTGCAGCATTGTCTGTAGTTTTTGGAACATTATCAGTTTCATCAGATGATGGCTTATCATAATCCATTGCCATAGCACCCTCATAACCAGATGATCCTGGTGTGACAAGTAAGTCCTTGCCCTCTGCTTTTTTACTCTCTTCCACTGGGATAGCTTGAGATTCGATGGGTTTAATGTAGGGGCTCTGACCCAAACCATGAACTGCAAGATAAGGTGTCACTCCTGCAGAGATTTGTCCTGGGGCTGATGGAATTTCTTCCTGTAGCTTATTATCAGTTTGCCTCCCCTTCCACCGATGCCCTGTACTGCTTCAAATCACCATGAGCTTCTTTTCAAAGACTCTAACTGGTTGAATCAACATCTTGCCAAAGACTTCTTCTGCCTCTGAAATCAAACCAAATTTGGTGTACATGCCAACCAAACTGTTGCCAACAGAAAGACCTCTTTCCAATCCCTTTTGCACAATCTCACTGTGTATTTCTTGGCCCTTACCTAAGGTCCCATGAACATTCAATTCTACAGCATTCTGCATTGGCATTCCATTTAATCAGGATGACGCTTGGGAAATCCATATCCTTCTGATATTTTGGGCTTTCTCTATGTCAAACCATTCATCCAGATCATCATTGCATACATTTAGCTCTGCTTTTCAAAGAGTTTCTTTCAGATATCCTGACAATCAGAGTACAAAGAAGTGTCCACCTTTCCGGCATTCATGAGTTCTTGAGCATTCTATCTGTTTTGCAACTTGTAGGGAAGACCTCAAGTCAATACAAGCTCCTCACCTTCCTCAGCTATCAGAAAGGTCGAGTGTCGTAAGCCCTTGAGACAAAGGGTTAGCTTCAAGTCACTACAAGCTCCTCTCTATCCTTGGTTATTGGAATAGATGAGTGTCATAGGCCCTTGAAGTGGCAAGAATGGATCAAGTCATTGCAAGCTCCTCTCCTTCCTCAGCTGTCGAGAAGGATGAGTGTCACAAGCCCTTGTTGCCATTCTACAGTTCTAAGAGAGAACTACAAGTCTATACAAGCTCCTTGCCACCCCCTTCTCCTGAGGTGAACAAGTGTCATAAGCCCTTGTAATCCTTCTTCTTCCCTAATAGTCTTATTATGGAAGACTACAAGTCCTATAAGCTCCTGGTTCTCTCTTTTCGAGAAATGCATCAGTGTCATAGGCCCCTATAGCCTTCTTTGCTTTGTCTGCCATTATTTTTACCTCCTTTGCATCCTTGTCATGCTTTAGAAGTTCTCCAAGCAGCTAAGATATAGCATCATTATAGTATATTTCCTTCATTTTTGTACCTGCCTTTCAGAAAGCCCTGATTGTGTATCTATTTGCTCTAATTTTCCTCAAGCATCATCTTGATTTGTATGTCATCTTGCATGTATCCATACATTCCAAATATCATATCGTTTTTCATCCAGCATTCAAATCAGATAACATTACCTTTGTTTTCCCACTTCACCCAGCCTTCTTTCGACTGCCTGTTGCTGTTGCATGTGGAGCACAAACGCCTGAAACATCTGCATGGTGTTGACGTCCGGACGAAATCCTTGCTGCTCCTGTTGATCACCCATGATTCCCCTTCTACTCTCACCCCAGCTGTTTCACGTCGGGTTCACCAAAAAGATGTCGTGACGTGTGCGGTCTAGCCGGGAACACACTGGGTGTCTGGCTGTGAGAGTTACATCCAAAATCCCAGTAAAGAAACACAACATAAAATTCTTCAAGGAGCAAAGAACAGAAATTTCATCCCCTAAAATGTGTCCCAAAATCCAGCAGCAACAAGATACAGAATAAACCTTCTAAAGAAATCCTGACTACTGAATGGATCCTCCTGAGACCCCACAATAACCAGAAAAACATTCAACCTCTGTAGTACAGGTCACTCTAGAAGGCACCCAACCAGATATGCATCCTGGATTAGCTTACAATTTTTGTCAGCATTCAGTGAAAGTAATCGCTTATCTCCTCCACCCTACTTGTGCCTGCCTGCATGTTCCGGATCCTTCTTGGCTTCGTGTCGCTCATACAAAGCATATGCACCAGCAGCAACGGATCCCAATTCTCCCATATGCTCCTTGTGCTTGGAGGCCTTCACCTCTTTTCTTGCCTTCTCCTCACCATCTTCGCCATAGGTGGTCTCACTAGCATAGGCCTCAGTAGTCTGGACAGTGGTATCATCTCCATAGCCATAATCTGATGAAGGCTTGTCATCACCATAGCCATAATCAGACTGTGGAGGAGGGACATCATCAGAACAATCCTCCTCTGATTTGTGGCCGTGGTGGTGGCGGTCAAAAAAGCCTCAACAGATCAGAGTATTGTTCATGATTGTCACCACAATCTTGATCGGGGCTTCGAGCTCCAGCAGGTTGGGCTGTTGCATGAAGATGGTCTTGGAGGTAGAGCAGAGCTGCCCCTCTTGCCGGGGCGGGAACTTACCCCCCTCTGGCTGCGCTTTCCACCCCGCCTGAGAACCGCCTTCCTCCCTACCTTCACAATTGACCAGTGCTTCCCTTTTTCGGCTACTGCAAACGCTGCTCCTCGGTGACCTTCCAACCCGCCTTCGAGAATCCACGTTGGCAGCAGCTCATTGCCTCCACGCCACCTTTCCACGTTCATTTTTCCTATTTTATTTAACTTTGAAAAATGGCCACTATATTATTTCCTTTCACACCAAGTCTAAGGTATATGGCCCCTCATTACTTTTTTCTGCCCTTCCTTCCATACACACTTCAATAAAGCTTCAAGTGCCCGTTCTTTTTTTGACGCGCCCACACATTCGATGCCAAGTAGCTGATATCAACTGCAGCCAACCACGTTCCGGACAAGCCTGCAACAAGCCCAGATTCCACATAAGTTGTGCCATGAACATGCTTTCACTGCATAGACGTGCCACAGCACGACAACGAGAAGAGAAGCTGCCACAAGAAGACTGAAAGAAGACATGGACGCATGAAGAGAAGCTGCTACTACGACAAGAAGACTGAAGAAAAGAGAAGATGTGAGGCTCCAAAGAGTGAGGAGCCATGTGAAAGTCTTTGAGAGAGAGAGAGAGAGACCCCACAACCTAATGTAACCTGCCCCAACAAAGTAAAACCACCTCTGAGCCACCGATGATGTAGGCCACGTGGTAGATAGATGTATGTGTGAGCACTTTAGTCAAGGTCGCATACACTTGTAGTAGCCTTGGACACATAGAGAGAGAGTGTGTCAAGGACTATGAGTTTAGGGACTTGAGGCACTGGTTGCGGGTTATCAAGTAAGAGAGAAACTTGGTATAGGGTCTAGGTGTGCTAAGTTAACTTGAGGGGAGGTGTGCTAGACACTGGTCGCGAAGAGAGAAACTTGGTATAGGGTTCAGGTGTTCTAGGAGTATTCACTTGAGGGGAGGTGTTGAAATATACAAGTGAATAGGGTGTGTGCAGGAATAAGCCCTTGGTTAGAGGTTGTAAAACAGAATCTATAAATGTCCAGAGAACATGTGAAAAGGTGAGAAGAGTCTACTGGGAGAGAATAAAGGGTAGCATGAGAAGATTTAGAAAGTGTGGAGATATTCTGGGAGAGGTGGAGAGAATCAAGCAAAAGAGGTGGAGTGAGTCAAGGAGAAATCAGTGGGATTAGATGCTTGGATGTAAACTCTATAAATTGAGGCATTGGCCTAATGTGGTTTTTGATTATCCATGCCTACATTAAGCTATTAGTTAATTACTCACTAATCACATCTTAATTACTCAGTCCATTTATGTCCCAAGATCAAATCTACTTCCAACACATACTCAACCACAGAAAACTTGCAAGTAAGGGGGTTAGTTTCAATATACATTTTATGTTCAAAGTACCCCAAACATAGCATGTTCAAGTCTTGTGTAAGGGGAATTCTTTCAGGATGAGCCGTGAGTGTTGGTTGACCTAACAAATCCCATAACTCGAGGGTCATGAGATTGTGTTATCGTGTTGGATAAAGTTGTGATTGAGCTGTGGTGATTTTATTGGAAAGTTCCAATCAAACCAGAATCCTAGGGATCTTTTCAGTAAGATATGTTGGAAGTTCCATTTCCTCCAAGATCTCTTCCTCCTATAATAGCAATTGTACAATGCCTGTAGGAGTGTTCAAGATGACTGTTTGCATGGATTCATTAATTGAATACAATGAGTCATGTATCTAAGTTCCACCAAGGACGACATCACACTCAAGGGAATCTAGGGTAACACGGAATGTAAATTCCACATCTCCATCGATTGTTCGGAGGATGGGGTTGAAGGAGTAGATGCTTTATCGGAGTCGATCGTTGATGCAGATAGTAGGTCATTGTGTAGAGGGGTTTTCGTGGGAGGCTTGTAACTTTTTACATTCAGTATCATAGAAATCCATTAGGGTTGGATCCTCTTCCTTCCAGTACTTTGTGTTGTTGACCATCATGATGACCCTATTGCTTGGCAAAGCACAGTGGTGCTTGGGCAGCAACAGTCCATTTATGTCCCAAGATCAAATCTACTTCTAACACACACTCAACCACAGAAAACTTGCAAGTAAGGGGGTTAGTTTCAATATACATTTTATGTTCAAAGTACCCCAAACATGGCATGTTCAAGTCTTGTGTAAGGGGAATTCTTTCAGGATGAGCCGTGAGTGTTGGTTGACCTAACAAATCCCATAACTCGTGCAATCCGATCTCTAATAACTCTAGTAGAGAGTATGTCTTCCTCTTGAAAGGGAAAGCAGTACTCCTTTGTGTTTTGTATTTTGATTGCTATTTTAGGATTGGCATTATGAGATTCAATCACAACCGGTGATCCTATAAGACACTCAACCATGCTAAGCATGCTCTTCTGAGCTTGCTTTTTGCATTCCGTATATGTCATGTGATCATGATTTTCAATTTAGGGTTGTTGGGTGGGTTCTAGTTTCTAGATTGGTCTGTGAGGTGCAGCTAGTGCCGAATCAGAACTTGTTTCCTCCTCACTAAGTGACGTATTAGAACTTGTTTCATTTTTTGACTTTCTTTGGATTGTCAGGTTTTCATTATGGTTGCCCATGCGATGAGAACGAACTTTCTTTCGGGATTTTGTCTCCTGTGTCGCACATTTGGGTGTTGTGGTTTGAGTGGTAGCCTTTGGGTTGGATGCTTTTGCATCATGTGTAGCTTCTGGCTCTTTTGGGTTTATGTCTTCCACAGGTTTCTTTTCGCTGTCCTCTTTTTCAAACTTGGTTTCGATAGTTTATTGTCCCTTGTTTTTCTTGGGTTTAGAAGGCTTTGTTTTCTCTTTTGGTTTTGTTTACTCTTTTGCATCATGTGTGGCTTCTGGCTCTTTTGGGTTTATATCTTCCACAGGTTCCTTTTTTTGCTGTCCTCTTTTTCAACCTTGGTTTCGATAGTTTATTGTCCCTTGTTTTTCTTGGGTTTAGAAGGTTTTGTTTTCTCTTTTGGTTTCTGCTTTAAGGCATGTTCTTCTACCCGTTTCAAAGTAAATTATCTTTTGCACTCTTTTTTACTCTCTCGTGCCTTGGCTTGTAAGTGTGTAAGCACATTCAAGGATACTGTGGACAAATGCCCATTTTTACACTTAAGATGTTAAGAGTTATGTTTTGTGAGACAAGTTGCATTGAAGCAACTCATCTTGAGCAATCTTGGAACATGTGGTAAATGCCACATCGTTCATACATGGGTTACACAGTGTCAGTGACTATGGGCATGGACGTATTCCAAACTATGCACTTTGCCACTTTGTGAGGTCTATGACAATAGAAACACTGAAGTGTTTGATTAACTGCTTCCTGAGTAGTTTCCACCTTTTGGACTATTTCTGTTTGGTGCATGGGAGATGGAGGTTTTGAGTTATTTGTAGATGAATCGGGACACTTTTTAGTATCATGACCAAAGGATTTACAATATATGCAATACATGAAAACATGTGCCTTGTATACACAATTACACAATGTGGATTGGATGGTCGTAGTGATTGCACTGAACACAAGGCATTTCGCTCCTCACTTGTAGAGACATTAAGGATGTTTGGCTTTGAAGGATTTCATCCTCTCTTAGAGATGTCGATTGAAAGCTTTTAATCAAAGCAAGGCTGCATAGAATTAAGGGAATGGCAATTCCGAGATCAATCTTTCTTTTGCCATTGCTTCACTTGGTTTAGATGAGGAACATCTCGTAGCATGATTATCTTCCATAATGTTGTCATCTAAATATATTACTTCTTTCCAACATTGATCAAATGTTTCTGGATTGGATATAATGATCAAGTTGTGTAAGCTGTTTTTCTTTAAGCCCATCATGAAACATCTCTTCAATTGAGAATCGTTCAATTTTTCCCATGACTCACATCGTGATTCCAAGAGTTTTATCCGAAGGATAAAGTCTCTAATGGTTTCGTTTGGTTTACGCTCAATTGAATAGAGTTCTTTTGCTGCACTCCTCCAATCACCTTGTCTTGAAAAGCCATGGACATATGTGTGTGTGTGTGTTTGCAAATATATGTTCATATATAAATACATAAATATATATACATATATATAGATTATGTAAAGAGTATACTGTGTATATATCTATAGCGGGGAGAGAGAGAGAGAGAGAGAGAGAATATTTAAACACACACACACACACACACACACACACACACACACATACACTTTCTATGTTTATTATTTAAATACATATATACTTATAATATATATGTGTGTGTGCACGTGCATGGTTGTGTGTGTGTGTGTGTTTTTATATTAAATATGCTTTATTTTTGTAATAATTATATATTTATTATGAAAAGATATATATATTTATATTATATACACACATACACACACACACACACACACACACACATACACACACATACACACACACATATTTATCATAGAAGGAGCATAATGCTTTTAAATTACAATAAATCTAGTAAAAGAGAGAGATAGAGAGAGAGAGAGAGATAATTAATATATATGTTTATTATATAAATATACATATATTTATATAGTGAATATAAATTTATACTATAAACATATCATAAATACGTATATTTATATTTATTATATAAAGAATATAAAAAGAATGTATGTCCGTGTGTATGTATGTATGTATGTGTTATATATATATATATATATATATATATGAAGGCTCGGCACCTCCAAGAGTAGGTCGAGACTAATCGATGGAGAAAATTAGTATTTTGTTTCTTTGCTTATTTTTTTCAAGGTTTTCAAATACGTTGATGTACCATAGGAGAAAAAGAAACCTTCGGGTTTGTCGTACAAGGCTAGGCATGCATATGGCTTTGACATGCATGAACATCTATTTGTTATATAGCAAATATATATACATATTTTTATAAATATATAATAAATATAAATATGTAATATTTAATTATTTAAAAAATAAATATATCATAAATATAAACTTATAAGTTTATATTTATGTGTGTGTGTATATATATATACACACACACACATAAATATACATATAAACATAATTATTCATTTCTTACGATGTGAACAGCCTCTGAAAGAGAGCCATTTACACCAAGGCTCTAAAAGATAACCTCGAGGGTTTTTAACCCTAGAGGGCTCTCTTCAAAAAGAGAGCCCTTCACACCAAGGCTCTAAAAGATAGCCTCTAGGGTTTTTAACCCTACAACGAAGGGTGGGTGGCCCTTTGCTTTTGGCGTCGGCGGGCCGGCAGCGGTTGAAGATATCGGTTCTTCATTCTCTCTTTGCTGTGACTCTATTTGGTTTTAAACCTCCAACACTGGTGCTCGTCAGGTGGCAGGAACGGTGAAGCTCAGTTGCCTTTCCTGTGTGCTCAAGCTGAGGGGCGGTGACTGTGTGAATGAGGAGTTGTGCAAGGAACCGCTAGAGATGCCTTTACTTTCTGTCACTCGTACGTAGTCATCACTAGGGGCGACTACTTCGCTTGCGCTTGATGAAGATAGCAAGCGGTACTGGTTGCTAAAACTTGCTATGGATGCAGACAGGTTTTGTTGTGTTGAACCAGGAGTCAAAGTTGACAATAGACATATAAAGGCATCGAAGTGAAGGCCATGGAGATGGTCTTACCTCTATCGTAATCTATGAAGGTTGTTCTTTGGATTAATCTCTCTCTCTCTCTCTCTCTCTCTCTCTCACACACTGTCTGCCTATTAACTACTTTTAGCTGAGCTCGCTTTCTGTCACCTCTTCTTGCCTTCGGCTGTCTCTACTCTCGTGTGGGTTGAAGCCACACGCTCTCTTTCTTCTCTCTCTTAACCTTTGAGAAAATGCATACAATCCTTTGCTGACACGTAATGCTCTCATAGATATGAATAATAGGAAACCCTATACTAACTTTACGAGAGAAAACAGATAAACGACCTATAATCACTCCCTAGAAGGCTAAATATGAATTTGACAGCAGCCTAATATCTATGCAAATCAAGGAGATAGTCTAATTACTCTCTTCAATTACCTACTATGGCTAGCCCTAGCGAGCTTTGATACCATGTAAAAATTTAACATTGCGAGTGGATGCTTATAGCAAGGAATAAACTTCATAATTAAATAATAATAAAAAACTCAAAATAAAGATTAACTAAAGCATAATCAAGATGCTAATCACATATGATGATTATATTAATCAAGTCCCTCAAATAAGCCAAGGATTACATGTTTTTATAGCTCTCAAGGACCCCTCATCCACAAGCTACATGCACTCTTGTGTCATCCATGTGTCCATAATTGCTTGGCACTCTATGTGCCACCTTGTGCTTTCCATGTGCTACCTTTTTAAAAGTGACCATATCTTTGACCTAGGACCCTTAGTCTTTCTATTTGCTTCCTAATGTGCTGTACTCTCACACATTGCTATTTCAACAAGATAGGGATAAACATTAGTCAAGGTTGTAATTATGACTTCAAAACATTTGGTTATTCTTTGGCTATCCCAAAATAAATTCACAAATTAAAATTAATAACCTTAATTTCAAAAATGCATACCAACAACTATGAAGAAAAAAGTGATCGTTTGATGGCTAACTCTCAACTATAACCATGAATTTCATCAAGTACAATCATCCTTGCTTAACATTTCTTTAAATCAATACAAAATTATTTAATGATATATATTCTAATGAAAATAAGAGGAAACTACAATATTTTTTTTGAAAGCCCCCTTTTGAGTGGCAATAGCCAACAAGCTAGAGGCCACACCACTCACACACAACCCTATGGTGTCATGGCTCAAACCCATGACCTCTTGGGTAGGGTGGGTTATGATGAGCTAAGCCACTCAGGCAACAACCTACTGGATGGAGCCTATAATATATATGCCACAACTATAGTCCTATTCACGAGTTGTGCATCCAAGGAAGGATTCCACTTAATTAGATATTAGATGATGAACTACACACCTTACATATAGGAACAAATGGATCTAGATAAAAAAACAAAAGAAAAACAAAGGCGTGTCTTTAGATGACTCATTAACACAAGAACAAATTGTGAAAATTATGCATTGCCTCTCTTATATCTACATACATATGCTCCAACCTAGATTTGATGAAAGATATGTATTGAAAAAAAACAAATTATGTAGGAGAGTTTCAAGAAATAATTTGATCACTCTTGATAAGAGGAAAAACAAATCTTAAAAGAATTGATAAATTTTGAGAAATGCTTCAGCTTTAGCAACCTTGCTATCCAATTAGATTTGTTCACATATAGTAATGCTTTAAAAAAAGACAAAAGTGATACCCAAGAGTAAAGGCATAATTTTATAGGCTCCAATTCTATATTATCATTTCAAGGGTAGAAGGAAAAAGTGAAACCCAAGAGTAAAGGCTTGATTTAATAGGCACCGCTTTTAGAGTATCATTTCAAGGATTGAATAAACATAATGATTATCAAATGTATAAAGCTATCTTTGTTGATGGAATCTAAATCTTGATTTTGCAATTGAAAATGTATCTCTTGAAAACAAATTTGGTGGCATCATTGCACGTTCTTGTAAAAAAAAATACAAAAAAAAGACAATTTGAAAAAGAGTTCAAGTAAAGGAAAATTTCAACAAAACTTTTTATTAGACTTTCTTTATTAAAAAACACTGAGTGAGGACTTATAAAGCACAATCATGAGAAAGCTAAGAGAGAGAGAGTGAATATCTTTCCTACCTGAAAGGTGATAAATATCCTTTCACTTAAGGCTAATTTTATCAAGGAATTTTTTTATATATACTAACTAAAACATGATATTTAAGGATATATTTTATCTCTTATAGTAGCAAGATTATAAAGTGATGTTCTTTGAGACCATACTAGAAAGACTAAAAAAAAGACCTTCGAAAGACATCAAGATACAAACTTCTACTTCTTTGAGTGAATGACTTATGGTGTCCTGCACTACACTCTAGGGACAAAGCTCCAACATGAAAATTGAGAATTTGTCCCCCACTCATAATGGCCAAGAGCCACAAATTGAAACAAATGTGACAAGCTCTGCCTTGCTGGTGAAAAACCTTTAAAAGGAAAAAGATTTATGGTCTCTTAAAGTAGTGTGGAAGAAATTTATTGAGACCAAGGGATTAATTGTTTTGAATGGCTAGTCATTCCAAATAATTTACCTTTACTAAGTTTATAACTTGCAATATTATTTCTTGTTTATTAAGTAATGTTGTGTTAAAAACAAAAAACATTTTAAACTCCAGAATTTACAACCTAATAGTTTATCAATGTTTTGTTATATAACAAGGGAAAATCTGTTAATAGAATATAATGTTAACTTCATATGGCCAAAGATGCCATAATCACATTTAAAGATGAGTGTTGTGAAAATGAGCATCAACAAGAAATAGAAACCCTAGAAGGGCATTTAAAAAATAGAAGGCATAAGTACTAGGCTATTAATTACCAAATTTTATGTGTTAAATTTAATCTTTATCTCTATAATTTAAAATTTAGGAATGACTCAAAAATAGTTGGTAGACCCACCTCTCTTAGTTAAGCTTTTCTTCTTTTAACAATATGCAATAAAATAACGTGCATCAATTTTTGTTTATACACCATTTAGTAATGTGAGTAGAAGTACTATAGAGGGAGATCACATCAAAATTTTTGTTTTTGCACCATTTAGTAATGTGAGTAGAAGCACTATAGAGGGAGATCACGTAATGTTTTTTCAAATTTTCAAGATTAAGAAAAACGTAGAAAAAGGGTGTTAATTGCATAATCACGACGTGATTAATGAGCTTCCACCATGCAAGTACATATGTAAATGAATTGTTTTTGCTTGCCGTGTAGAAGCTTCTTGTAGTGAAAACTCTAACACACTACTTTCTTTGAGTCTCTTAATTATGCTTTCTTCAATTCTCTTTTCATGTCCCTTGTGTGTAAAAAGGGTTTTGTACCAACTTTGGGCCCATAAAGAATTTGGAAAGTAGTAAGCATAGCATGGGGTGAGATTTAACAACCCACATCAGTTCTAAAGATTGTGCTGCCTCTCATAGAATGATGTGATGAAAGGGCTTGTGAGAAAGCTCAACCGGATCATCACATGATATCAAAGGGTTTCTAAAACCCAAAATCAGACATGTAAGTGACTAATTTATGGTCATGGAGGAAATTAATCATGCCAAAAAGATCTATTTGTTGCTAGTGGAAGTTGGGACCTTCATTGAGGTTGAAGACCATCCCACTACTATCTACTTGTGGCATCTCCTCGAATACACCGAATTCCCTGACTCCACTATAGTAGCCACATGCTGAAGTTCTTCCAACTCATCATCCTTATCCTCGAGAAGATGCCTAAGAATCAACATGTGGCTGTTATAGTGGAGTCGAGGGACCTTGGTGTACTAGAGGTTATTAAAGATCTTCATTCAGATCGACATCTTGGTGATGGTTTATGGTGTGGGGCCATTAATGTAAGGAAAGTTGTAGATGGGCTATTTTCCTTGCATTACATGAATTTTCATCATGATCACCTTATTTTGATTAGATACGTACTTGGGGTCAATATGCAGACTTCTTAGGGTGCCATGTATTCCTGCCACATTTGGTAGTCCTTATAGGATCAATAAAGTGCTAGCCTCCTCTAGTGTGTACTACACATAGGTGGTCGATCTTCCACTAGATGATCCGTTTGTTGATCTTCACCAGATGGATTTCTTCCATATCGAAGGGTGTATCATGGTGATTATAGAAGTTTCCTAGAAATGTTAGATCCCATGCAGTGGGTTGCGGGTATGCGGTTTGCTATTCATGGACATGTGTCCTTCTGTTGGTAGCCAATCAGCCCGTATGGCCGCCGCCTAGATCGTTGCTAGACTAATCGTTCTGCAACAAACTGAGCCTTCTTGTTTTGTACCAAACTTGTAGCAACTTCTTGATGAATGGGTAGTACCCATGGATGTAATGGAAAAAGGGGGATTAGTGAGATAGGGAAATAGAGTGGACGTAGTCTACCCGGTTGAGAGTGTAGGAGTGAGTGCATTACTATCTAGATAGAGAGACTCATGTCGGGTCTACTTGGGCCCTGAGGAGAGAAACAATACCGAATAGGGGCACAAGAGAGTTGAGTGAGCATTTTCTGAGAAAAGTTCTTACTAAGGCATTATGTTGCGATACTCAAGAATGGATTGGCATTTGTCTTACTATTGCTTTCTCTCTATTCATCTTTGTCTATTTAGTGTTCAATCTTGTGTTAAGTTGTTCCAGTCTGGTTGTGGAATGTTGTCTGGAATTTGGATAGCCCTAGGAACTAACCCGCTTTGCATTCACAATCAATATCCCCATGCTTAGGTAGACAGGTGGCTCAATGTCCTAGCATTAGCTTATTTCATTGGGCATAACTGCATTAGTTATCGCTGCTCCTCTAGAGCTGACTAGGTGGTTTGGAACCATGTAAGTGCCAGGTCCTGAGACTAGATACCAACACTTTTGGAGATCTTGTTAGGAAAATGGTACATCAAGTAGGAGAGAAGGAATATAGAGGTTAGTTCTAGGTCAGTCCTGCACAATTAGTCAGTCGAGTGAAGCTAGTTAAAATAAATGTGGAAAGCAGACACTGGTGTTAGAAATGTTCAAGAGAGAGTCATAAGGGTACAATATAGTATGCATAAAGAATGAAGGTAGCTCAAATAGAGCAATGCGGCACCGCCGCAGACATGCTGAAGTTGCAGAACATGAAGGACAACTACATCTTCCAAGAACACTCATAGAAGGGATTCCATCCCAGTTGGAAAGACAGATTCATGAACCACTGAGAAATCAAGAAGGAGATCACCAGGAGCCACAAAATAGGAGGCAAGAATCTTAAGAAGAAGAATAATCAGTAGCTGTGGGAAGGATAACTCTTAAGTACCCTAAGTTCTCGGGGGGGGGGGGGGGGGGGGGTCACTCATAAATATGTAAGCATAGCACGTGGGTTAAACAAAAGGGATTTTTAAATTTCCTTTTTTTACACATTTTTTACATGCAAAAGAGTACCATTTAAAGGAGGCATTTCAGAAGTTGAATAGAAAAAGGGTATGTTTTATTCATGAAAATTTCACAGACAAGGGATTCTTAAAATAGGCCTTGAACGCACGTGATATAGAGGGTTTATTTATAGTGAACCCCCTGAACCTAAGTTCAAGGGAGAGAGTGAGGAGGATCCAAATGCCAACATCTTTGCCTTCGAAACCACATTCGTGTGGCCACCAAAGCTCTGTTGTGCTGCAAAAGACACAATATTTTGTGATAATGCAGGGTCACAAAGGCCACTAGCTAGTATACACAATATGGTATGGAGCCCTTCTAGACATTAGAAGAATTAAAGAAGGCCTTCTTGAAAAGATCCAGGAAAGACAAATCCATGATAGAAGCATTTGAGAAGCTGTAGAGGCTAACTGAGCTAAAAGGCCAATGGAGGACTATGTAGCTAAATTTTGAGTACTGCTAATGCACCTGGATCCACCCACCAATCTGCTCCAGCCACGCTAAGCCAATGGCTCGTGAGAGGACTGAGGGAGAAGCTCTAGATAGCAGTAGCCACATATGACCTGACTGCCCTCACCTTTGAACAAGTGGTGGTAGGAGCTACCAGAGCTGAGGAGATCTTGAAGCAAACAAGCAAAGACCCCAAGAAGAAGAAGGACAAAAGGAAAAAGTAGGAGGAAGAAACCTCCAAGTCGGATTCCGGAGAAGACACCCCAGAATCAAAGTCCAGTTAGGAGTCAAATGCCTAAGAGTGAAAGCCCCAGAAAAAGAAAGGCAAGAAGGAGGCAGTAAATGTTCTCAGGAAGAACTAAAGGCCTCCCTAGCCAAGATTGTCGGAGGACATGTAGGATCCAGGCTCAAACTAAACATCTGGTACACAAGGTGTAACAATCAAGGTCACATGCAGGAGGAGTGAACTCTCAGCAGATATGTGCTATCCTGCGGGAGGAACAATCACACTGTAGAAACATGCTTCTATAATAATTAGAATAAGAATCTGAGGGTGATGGAAAGGCAATAGTAGTAAGCCCCACTCATTAACTAGGTCACCACATGGCCTCAAGTGAAGAGACCGTATGGTTGAGGAGGTGGTAGATTTGGACCAAGAGGAGCATGTTTTGTATTGTAATGATCTAGGAAATAGACAAAATGATTCCCCCATATTTCAGTGCCATCAGGAGGAACTACAAGAGGTAAGTACGCAAAGGGAGACGAACTCAGCAAGAGTTGATGTAGCTGTAAACATGGTGAAAGTGGACCATGTGGTAGGTAAAGAACAAGAAAATCAACGAGAGGTGATGGCTGTTACAAGATCACACGGACTTGTCAAGATGCTGTGAGAGGTAGGAATGCCGAGACAAAACAGAAACAGAAGCCAGAATAGTGGGTAAGGCAACAGAGAGTCTATGATAAAATCACCAAGTTGGTGCAGAGCACACAAGGAATGGTGAGGACAATGCAGGAAATCCTGCCCCTAGGATGGCATTTTGAGGAAAATATGGATATAGGACAAACTCGATCAAGAAAAGGGAAGAAATTGGAGCACAAAAGAAGCCGGTGTGCAATGGTAAAGCAACCAAAGAAAGCATGTTGAAGTGCCAACTGGAGCTAGTTATAGCCTAGAGCAATAGAAGCGTCTCGAGAAAGGAAATAGAAGGAAATTTGGAAGGAATCCAGAGAGGAAAACTGACAAGGCAAAGTAAGGAAAAGGAAAGAGAAGGAAAAGAGGAAGAAGGAAAAGAGTAAGAAGGAAGAATGTATGGAGGCCAAGGTATGCCCCCTAACAAAGAGAAAAGAAGCAACTCTGTGCATAAAAAAACATGAAAAGGAGCAATTACAGCATGCAGGTTTTGTGCTTGAGGAGGATGAGAGTTTGCATGTGCAAGGACCAAACATGTAAAGAGGAGCAGCAGCATTAAGTCATGTTCGGGCTGGTCAAAGGGATATTAGGATCGTGAAGTGGAGATTCAAGCTAAGTAAAGATTTTCAAGAGAGGATTGAAAAGGCTCAATGTTTGAATGCTGAAGTGCAATACCAAGATCCAACCGATCCTCTCGCATGGTTGTTCAGCAAATTGTATACAAAAAATCCTAGTGGCATATTAATCCTCAAAAGAGAGGATTCAAAAGGCTCAATGTTTGAATGTTGAAGTGCAATACCAAGATCCAACCGATCCTCTCGCATGGTTGTTCAGCAAATTGTATACCAAAAATCCTAGTGGCATATTAATCCTGAAGATTCAATGTGAAACATCTACTTCTCCATATGCTCCAAAGACATGTCTACTCCATGATCAAGATTTTCAGCAATAGTAGACATCCCCTGAGAATCCCCATCAACCAATTCCCACACACCACCTGGATTAACCAACTGTGCATGCTCAATAAACTCATGATGTAAATCTGTTAAAAATTCACTAACCAAGCTTGTAAACTCATTAGCTTCAATTTTCTTCTCTATCTTTTTCACATGTTTATGAACTTGATCATCCAAATTACCAATTTGCTTCACATTCTGATCATCTAGATTCAGAATTTTCCTAGTTTCCTATCCAACCAGTGTTGCGGTCCTCAAACACATATTTTCTTCCAATGTTGTGCTAACTCCTTCTCTAACTTTTCCTTCTGTTGCAATACTTCTTCCAAACCTTCACTCACAAAAGAGCCTTTGAGAATATCATATGGTCTCTGAATTAGAGCTAACATTCTGTCCTTCACCAAAATCCACACATCATTACCAGCTTTAACGATAACAGACTTGTGAGATCCCCCTCCGAGGGCGCTGATGAGGACGGAAGCAGCGTCGGCCTCCTGTGTGGGGCAGGGATCCACACTCGTCGGGGCCTCACCCCCACGGATGTCCGGAAATGAAAGACTAGCCCGGCGGTTCCTCCGAAACCGAGCCCGGAAAAACTTTCCTCACCCAGAAGGCACGGGCGATTCCTCGAGGGAAAATCTTCGAACGGGAGAATTAATCTAACGAGTTAAAGTCTTAACTATTCAAACTAATCCGACCGAACCCGAAGTCACATGATTAGATCAAAGAAGAGACTTGCACTTGGTCCATAGAATCACCACTTTTTTCTCCTTTAAGCGAGGCACAGCCCCATTGATTCCCTCCCACAGAACAAGGGTCCTCTCAGGATTTAATCTAACTAACGTAACTAATCATATCTTAATTGTGTCGCAGGAATCCTCTGATCCAGCCTAACCCCAACCGGCCCATGGGTTAGCCAACCACCCGACCACTGTATTGGTGGGATTCCGTTATAAAGATTTAATTAGGTTTTTGCCCGAGTACTGAGAAAAAGAGTTCCCTAGCCAGCATTTCATGCAAAAATTAAAGTAGGCATACCACGTACACACCCAATATGAAATTGCCATTTATAACAGATTCGACTGGCTTTAAAACAATCCTTCAATGAAAATCATAATATTACTGATCATCATCCTCCAAAATTCTGAGTCCATTGTATTACAAAATATGTCATTTGGACTCTCCATTGAAGACTAGTTGGCCAACCAACAATGAGATCCAATATCCAAAATTTGATTCACAAAAGTTATTCTTCTTAGTCCATCCGAATCTTCCTCGACGCACAGATGGGTGTCCTAGCAACCGCAAGCCCGTGCATCACCTAGTCAGAACCCTCTAGGAACCTACTAGGTGTCCTAGCACTTCACTTAGGAACCGCTTCATCGGTCCTCACCCATCGTACTAGAAGCGCACCATTTTAACCGTACCAAGGCTGGTCAAGACCTCGGCAGGCTTTGCCGTGAGCGACGTCCCTCGGCGACTCCCCGCCAGCTGTTACAAAACGAACCTCCTCTTAGTAAAACACATGCCAAATGCTTCCTCTAGAATTCTGGCGTAAAACAATCCTTCAATGAAAACAGAGGTTCTATGTAAGTAAAATTTCTAGTTTAAGATTGGTTCCACAAAACCCTTTTTCTTTAATCCCCAATTTCATAATGAGAATCCTTGATCTCTCATCAGGGTAATGTACCCATCATTTGACTGAATGTCCAATTAGATTCTTGGTGATTTCGGTCAAAGGAAAACTAGGTCAATTTAACGACAGTCTATTCCTTGTATTAAGAACTAGAATTGGTTGATTTAGATCGAGAGATGGACAAGTAGGTTTACTGTCCGTCCCTCTTGTAGTCTAACCAAAATCATTTGGTTTAATTCTAACAAGGATTTTCTTCAGATAAACATCTATTTTTGGGTAAATACCAATTTAGTAATTTAACCACAAAATATCTAAAGATATTAACCTTAATTCCCTATGTAGAATTATGGTGAAAATTCAGCTTTTGACACCAAAAATTAATTCAAATCTTTCTTTACTTAACAATCATAATTTTTTTTCTTTTAACTAAATACCAATATCCATTTTTTGAATAAGCTTAAAATTCCTCTTTTTCTCATTTAATGAGTGCAATCCAAATGTCATTGGAATTCCTCTTTTATTATAAAATAAATCTATCTAAAATTCCTCTTTAAATTAAATAAAAATATTCAATATTCCAAATATACCAAGAATTCCACTTTTACCATTTAAATGATTGAATTTCAAATATGATGGGAATTCCTCTTTTATCATTTAAATTTTTCTTATGCATAAATTTAAATAAAATTTCTCTTAAAATTAAATAAAAATGTCCATTAATCCAAATATGACAAGAATTTCACTTTTACTATTTAAATGATTGAATTCCAAATATGATGGGAATTCCTCTTTTATCATTTAAATTCTTTCTTATGCATAAAATAATTTATCTAAGATTTTCCTTTGGTCTTAAATAAAAATATTCATTATTTTAATATATCAATTTTTCTCTTTCTGTACTAAAATACATGGATCTCCATTATCATGGGAATTCCTCTTTTCGCATAAAAATGAATTTACTAAAAATTTCTCTTTTTCTCTAATTAATTAATTATACATAAACATTAAAAATTAATTTTCCATGGATGTGATGAGAATTACTCTTTTAGCATAGGATGACTAATCCTAGAATATGGTAGGAAGTCCTCTTTTCACATTATGCATAAAAATGATTTATGTATTAATTTCCAAAAAAATTTGCTATAGCTCCGCTGCTATTACTGATAATTTTTAAAAAAATTTGAAAGAATAAAAATTAGTAATACAATTATGATAGATTATCTTTCAATCGATCTAAATCCAATTTATGGATCTAAATCATAATTTTATCATAATTTATGTAACATAAAAGCATTAAAAAGCCGTTTCTTTAGCCTCTAGCTTAACTAGCATAGAGTTTGATTTTAGAATTAAGAATTGCTCCATGAGAAGCATCATTTGAATAGAGAATTGGTCATAGGAATGAGCATTCTTTGGAGGAGAGAGAGATACATATAAAACATCCTAAATTAAGCATAAAGATAAACTTTTTGTGATTATTCATTAAAATTCTTTAGAAAGCTTAATTTGTATTGAAAAACCATTCATTTGAATACTTCTCAAGCTTGAAAGGGGTTGAGAAGTGAAAACATTTAGAATATTAGAGAAAAAACCATAAAGTCATGATTATAGGGTATTGAGATAAAGGCTTATTTATTATTCAGGTTGAGGAGGAATCTTACATGCTCTCCCACTTGAAAATGTGAGATGTCCTCATCTCGCAAAGTGGGGGTAATCTTTTGCCAACTCTTCTTCTTTATCCCAGGTGGTGTCTTTTAGAGGGAAGAACTTCCACTCTCGTAAAAATTCTCTGAGGACAATGCTCCTGAGAATCTTCTCTCGAACGTCAAGGATTTCTTCGAGTTGGAGTACCATCTGGCCTTGAGTCAGAGAAATCAATTGTTCATCATCAAGCACATGACTCGGACTGGGTACATATTTCTTAAGCAAACTGACGTGGAATACATTATGTACCTTGAGATGGGGAGGCAGAAGAAGTTTATAGGCTAGATCGCCCACCTTATTTATAATAGAGCATAAGGCCCACAGTATCTAGGAGAGAGTTTCTTGTACTTCCTAAAGATAAGGAACATCTTTTTGGTCGTACTCGAATGAAACCATATCTGATTCTTGAAATTCTCTCTCTGATCTGCATACTGCTTTTACCTATCTTGGGCTGCCTTTATATCTTTACAGATTGATTGCATTTGCTGGTCCATGTCATCAAGCATTTGTTTGGACATCTCGCTCTGATCAATGGGTCAGACCAAGTCAACGGTGTAAGGCAATCTTGTCCATACAAAGCTTTGAAAAGACTCATCCCAATGCTTTGATGATAAGAAGCATTGTAAGCAAATTTAACTAGATGCAAATGGCTTAACCACTTCTTGGGTTCCCTGCCGTAGCATGACCGAAGGATATCTTCTATTATCTGATTCACTCTTTCACTCTGGCCATCTGTTTTGGGGTGATAGGCTGTGCTGAGATCCAAGAAAGTCCCTACTGCTTTGAAGAATGCAGTCTAGAATTTCAATGTGAATTTGGGATCTCTGTCACTTACTATCCTCCAAGGTAGGCCATGCAATCTGAAGATCTCTTTAAGAAAAACTATGGCAACATCACTGTAGTGTATGTTTCTTTCATCATTGGAATCCGATGGGCAACTTTGGTTAGCCTGTAAACTACCACAAAAATGGAGTTGTAAAACCTGATTACACTGAAGGTAATCCAGTGACAAAGTCCATACTGATACATTCCCACTTCATCTGAGGAATGTCTAGAGGCTACAGTTTTCCTGGCATCTTGACTTTCTCTGCCTTGACTCTCTGACACATTAAGCATTTCCGCACATGATCAAGTACATCCCTTTTGAGTCCTCGCTAGAAGAAGCTTTTCTTCACAGACGTATAGGTTTTTATAAACCCTGGATGTCCAGCTATGAGGCTATCATGGGCTTCTCTCAGAATTCTTCCCTTTATTCCCTCATCATTGGGAATTCATAGCCGATTATTATAATACATACATCCTTCATCCAGTTTGTACCTAAGAACTCGACTCATTTCCTGAGGAGTCTTGCTTTCTTGCATTACAAGGGTAGCAATAAGGGCAAAGAATTTTTCTTGCATGATTTTCTCCTTTGCTTCACTGATTAATGGATTTGACACCACTGTAATTGCAAGCAAGGAGGATTTTCTGCTGAGCGTGCATCTGCCACCACATTTTCTTTCCCCGATCGATACTTAATTTCAAAATCAAATTCCTGCAAGGTCTACATCCATCTCCTTTGACGCATGTTGAGATCCCTTTGGGTGAAGATCCACTTCAAACTTTGATGATCTATCATCAACGTGAACCTTTGTCCCAAAAGATAATGTCTCCACAACTTCAGAGCATAAACTATTGAGAGTAACTCCAAGTCATGGATGGCATAAACTACTAAGAGTAACTCCAAGTCATGGACGGCATATTTCTCTCATGTGTTCTGAGTTTTCTAGATTCATAGGCCACTGCATGACCTTCCTGCATAAGAGCACCGCCTAAGGCAAACTCACTGGCATCAGTAACTACCTCAAAGGGTTTGGTAAATTCTGGCAATTTAAGGACATGGTTGGTTACTAAGGCTGTCTTTAGCTTATCAAAGGCACTCTGACACATTGCAGTCCACGAAAAAAGTGTACTCTTCTTGAGAAGGTTAGTTAAAGGGGATGCTATCTGAGCATACCTGGGTATAAAGATCCTATACCATCCGGTTAATCTTAGGAATCCTTTGACTTCCTTTAGTGTCTTGGTTTCTGACCATTCTACGATTGCTTGGATCTTTGCAGGGTCAAGAGAAATCCCATCTTTTGACACTATGAATCCCACGTATTCCACCTGGTCAACAGTGAAAGAACACTTACTCTTTTTTACAAAGAGTTGGTGTTTCCTTAGGATTTTGAGAACCTTGCGCACATGATCTTCATGATCTGCAACATTCTTTGAGTTTACTAAGATATCATCAAAGAAGACATACCAAGAACAAAATCATCCAAGTATTCTGTGAGAATATCCTGCATAAGATGATTAAACATTGTCGGGGCATTAGTCAATCCAAATGGCATGATTGTGAACTCATAATGCCCATAGCGAGTATTGAATGCTACCTTCGAGATGTCGTGCTCCTTGATTCTGATCTTGTAGTACTCAGATTTGAGATCTATCTTTGTGAACATTTGGGTCCCACTTAACCGATCCTCCAGAAGTTCATTAATCCTACGAATAGGATACTTATTTTTAATTGTTAATTGATTCAATCCTCTGTAGTCAATACAGAGTCTTAACGTTCCATATTTCTTCTTTTGAAAGAGAATGGGCGCACCCCAAGGTGACTAGGTCTAACGAATCCCTACTCTAACAGTTGTCTTAGCTACTCCTTAAGTTCTATGGCTTAAGGGACTGGCATTTTGTATGCACGCTAGGCTATTGGTGGCTGAGCTCCGAGGGTTAACTCGATCTCATGATCTACTTCGCGAGGCGGAGGCATCTCAGTCAGTTCTTCAGGGAACACATCTGCATACTCACTTAACCACTTTGGTTCTTTAGCCTTGCATTTTATGTCTACTAGGTTCATCTTAACAACATAAACAGCTTGCCTCTTTCTGAGCCCTTTTAACAATTTAGAAGCCTTGACTAATTACAGTACTGGGGATCCAGAAATTCCCATTCCTTGAACTTTATTCCCGTGAAGGTCAAGGAAAGATATGGTTCCTTTGTGAGACAATGAATGTCAGCTTGATTCTTACGGAGCCAATCCATTCCAAGGATTCCATCATTGACACCCAAGGGTAGGACTCTAAACTGGCACTCTGTTATGTAAACTGGCACTCTGTTACGTTCCCATCTAGGCTAAACTGAATAAGGTCTGTCTCAAGGTGTGTGAAAAGAATCTTTCCACTGGCCAATTCCACTTGCATAGGTTTCCCTGATTTTTTTATTAAAGATTAATTTATGCAAACATCCTGGGGAAGTAAAAGAATGAGTACTACCTGAATCAATCAAAAGCTTGAATTGCTTACCCTGGTACTCTGCTGGAGTCTAGAGGACTGAGAATTGATGGTTATTCCCCTGATGCTCTATTGCTACATAGATCTTCCCTTTTTCTTCCTCTTCATCAGCTATAGTGACAGCTCTAGCTGCTGCAGTCTGAGGTGGAACTCTCTCTCTTTGGTTACTACAATTATGGGAGGGATTTCGAAGACTGCTTTGCATGGAGGCTGCAAGCTGAGCTCGCACTCTTCTTGGGTTACCCTGATTTTGGCGCGGGGGACCCTGATTGGATTGATATGAAGGAGTATGTCTCTGAATTCTAGGACCCTGGCTTCCTTGGCCCACAGAAGGAGATGGGAAATCCTTGAGCTGGTGCCCAAACCCCTGACATCCGAAGCACCTGTTCTCGCTTCGAAGCTCTTCCCTTTTTATTCTTGAGAGAGCTGGAGTTCCTGAGAAAGTACTTCGAGGGAAAGGCCTTCCTTCATTTCTGAAACTTCCCGTCCCCAGATTCTGGTTGGGACCTTGGTGTCTCTTTGGAGGTGAAAGGTTGGAAGAATTTCCCGGTGGTGTCTGGAATCTTTTGAAGGATGAGGGAGCTGGCTTTGGCAGGACTTTTACAATGAAAGCTTTGGCAAAGTCCTTCGCCATTCTGACAGCTTTTGCCCCATGGATACTGGTTTGGCATTCTTGACCAGTGTGTCTAAGGATTCGTTCATTCCCCGAATGAACCTGGCCAGAAGTTGCTCTTCATCTAGAGGTGGTGAATACTTGAGTAGAAGAGCCAATGCCTGGTGATATTCTTCGATGGTTTTGCTCTAAAAATTCATTCATCTTGGTTTCTAAAAACCCAGGGGGACAAAATCTCTTCCTTAACACTAGTTCTGTAATTGGACACTAAAGTGTCCTGAGGACACTAAAGTGTCCTGAAAGTTAGCATTTTTCTTGAATTTTTGTGGGCAATCTATTAAGAGTTTTGAAATGCTTAACATCCACAGATGTTCCTCAAGACCCGAAAAAAATTTGAGATTTTTTAAATTGCACTTTTCTTAGCTTTTGCAAGGCAATATTTTAATTTTCTTAGACGCATGCTGATAAAACGCATGATTTTTGCTGTTTTCAAAATAGTAGTAATTTGTATATAACTTTTAGAAGGGACATAGTTTGATCATGAAACTTGGCTTGATGGAAAGCCCATGATGTAAACTAAATCTTGGAATCATCAAACGATAATTATTGGATAAATTTTTGACTCGCTAATATTGAAATGATGTTTTTTATACAGGTGGAGCATGAATTTTTCTCCTTCCATATGCAAGCTAATAATGTAAAACTTGAGGTGCACCCATGTTATATAGGGTAAATACTACTTTGTTTTGAATTTTCCAAAACTTTAGAGCCACTTTTTGGGCCTCTTCTCATACATGGCCTTTTGCGCAACCTGTTTTTAATACGTAAAATGTCTAATTATGAGCCTAATTTTGATTTTCATCAAAGGGAAAAGCTGTGCAAGTGCATTATTTGTTGTAACTATAGGTGTAGACTACTTGTGCAAGCATAGTTATGATTAGTTTTTGAAAAAAGATGATCAAATTTTGTATTTTTATTTTTTACAGTTTTTTTAGAACTAGGCGATAAGAACCTACTTAAGTGGAGGCTAAGTTAGTGTCATACACATCAAATTATGGCTTATTTATCTCATCTCAAGCATGAAAACCAATAATCAACATTCTCATTGATAGGGCTACAATTTTTTTTAGTCACGTGATTGAGTTTTGATAATACGCGTTACTTTTGCTGATTTTATACAACTTTTTTGGAAAAAATTCTAGGAAAGGAAAATGATTTTTTTGGTGAACTTCTACCTCCTTGGACTGATGTATGCTATCAAAATATCTTGGGAAAAATGCTATTGATATCATTGGATTTTTTTTTTGAGAGAATGATGCTTGCATATTTGGAAAAATCCTGAAAAATCCTGAAAAATGTTCATTTTCAAGACATATGCTACTTTGTTGCTTATGTACTTCCAAATAAAAAGGCATTTTATATGTTTAGCATTTTTTACATAAGCATAGGGTTATGTTCTACATGCCCAATGAAGCATTTTGGTTTTTAAAGCCTACATTAGGAGTTTGATTTTTTTTCGCAACCCCCAAAAAAAGGACACTCAAGTGTCCTGTTTTGGTACCAAACTAGTGTTAAATAGGCTTTAAGATCATTCCAGTATTGAGTATTTTTGTTCAGATGGTTGGTGTCACAATCGTTCCTCCATGCCACCCTGGCTGTTCAGATGGTTGGTGTCACAATCGTTCCTCCATGCCACCCTGGTTGTTTCCACAATTTGCAGCAGCTAGGCAAAGAACCATTTTTCTCCTCTCATTGTAACTGGTGACATCAAAATACTCCTCCATTGCTTCAACCCATTTCTCTACAGCTTCACCCAAGTTCTCCCCTTCACCTTTGAAGGGTCCTGGCTAAGTCCTGTGAAGAGCCTTTGAAGGGTCTTGGTGGCTAAGTTCTGTGAAGAGCCTTTGAAGGGTCTTGGTGGCTAAGTTCTGTGAAGAGCCTTGCAAACATCGGGGTCAAGCTCTTCTTCATCAGTGAGAGGGTCTGGTTGATGGCCACGGTTCTCTCGCCTCATGATTCTGCCAAAAATGATATATTATTAAATTTTTATTTTGATATCGTCCACGAGATCCTAAGACTTAAGAGGCTTGGAAAATAATTTCTTAAACAAGATAAATGATCTTATTGGAGATCTATGACATGTCTGGTAACAGATTTTGCTTTATCAATTCGTGAATAAACAATCACTTATACAACATGGATTTTTTCCACAAAACATTTCTTTATTTATATAAAAGTTACAATATGTACATGGAGCAGCTCGGCTCCAGAAGTCAAAATCTCCTTGAGAGACGCATAAGATAACAATACCGGGCTATAGACATGCCCTGATACAAATGTTCCCTTACTGCCAAGGGAGCTACTATCTTCTCCTTAGGAATAAAGCGACTAAGGAGTTTGTAGATTTGGCAAGAAAGTTTGAAATTTTGAGGTGTTGAGTGATATAAAATAACACCATGTATCACTTTCAGCTTCATTAGAATCATGGTCAATGAGAGATTATGCCTCAGCATCTCACGCTGGTCACAAGAGGCGTGGACATACTGCCCTGCAAACCACTTGTGCTGCTGTCTCTCCGCTGGGTCAAGGAAATATAGATCCTTGAAATGGCCTGCGAGTCTAGATCGGCTTGTTCAAGTTGTAGCGGAAGAGATGAGATGCTCGAAGGCGAACGCTATCATGTCTTGTGACTGGGTGAGGTCGGGAATACCAGATAAGTGTGGAACTTCCATCTATAAAATTAAATTCTTAGATTAAAAATCTTCATTAATGAAGCTTACGGAATGAAAATACAATATGTAAATGCTTTTTTTGAGTTTTTATAGGAATTGATTTCTCCTTATTAGCTTTCAACAAAGCTCTGATACCAGCTGTGAGATCCCCCTCTGAGGGGGCGGAAGCAGCGTCAGCCTCCCATGCGGGGTAGGGATCCACACTCAGGGCCTTGCCCATGGATGTCCGTACGAGAGACTAGACCGGTGGTTCCTCCGAAAACCGAGCTCGAAAAAACTTCCTTCGCCCGGAAGCCACGGGCGATTCCTCCAGGGAAAATCTTCAAACGGGAGAATTAATCTAACGAGTCAAAGTCTTAACTATTCAAACTGATGCGACCAAACCCGAGGTCACATGGTCAAATCAAAGAAGAGACTTGCACTTGGTCTATAGAATCACCGCTTTTTTCCTCCTTTAACGAGGCACAGCCGCTCATTCCGTCCCACAAAACAAGGGTCCTCTCAAGATTTAATCTAACTAACGTAACTAATCGTATCTTAAATGTTTCGTAGGAATCCTCCGATCCAGCCTACCGGCCCATGGGTTAGCCAACCACCCGACCACTGTATTGGTGGGATTCCTTTATAAAGATTTAATTAGGTTTTTGCCCGGGTACCGAGGAAAAGAGTTCCCAAGCCCCCTAGCTAGCGTTTCATACAAAAATTAAAGTAGGCATACCACGTACACACCCAATATGAAATTGCCATTTATAACAGATTCGATTGGCTTTAAAACAATCCTTCAATGAAAATCATAATATTACTGATCATCATCCTCCAAAATTTTGAGTCCATTTTTTTCTTTTAACTAAATACGAATATCCATCTTTTGAATAAGCTTAAAATTTCTCTTTTTCTCATTTAATGAGTGCAATCCAAATGTCATTGGAATTCCTCTTTTATTATAAAATAAATCTATCTGAAATTTCTCTTTAAATTAAATAAAAATATTTAATATTCCAAATATACCAAGAATTCCACTTTTACGATTTAAATGATTGAATTTCAAATATAATGGGAATTCCTCTTTTATCATTTAAATTTTTCTTATGCATAAATTTAACTAAAATTTCTCTTAAAATTAAATAAAAATATCCATTAATCGAAATATGACAAGAATTCCACTTTTACTATTTAAATGATTGAATTTCAAATATGATATCATTTAAATTCTTTCTTATGCATAAAATAATTTATCTAAGATTTCTCTTTAATCTTAAATAAATATATTCATTATTTTAATATACCAATTTTTTTCTTTCTCTATTGAAATACATGGATCTTCATTATCATGGGAATTCCTCTTTTTGCATAAAAATGAATTTACTAAAAATTTCTCTTTTTCTCTAATTAATTAATTATACATAAACATTTAAAATTAATTTTCCATGGATGTGATGAGAATTACTCTTTTAGCATAGGATGACTAATCCTAGAATATGGTAGGAAGTTCTCTTTGCACATTATGCGTAAAAATGATTTATGTATTAATTTCCAAAAAATTTTACCATAGCTCCGGTGCTATTACTGATAATTTTTAATAAATTTTGAAAAAATAAAACTTAGTAATACAATTAGGATACATTATCTATCAATAGATCTAAATCCAATTTATGGATCTAAATCATAAGTTTATCATAATTTATGTAACATAAAAGCATTAAAAAGCCATTTCTTTAGCCTCTAGCTTAACTAGCATAGAAATTTATTTTAGAATTCAGAATTGCTCAATGATAAGCATCATTTGAATAGAGAATTGGTCATAGGAATGACTATTCTTTGGAGGAGAGAGAGATACATATAAAAACATCCTAAATTAAGCATAAAGATAAACTTTTTGTGATTATTCATTAAAATTCTTTAGAAAGTTTAATTTGTATTGAAAAACCATTCATTTGAATACTTCTCAAGCTTGAAAGGGGTTGAGAAGTGAAAACATTTAGAATATTAGAGAAAAAACCATAAAGTCACATCTTACCTCTTGTTTTGCTTGCTTCTCTATTCTTAGAAGAGGCCCCCAACCAATCAATTGGTTAGTATGTTGAGAGGAAAGCTCCAAGGAAGGTCGAAGAGAGAGAGAAGCTCCAATCTCTCCAAATTGTAGAGGATTTTTAGGGGATAATAGAAAATATGTTAATTTTAATGTAGTACTAGCATGGTGTAGTTCACAGATGAGAATACAAAAGAATGAGGGTCTATTTATAGGTGAGGGAGGCCACTAACTGAGTCCAACTAAGTTCTAGAATTTCCCAGCTTCAATTTGGCTGAATTTGGACAAGATTTGGACCAGTTTGGCTCCCTTTTTTATTTGGTTTGATCCAGGAGAGAGAAGAGATAAAAATATCTTAATATTTTTGAATTTAAAACTCATTCACATGTGTGAAATAGGCACCTCCTTGAAGTCTCCCCCCCTCCTTACCAAGGTGTTAAAAATGTATCATTATACCAAAATATCTTATTTTTTTAGTAATATCTCATAGTTTTTAACTAATAAATCTTGTACTCAATCCTCTTCATCTTATGTGAGCATTTACTCATTTTTGGATATTTTATTTTATTTATTGAATTTATCTCATATCAACACTTGGATTAATCTTATTGGCCCATAGAAACCTTAATTGGACCATAATCCAAAAATTTCAAAAAATCTTGACCCTTAGGCTAAGGTCTTTTAAATCATTTTTAATTGATTTCTAATGCACCTTGGAAAATTTAATTTAATTTTCTATTTCAAGGAAACATATTTTTGATATTTGTGAAATTTTTATATAAAAAAATATCTCAATATTGAATTACCACTCTCTAGAATTTTTCTTCTATCTAGACAAAAACAAGGAAAAATAATATTTTCTTGTATTCAGAAACAGGGAATGATTACAGGGTATTGAGGTAAAGGCTTATTTATTATTGAGGCTGAGGAGGAATGTTACAAGACTGCATCTTATCTAGATCTAAACTAGACACAATAACCCCTTCAATATCTGCCTCTTGATCTCATTTTGAAAAACTTGTTTCTCCACCTGTAATAATGGAATCATTATTCTTTGTTAGAGCACATTTTTCTGCTTTTAATTCAGCATTTGCTTGCTGCCATTCTTTGCAACTTCTCATGCACTTTCTGACTGATTTCTTCCTTCCATTCTCTAAACATTTTTCCAGACAATTTATCCTGCATCATCTGCTATGAAACTGAAGCCAATTTCACTCTCAACCCTTCAATCTGATCCTTATACTAGATTTCCATGCACACCATCTCATTTGTCAACTTTGTCACTAAGTGATTGCATCTCTAACCAGATGTCCTTTCAAACACTTTAACTCAACCTGTTCCTTAATCAAGACTTGTTGTTCATGCATAAACATCTTAACTATTTCCCAAGATTTCAAAGCATTTGCATACTTCACTTTTTCTCTCACTAAATTCTGATTTAATGTGTTAACATTAACAACATTAATCCCACTGCTTCCTTCTTTCTTACATTCTGAAATAGAACACTTACCCACTAGACCTAACTGATTAAATGTTGCATCCAACTTCCTTTTAAAAATCTTCAATATCCCCTTGTCCCTTTTAATTGATCTGCAAATACATGCTTGACATCCTGCACCATAGAAGTAAAAAATTCTCATTTGCTTTCTTCATATCTCCAAAGACATCACCTAGGTTTTAGCTTCATCTACTGAATACCCACAAGCAAGTAAATCATGATAAACAATCATCTTATAAGAATCAGTAACAAGAGCGAAAACTTCATCCACATTATCTTCTACCCTGTGTTTTTTATCCACCGAACCTATTTGTTGCTTCCATTCTTTTTTCGAAGCAGAAAAATCTACACCTTCCTACATGAATGAGTTGGCTTTATCAAACAAAGCCGCAAGAATCACTGAGCATCTTGATTCCCCAATTGTATTGTTCTTATCCTTTTGCCCAACCTCCAACATCAAATGAAAATGAATAACCCCGGCCCGATTTGTTTCACCTCCTTGCTCAACACAAAACAAAACCCCATATTTTCTCTGCTACTATAATCAATCTTCACAATTAATAACACTCTTTCCAAATACCAGTGCATCTATAATTTTTGGCACTCTGACAAATTCTTAATAGAAAAATATCCCCTTGGGCATATTGGCTCCCCAAACTCTTTAATCGTGTCTTGATCTGAACACTTGTAAACCAACTCAGATGTTTCCAATGGAAACTAAAACACCCTTGATATCAACTGAGCCAAGACAATGACTCTAGGCATCACTTCACACCCTTTCTTTCTCAACAAATCAAGCTGAAATGAAGCATAAATGTTCCCTTTCCAAGCATGCAAGGGTAAATTGGCCAACTGCCACAACCCTATTCCAAACCTGATTCTCCTCCATCGACAAATTAAGCTCTATTTCTGAGTCCTGAAACGGTGTAGTAGGAAGATAACTTTTTCCCTTACCCTTGCTCATCATTGGCGATGACTTAGTCTCGAGCAACTCCACCTCTTCCTCCTTAAAAGTAATTGGTGACACATCACTCTCATATCTGCTGCCGCTACAATTATCAGACATCTATGACATGTCTGGTAACAGGTTTTGCTTTATCAATTCGTGAATAAACAATCACTTATACAACATGGAATTTTTCCACAAAACATTTCTTTATTTATATAAAAGTTACAATATGTACATGGAGCAGCTCGGCTCCAGAAGTCAAAATCTCCTCGAGAGACGCATAAGATAACAATACTGGGCTATAGACATGCCCTGATACAAATGTTCCCTTACTACTATCTTCTCCTTAGGAATAAAGCGACTAAGGAGTCTATAGATTTGGCAAGAAAGTTTGAAATTTTGAGGTGTTGAGTGATATAAAATAACACCATGTATCACTTTCAGCTTCATTAGAATCATGGTCAATGAGAGATTATGCCTCAGCATCTCACGCTGTCACAAGAGGCGTGGACATACTGCCCTGCAAACCACTTGTGCTGCTGTCTCTCCGCTGGGTCAAGGAAATATAGATCCTCGAAATGGCCTGCGAGTCTAGCTCGGCTTGTTCGAGTTGTAGCGGAAGAGATGAGATGCTCGAAGGCGAACGCTATCATGTCTTGTGACTGGGTGAGGTCGGGAACACCAGATAAGTGTGGAACTTCCATCTATAAAATCAAATTCTTAGATTGAAAATCTTCATTAATGAAGCTTATGGAATGAAAATACAATATGTAAATGCTTTTTTTGAGTTTTTATTATCAATTTCGGATAAGAATTGATTTCTCCTTATTAGCTTTCAACAAAGCTCTGATACCAGCTGTGAGATACCCCTCTGAGGGGGCAGAAGCAGCGTCAGCCTCCCACGCGGGGTAGGGATCCACACTCGGGGCCTTGCCCATGGATGTCCGTATGAGAGACTAGACCGGTGGTTCCTCCGAAAATCGAGCCCGAAAAAACTTCCTTCGCCCGGAAGCCACGGGCGATTCCTCCAGGGAAAATCTTCAAACGGGAGAATTAATCTAACGAGTCAAAGTCTTAACTATTCAAACTGATGCGACCGAACTCGAGGTCACATGGTCAGATCAAAGAAGAGACTTGCACTTGGTCTATAGAATCACCGCTTTTTTTCTCCTTTAACGAGGCACAGCCGCTCATTCCGTCCCACAAAACAAGGGTCCTCTCAAGATTTAATCTAACTAACGTAACTAATCGTATCTTAAATGTTTCGTAGGAATCCTCTGATCCAGCCTACCGGCCCATGGGTTAGCCAATCACCCGACCACTGTATTGGTGGGATTCCTTTATAAAGATTTAATTAGGTTTTTATCCGGGTATCGAGGAAAAGAGTTCCCAAGTCCCCTAGCTGGCGTTTCATGCAAAAATTAAAGTAGGCATACCACGTACACACCCAATATGAAATTGCCATTTATAACAGATTCGATTGGCTTTAAAACAATCCTTCAATGAAAATCATAATATTAGTGATCATCATCCTTCAAAATTTTGAGTCCATTTTTTTCTTTTAACTAAATACCAATATCCATCTTTTGAATAAGCTTAAAATTCCTCTTTTTCTCATTTAATGAGTGCAATCCAAATGTCATTGGAATTCCTCTTTTATTATAAAATAAATCTATCTAAAATTCCTCTTTAAATTAAATAAAAATATTTAATATTCCAAATATACCAAGAATTTCACTTTTACGATTTAAATGATTGAATTTGAAATATGATGGGAATTCCTCTTTTATCATTTATGCATAAATTTAACTAAAATTTCTCTTAAAATTAAATAAAAATATCCATTAATCGAAATATGACAAGAATTCCACTTTTACTATTTAAATGATTGAATTCCAAATATGATATCATTTAAATTCTTTCTTATGCATAAAATAATTTATCTAAGATTTCTCTTTAATCTTAAATAAATATATTCATTATTTTAATATACCAATTTTTTTCTTTCTCTATTGAAATACATGGATCTCCATTATCATGGGAATTCCTCTTTTTGCATAAAAATGAATTTACTAAAAATTTCTCTTTTTCTCTAATTAATTAATTATACATAAATATTAAAAATTAATTTTCCATGGATGTGATGAGAATTACCTTTTAGCATAGGATGACGAATCCTAGAATATGGTAGGAAGTTCTCTTTTCATATCATGCGTAAAAATAATTTATGTATTAATTTCTAAAAAATTTTGCCATAGCTCCAGTGCTATTACTGATAATTTTTAATAAATTTTAAAAAAAAAACTTAGTAATACAATCATGATACATTATCTATCAATAGATCTAAATCCAATTTATGGATCTTAATCATAAGTTTATCATGATTTATGTAACATAAAAGCATTAAAAAGCCGTTTCTTTAGCCTCTAGCTTAACTAGCATAGAAATTTATTTTAGAATTCAGAATTGCTCCATGATAAACATCATTTGAATAGAGAATTGGTCATAGGAATGACCATTCTTTGGAGGAGAGAGAGATACATATAAAAACATCCTAAATTAAGCATAAAGATAAAATTTTTGTGATTATTCATTAAAACTCTTTAGAAAGCTTAATTTGTATTGAAAAACCATTCATTTGAATACTTCTCAAGCTTGAAAGGGGTTGAGAAGTGAAAACATTTAGAATATTAGAGAAAAAACCATAAAGTCACATCTTACCTCTTGTTTTTCTTGCTTCTCTATTCTTAGAAGAGGCCCCCAACCAATCAATTGGTTAGTATGTTGAGAGGAAAGCTCCAAGGAAGGTCGAAGAGAGAGAGAAGCTCCAATCTCTCCAAATTGTAGAGGATTTTTAGGGGATAATAGAAAATATGTTAATTTTAATGTAGTACTAGCATGGTGTAGTTCACAGATGAGAATACAAAAGAATGAGGGTCTATTTATAGGTGAGGGAGGTCACTAACTGAGTCCAACTAAGTTCTAGAATTTCCTAGCCTCAATTTGGCTGAATTTGGATAAGATTTGGGCCAGTTTGGCTCCCTTTTTTATTTGGTTTGATCCAGGAGAGAGAAGAGATAAAATATCTTAATATTTTTGAATTTAAAACTCATTCACATGTGTAAAATAGGTGCCTCCTTGAAGTCTCCCCCCTCCTTACCAAGGTGTTAAAAATGTATCATTATACCAAAATATCTCATTTTTTTAGTAATATCTCATAGTTTTTAACTAATAAACCTTGTACTCAATCCTCTTCATCTTATGTGAGCATTTACTCATTTTTGGGTATTTTATTTTATTTATTGAATTTATCTCATATCAACACTTGGATTAATCTTATTGGCCCATAGGAACCTTAATTGGACCATAATCCAAAAATTTCAAAAAATCTTGACTCTTAGGCTAAGGTCTTTTAAATCATTTTTAATTGATTCCTAATGCACCTTGGAAAATTTAATTTGATTTTCAGGGAAATATATTTTTGATATTTGTGAAATTTTTATATCAAAAAATATCTCAATATTGAAGTACCACTCTCTAGAATTTTTCTTCTATCTAGACAAAAACAAGGAAAAATAATATTTTCTTGTATTCAGAAACAGGGAATGATTACAGGGTATTGAGGTAAAGGCTTATTTATTATTCAGGCTGAGGAGGAATGTCACAAGACTGCATCTCATCTAGATTTGAACTAGACACAATAACCCCTTCAATATCTGCCTCTTGATCTCATTTTGAAAAACTTGTTTCTCCACCTGTAATAATGGAATCATTATTCTTTGTTAGAGCACATTTTTTTGCTTTTAATTCAGCATTTGCATCCATTCTTTGCAACTTCTCATGCACTTTCTGACTGATTTCTTCCTTCCATTCTTTAAACATTTTTCCAGACAATTTATCCCGCATCATCTGCTATGAAACTGAAGCCAATTTCACTCTCAACCCTTCAATCTGATCCTTATACTAGATTTTCATGCACACCATCTCATTTGTCAACTTTGTCACTAAGTGATTGCATCTCTAACCGGATGTCCTTTCAAACACTTTAACTCAACATGTTCCTTAATCAAGACCTGTTGTTCATGCATAAACATCTTAACTATTTCCTAAGATTTCAAAGCATTTGCATACTTCACTTTTTCTCTCACTAAATTCTGATTTAATGTGTCAACATTAATAACATTAATCCCACTGCTTCCTTCTTTCTTACATTCCGTTCGAAATAGAACACTTACCCACTAGACCTAACTGATTAAATGTTGCATCCAACTTCCTTTTAGAAATCTTCAATATCCCCTTGTCCCTTTTAATTGATCCGCAAATACATGCTTGACATCCTGCACCATAGAAGTAAAAAATTCTCATTTGCTTTCTTCATATCTCCAAAGACATCACCTAGGTTTTAGCTTCATCTACTGAATACCCACAAGCAAGTAAATCATGATAAACAAACATCTTATAAGAATCAGTAACAAGAGCGAAAACTTCATCCACATTATCGTCTACCCTGTGTTTTTTATCCACCGAACCTATTTGTTGCTTCCATTCTTTTTTCGAAGCAGAAAAATCTACACCTTCCTACATGAATGAGTTGGCTTTATCAAACAAAGCCGCAAGAATCACTGAGCATCTTGATTCCCCAATTGTATTGTTCTTATCCTTTTGCCCAACCTCCAACATCAAATGAAAATGAATAACCCCGGCCCGATTTGTTTCACCTCCTTGCTCAACACAAAACAAAACCTCATATTTTCTCTGCTACTATAATCAATCTTCACAATTAATAACACTCTTTCCAAATACCAGTGCATCTATAATTTTTGGCACTCTGACAAATTCTTAAGAGAAAAATATCCCCTTGGGCATATTGGCTCCCCAAACTCTTTAATCGTGTCTTGATCTGAACACTTGTAAACCAACTCAGATGTTTCCAATGGAACCTAAAACACCCTTGATATCAACTGAGCCAAAACAATGACTCTAGGCATCACTTCACCCCCTTTCTTTCTCAACAAATCAAGCTGAAATGAAGCATAAATGTTCCCTTTCCGCGCATGCAAGGGTAAATTGGCAAACTGCCACACAACCCTATTCCAAACCTGATTCTCCTTTACCCTTGCTCATCATTGACGACTTAGTCTCGAGCAACTCCACCTCTTCCTCCTCCTCCCATATCTGCTGCTGCCGCTACAAGTACTGTGCCCTTGACTGCCCTCCTAGGAAGTTTCTTCCGGGCAGGCACCTTAGACGGGCCATTTCATGCAACAGAGAACACACTGATAGTTGCAATCTCTAGCTATGAAGACTGCATGCACGAAAAACTTTCACCTTTCACCTTAGGTAACACCAACCCCATTTACACCTATTGACTCACAATTTCTTTTAGCCTGAAACCATTAACTGGAGTTTTCATGAAATCGCCTTGACCATCCAGGAGCTTAAAGGTACCCTAACCTAGATCCTCAGCAATCTAAAAAGGACCTGAATAACGGAGTTTGTGCTTTCTAATAAACTTTCCCAACCTAGAATTGTACACCATTACCCAATCACCCTTCTTAAACACCTTGAACTTAATGTGCTTGTTCACCCAAGCACTCCTTCTCCTTCTTAAACACCTTGAACTTAATGTGCTTGTTCACCCAAGCACTCCTTCTCCTTCTTAAACACCTTGAACTTACACTACAAGACAATGCTGCCATACACGCGTTTCATACACGCGATAAATTACGAACGCGTGTATGGTCGCGCTTGTATTTGAATAGAATCGGGCGCGTGTATTTTAGCATTTAAGTTCGCGTGTATATTTGCATTTATCAACGCGTGTATAAACGCGTTTATATACACGCAGTAATACACGCATCTATACACGATAATATTCACGGGATAATACTCGCTATTATACACGGATAAATACACGCTGCTATACACGGATTAATACACGCATGGTAGAGAAAAACTGAAGAAAAATTGAATTCCTTTACAAAATTAAAAACTATTTTCCTTAAACCATCTCATAGTACATTACAGTATACATCATTACACAATCCCACTACATGCATTTACAACAATGGAATATATTCAAAAATAAATCATGCATATGAGATGATAGAAATGTCATCAATTTAGAACATACAGTGACGGATTGGTTAGGGTTCGATCTCATCTTCAATAAGATCCATCCTTGCCAAACGATCAACATCAATATCCATTTGATCAATTGGTAAGGCTACGATTAAATTTATTCCACTATCGATATTCTGTACTCCATTGATAATGGTATCGATGTCCTGATCATCCTCATCAACATCACCATCATCCTCAATGGTAGGGTCATTCTCATGATCATGAGAAATGGCATGCTCATCCTCATTATCATGATCATCTCTTATTTCTTGATCATCGATCACAACATCTTCAATGGCATGTTCGACGTCATCTTCATTGCGGCTTGTTACATCCTCCATATGCTCCATATCAGTGAATGTATTATACATCACTTTGGAACGTGGTGCAATAGGGATGACGTACCACCATTTGATGTCATGCACCATTGGTAGATAGATAACCTACTCAAATACACAGAGTACAGTAATTAATTAGCATATCAAAAGTCAAGGGGTACGCGAGCTTAGATATATATGTACATGAAACACATTAGTAAAAAAATGCATACCTGCTCACATTGTTGTGGCAATACGAGCCTATCTTTCTTTGTTTGCCAGAACTTTGTAGAGTCAATAGTTACATATCCACTTGCATGGCGTTTTATCGTTGCATCAGGCCCTTTTTCCACCACGTTCATTTGCCATTTGACATCCAAAACATACACAAAGAAGCGACGAAAGTCAAGCCTAAATATGTCTTGGATTATGCCACAATAATCATCCATTTTTCCATTAGCTCCCTCAAAGCTACTAATGACACCGCAATCTTGTGTATTTCTCTTTTCATCAATTCTTTGTGTTCGAAAATGCTTGCCTTCACACCATATAGCATTGAACATAGTGCACTGGACCAAAATAGAAGCAATATTTGTGTAAGTAATGTGAATAAATATTAAAAGCAAATCACTTACAACTAATGCAAAACATTAGTTCTATGTACCTTTGACATGCATCCTCGTGCATACTCCCATTCTTCCGCCGTGATATGCAGCCCCTCGTCGCTCTCTGCTCTCTCCATTTCCTCATGCAACCAAGCAACATGGATATCATTCGGAAGTGTTGCTAGATGCTTAGGGTACGCCTTCCGAGAGCCATGTTACCTCCGAAAGAGAGCTCTTTCTGCTTGCCTTTTTGTCTTTGCATCCTCATATCTTGTAACCCATCTGCTCGTCACATCACTATTAAGGATACAAGTGAAATTGAGATCATCAATCAATGTTCTGTCAATTACTTTACTCTGTCCTTTTCCTTGAGGCACAATAGAGGTCATCCTCAAGTCCTCTTCATTGCTCCATAGTCGTGGCAAAGAGCTGTCCACCTGACCAAGAAATTCTGAAATATATACAAGAGACTCTTGTATCAACCAACCCTCGGCCATGCTTCCTTCAGGCCTTGCACTTTGCCTCACAAAGTCTTTTAAGGTCTTCATGAAGCGCTCTAGGAAGAACATCCAACGTGCATGCACAGTACCACATAAAGCAATTTCGTCCACTAAATGCACAATGAGATGTAGTTGACTTGTGAGAATGGTTCGCGGAAAAGTCTCCTCTACCAAACAAACCACCTCCACTGCCATAACACGCGCATCATCCAACGTGGCTGGATCAATTGCTTTGGAACTAACATATCTGAAAAATAAATAAATAGTACGTTATACCTCATGCACGTTCATTTTGCAAGGTATAATGAAGGGTGATCTGAGCATGGGTTTTACATACCTCACAAGCTCGCCCATCTTATAAATACATTTTTTCAAACTCTTATTCGCACAATGGTCGATGCTAGTAGGTAGTATGAACTGCGCACATAAGAGCACATTTATGGTTTATGGCATTACAAAATTTAATTTCAACGTACGTACAAGACTTGGAAAATACTTACTTGAAGCATCTTGTGCGAATCGTGGGACTTCAACCCATATAGTTGCTCAACGCCTCTTTTCTTAGTGGTTGTAAAGGCTCCCTTCAATGATCTCATGCATCCAGTGGGAGTACGCAAAGTGGTGATGGCCTGCTTTACCTGCTTCTCCTCTTTCTTTGATATAATCCATGGTGCAAGCGAAAGACGAACGTGCCCACCCACCTCTCGTGGCCAAGCTTGACGCATACGTCCTGCGACCCGCAAGTCCTCACGTACGCTAACATTGTCTCGTTTACCAGTAATATGTTCCTAAATACCAGATCCCACATTCTTGAAGATGTGCATGGGATCAAGAAGATGGTTGATCTTAAGATGGGTCCAATATGGCAGCCGAAAAAAAATGGAGTACCTGCACAAGGGATTGCTCTATGTGACCTTTAATCCAATTAGAGACTACACAAAACAAGATTGAAAAAACATCACTATACCTGTTCATGCCATCTGGAGGAAGAATAGTTGTAGACTCCCAAATACGCTTCCAATCTTTTGCACGAAGTGTTTGTGGAGGAATGTTACTCTTACTAGCAACATATTTAGGATGATCTGAGGGGAGAAATCGATGATGATTATCGAATATAGTCTTACACAAACCATCAGCATACTCATGTACTAACGAAGGGCCACAAACAGGACATGCATGTTTACCCGATGTTTTCAAACCTGTTAAAATACTCCAAGAGATGTCACATAGCGCCTCGCTATGTCTCTTGAGGTGGGTAGTCTATTTTCCTTTGGAAGCATGTTTGATAATAGCCTGCATCCAATATCATCAATTATAATTAGTCTTAAATCCTAAACCTTAAATCACTAATTCAAATTTGTAAGTTAGAATGCTTACTTCAACAATGCGTCAAGACTTGCATTGCTCCATCCATAAACTGTTTGTATATTAAGTAGTTCAAGTGAAGCACGTAAAACTGAGAATGTGCACCCTTCAAACACCGGTGTCGATGAAGCCTTATAAAGATGCTCTTGTTCCATATCATCGTCGTCCATACCTTTGGGATCATCCTTAAAAAGATTCCGCACCATATCATCAAGCACCTCCTCTTCCACAACTTCGTGGGGTGCAAGGCTATTGTTGTCCCTTTCCCACTCATCTCTGACAATAGATCCCGAAGCTCCAGCATCATCTCGTCGACGCTTTACGTGCTCTCGTCGCGCGTAGGGTACCATGTTAGGGTGTGGTACTGCATCCTGCTTCAATTTATCAAATTATATGTTACAACTCTATTAATTTAATTTGGATACCATGAGTCATTTGAATACCATTCTACTCACCTCTAAACCTGTTTGATTCCATTCTCCATACATGGAGATGTGATTCAAGGTAATTCGACGTGCTCGTACAATGCATCCTTGACATCGATTACACATACATTTGATCCGTTGTCCCAACCACACATCGCGATTACGATGACGCATTGTCTCATCTTCCCCAGAACTGCTTGAAGAGGTTGATGACATCCTGTGTACAAATCAGAAAACACAAAATCATTATATGTTTTTAATGAAAGCACAAAAATCGCGTGTATTAACGCGGCTATTTCCTAAAAATTGCGTGTATTGACGCGGCTACTTCCTAAAAAACACGTGTATTCACGTGGCTAATTTCTGCAAAACGCGTGTATAAACGCAGCTAAAATAACATACACGCGAATATACACGCATTTATAAACGCGAATATAAACGCGGCGGTATGTTTAAACTAAAAATAGCCCGCCTTCCCCAAATATAGATTTTGAACTAAGAAATCGACTGTGCATGCGTTTTCGCCTGTTTTCGCCTCTTCCAACAGCAAGGAGGGAGCAGAGAAAGGAGCACACACACGGGAGAAGGAGGGAGCAGAGATTATATCGTCAGGGTAATGATGGAGTGTTGTGGCTTATACCTAACCCTGACCAATATGAGGAGGGAGCAGAGAAGACTCACTTTTTCAGAGGTGAGTCACTTTGTCCTGTGCCTTGTCTCTTTTGTCAGATTTGTTTACTTTGCTCTTTGCTCTTTGGGTTTGTCCTTTTGCACACGATTGGGTTACTGCATCCTGACAGGGGTGACAATGGCTGGTCTTTTTA
Source organism: Cibotium barometz (assembly GCF_041138505.1). Lineage (NCBI taxonomy): Eukaryota > Viridiplantae > Streptophyta > Polypodiopsida > Cyatheales > Cibotiaceae > Cibotium > Cibotium barometz. Next base: position 37,029,259 of record NC_141065.1, read on the forward strand.
TAAGGACATTCTGTCTTTGTCGGGGGGTCGGTCTTTTCGAGAAAATTTTTTCGCAGGTCGCGTGTACGAACGCGTGTAGAAGCGCGTGTAACCTGTCTGCAGTCACGCGGATATACACGCGTTTCTGGACGGGTGTATACACGCGTTTTTTGACGGGTGTATACACGCGTTTCTGCAGACAGAAAACTGCGGCGTTTCAGATTTCATGATTTGCAGGCAACTGACTTGAATGATGATATTTGTGTGAGTCAAGAGACAGCCCATGATGTACATGAAGATGTTTGTTGCAGGTTCTTTATGGATTTTCCAGGTTCTTCATCCGATCCATTTGCATACAGCAATTGGCTGATGGAGATGCTGAATCACTTTGGGCGCCAACCTGGTCCGGTTGAGCTTACAGAGTATATGTATGCCCATCCCCCTCCTTCCCTACCTGGTGTCTATACCCCTACCGCGAGTATCCAGCGCACTCCAGTGCCGTCTATTCCTCCGAGTCCGACGAGACGGCATGCAGCTTCTCCTCTTTCACGTCCACCGAGGAGACATACCTCGTCCCAGACACACTCACGTACACCCTCACAGCCACCATCACGTGCTCCCTCAGAGCCACCGTCACGTCAGGGCTCACAGCCACCGTCACGTAGACAATCCCCCAGTCGTGACTCCACCGGCAGCAGTAGGAAGAGTGGGAGTGGAGGATGCGGCGGGTGCTTTGGTGGGGGAGGTGGGGGAAGTGGGGGAGGTAGTAGGGCACGCGGTGAGAGAGGAGATAGAGAGAGAAGAGTTAGAGGAGACAGTTCGGAAGAGGAGGAGATGAGAGAGATAGAGAGAGTAGTCTGCTATGATGTGACAGATAGGGGCGGGATAGTGATGGATGCGAGGGGGAGGGAGGTAATGGAGTACATGCGTGGGGTAGTATCAAACTCATATAGAAATTGTTTTATTAAATTTAAAGATCAAAATAGCCGATTAGTTGGGGAGGTGATAGAGGCTGTACATAGTCGGTACCCCAATCCCCCACATGCTACATTCTCGGATGTATGGGGAAGGACGCGAATAAGGGAGATCTTAAGTAATAAAAGATCTCACCTTAAAAAACTCGCGTACGATGACCGGCTAAATGAAGCTGCGGGTGGCTATCCTACCGAGAAACCTGCCACTGCGCACAAACGCGAGTGGAAGGAGGCAAAGAAACGAGCAGAGGGTGGCGTGAAGAGCAGGCAGCATGTGGAGGCACGACGGATCCAGATGGAGACCATTGGATCTTTGCATTTCGGATCTGGCGGCGTCGAGTCATGGGAGGCAGAGTTCGTAAGTATCCTGCCACTTTATTTGATTGTTTACTTAATTCATTGATTCTATGATTGTTTTAATCTTACAAATTGTGTTGATTATGATACAGCGAACGGATTACGGGGAGGAAGCCCACAACCCACGATACTGCGTATGCTCGCCGGCATAGCAGACGTGACACGTGGGCCATCTTCAGAGCCGAGGGACGTATTACGGACGCGCAGTTTGAGATGGCCATGAGACCATACGGTCGACAGGTACTTGAAAATTCGTAACGAATGGTTTTGGTTTATTGAATTGCATATATATATACTTATATACTATATATTACTTGAACAGGCACAAGCTGCTGATGATCCACCGGCCGCCGCTGCAGAGGGTGGACGTGAGCACTACTCCTCGGACATTCCGACCGATGTGAGCTCATCTGAGCATGGAGGGAGCACCGAGTCATCATCTAGGTCTGAGTAGTACTCAGACTTATAGTATCACATTCCATATTGAGGATGTGATTGTATATATTTTTTTGTAAACTCAAGCCATGGGCTACTTCGAGATATGGACTCCCTTGTATACATGTATGAAATTTTGATAGTAATATTGAATTGATTGATCGATAGTATTACATTCATGTCTGTCTTGAATCGTGTAATGACAATGTATGCATTCATGTCGTTCTTGTCTTAATCTCCCTCGTGCATATGTTCTTCGTGGATGGTCTAATGCACAAAAAAAAAAACCAGAGAGTGCTATTGGGTGCTGGAATGCTGGAACAGCATTCAGGTACCAAATAGCACTCTCTGGATTTTTTTTTTTGCTCTCTGTTCGCGTGTATAAACGCGTCAGAACTGCTAAAACTCGCGTGTATCTACGCGGATACCCTGGAAAATACGCGTGTATTAATGTGTATAAACTGGCAATTATGCGTGTATAAGCACATCTAAATTAAAGAAACGCGTGTATAGACGCAGGTATAAACGCGTCTAGAGCATTGGAACTGAACAGGATGCGGCTATACACCCGTGTATAAGCGCGTCTAATATAAGAAAAAGCGTGTATAGCCGCGTGTATCAACGCGTCTGTGAAAAAAACGCGGCTACACACCCGTGTATACGCGCGTCTGAGTGGTACTATACACGCGGTTTTACACGCATGTCTCTGGCCGCGATGATACACGCGCTGATACACGGGCCCGCTAGTTTTTTTCACAAGTCATTTTTAGCGGCTAAGAGCGCGGGTATGAGCCCGATCCCTTGTAGTGTTAATGTGCATGTTCACCCAAGCACTCCTTCTTTGGTGTACCACATCCATCATATAAGTACTAAGAACGCTCTCTTCTTTAAGCTGCAATAGTTGCTCCTGCCTATGTCAATTAGACATCTCCGGTGAAAGCTTGTGCTAAACTACAACCCTCAAACTAGGTACCACAAACTCCATTGGCACCACTGCTTCCAACCCATACACCAAACGGAATGGATTCATCCCTGTTGTGACTTTGAAATTAGTTCTAAAAAGCCTACAAAGCTAAATCCAGCTTCTTATCTCAATCATCCATGTTCTCAGTAATTGTCTTCTTCAAAATATAGATCAAGATCTTATTTGAACTCTTTGCTTGCCCATTTTCCTCGCGATGATACGGAGTTGATTTCTTATGTAATATCAACTGCCTGGTGTTTAACTCCTCAATCACACAAAAGAGGAATTCCCGTGATAATTGAGATCCAAGAAATTAAATGGGAAAAAGAGGAATTTTTAGCATAATTAAAATTATCAAAAGTATAATTTGAGCATTATTGGAAAATATGGGTAGAATTGATTTTTGTAAATCCCATAAATTCTTTTATTCAAAAGAAGAATATTGAATATAATTCATTTGAGAAATTGAGAAAGAATATGAAAATAGCCATCAAGAAAAAGAACCTTTATCTAGGCCAAGCAATTGGCGAAAATTTAGAAAAAGTGCCATTATTGGTATCCAAGTAGGAAAAGCTACTAAATGGGAATAAGATGTGAATGGGATGTGATAGGATGAGAATGGATGTGATAAAATGTGAATGAGATGTGATAAGATGAGAACAGATGTGATAACATGTAAATGGGATGGGATAGGAGGTGAATGGATGTGATAAGATGAGAATGGGATGCGATAGGATGGAAATGGATGTGATAAGATGTAAATGGAATGCGATAGGATGTGATAAGATGTGAATGGGATGTGATAGGATGTGGTGTGATGTAAATGAATGTGGTGTAATGTAAATGAATGTGGATGAGATGTGAAGTAAATGGATGTGGATGTGTATGTGAAAGAATGTGATGTAAATGAATGTGGATGTGAATGATGAGATGAGAATGAGATGTGAGCTTATGTGAAAGGATGAGATGTAAAGTAAATAGATGTGGAGGTGTATGTGAAACAATGTGATGTAAATGAATGTGGATGTGAATGATGAGATGTGAGGTTATGTGAAAGGATGAGATGTAAAGTAAATGGATGTGGATGTGTATGTGAAAGAATATGATGTAAATGAATGTGGATGTGAAGTTATGTGAAAGGATGTGATGTGATGTAAATGGATGTGGATGTGGATGTGGATGTGATAGGATGTGAAGTGATAGGTGTGAATGTGAATGAATGGATGGATATGAATAGTCGTACATGTGAATGACTGGATGGGTGCGGATGAATGAGATGGGATGTGTATGAATGAGATATGATGTGGATGTGATGTAATGTGGATAGAATGTATGTGATGGGATGGCGATGAGAATGAATATGATAAATATGAATGGATGTGATGTGATGGATGTGAATGGATGTGATATAAATGAATGTGAATAGATGTGATGTGAATCGGGATAGATGTGAATGGATTAGATATGATGTGAAATGGATGTGATGTGATGTGATGTGAATCGGGATAGATGTGAATGGATGAGATGTGATGTGAATCCGGATTGATGTGAATGGATGAGATGTGATGTGAAATGGATGTGATGTGATGTGAATCAGGATAGATGTGAATGGATGAGATGTGATGTGAAATGGATGTGATGTGATGTGATGTGAATCGGGATAGATGTGAATGGATGAGATGTGATGTGAAATGGATGTGATGTGATGTGATGTGAATAAGGATACATGTGAATGGAGGCGATGTGATGTGAAATGGATGTGATTTGATGTGATGTGAATCGGGATAGTTTTGATGAATGGATGAGATGTGATGTGAAATGGATGTGATGTGATGTGGATCGGGGTAGATATTAATGGATGAGATATGAATGAATGTAATGTGATGAGATGTGGACATGGGTAGAGGAGAATGGATAAGATGTGATAAGGATAAATGTGGATAGATGTGATGAGATGGAATATGATGTGATTGGATGAGAATGGATTAAGGATGATGGGAATACATATGATTGGACGTGGATTAAGAAATGTAGATTTAGGTGAAACAATGTGGAAAGACGAGAGTTTATTTATGGAAACTGTATTTTTGACCTAATTTTAAATGATTGTTTTATGTCAAGAATGATGGGGAAGCATTTTGACCGTCTTGTGAATGAGGTCGTGGAGATCTAAGTGATAAAGTTACAACAGCTGAGACGGAGAGTCGATGGGAATACATATGATTGGACGTGGATTAAGAAATGTAGATTTAGGTGAAACAATGTGGAAAGACGAGAGTTTGTTTATAGAAACTGTATTTTTGACCTAATTTTAAATGATTGTTTTATGTCAAGAATGCTGGGGAAGCATTTTGACCGTCTTGTGAATGAGGTCATGGAGATCTAAGTGATAAAGTTACAACAGTTGAGACGGAGAGTCAATGGAGGACGTCTCACGTAGCAAGGTCGGCTGAGGTCTTGACTAGCCTCAGTGCGATTGAAATGGTGAGCTTTCGGTACGGTGGATGAGAGACCAAGGAAGTGGCCTCTGAGTGAAGTGCTAGGTGACCTGCGAAGGATCCTAGAGGGTGTTGACCATACGGTGCTTGGGCTGTGGGGGTCACCAAAGATACCCACACGTGCGTCGAGGAAGAAAATGGAACAAGGTGTTAAGAGTTGTTTTCTAGACTTGGGCATGAATCTAGTTGATTGACCTTGCTAGTCCTCAACGGATGAGTCGATGGCTCTTTTATATGGATCTGTTGGTTGATCTTGCTAATCTTCAATGGAGAGTCCATCTGGATTTTTATAAGTGAATATATTTACGAGTACTATGAGTTAGGAACTGTTGAAAAGGCCCCTGAGTGGACAGGTGGTGAGCGTTCTAGTTGCCAATGATGCCATAGGTACACCGATGAAGGAATGATTGTTGGAAATTAGAATTCAACCGGATATTTTGGAGGATTATGATCAGTGATATTATGGTGTCATTAAAATATTATTTTAAAGACAGCCAAATCTCTGAAAAATATTATGGTGTCATTAAAATATTGTTTTAAAGATAGCCGAATCTGTGAAAAAGGCAATTTTATATTGGGTGTGTAAGTAGTGTGACTATCTTGAAGTTTGCATGAAGCGCTAGCTAGGGGACTTGGGAACTCTTTTTCCTAGTACCCGGGACAAAACATAACCAAATTCCTAAATGGATCCTATCACTACAGTGGTTGGGCGCACCCATGGGACTGGATGGGGCTAGGTTGGATTGATGGATCCTTAAAATGAGACTAAATTCTGGATGAAGTAAATCCCGGACAGCCTTTGTTCTATGAAAAAGAATCAACGGCTATGCCTCTCGATGAGGATAAAAGTGTTGGTCTCTATGATCCAACTGCAAGTCTTTTTCTTGATCTAACCATGTGACTTACAGGTTCAGTCGGATCAATTCGATTAGTTGAGGCTCTTGACTATGTTAGAATAAAAATATCGTGGAAGAATCCCATGATTCCCGAGCGAGGGAAATTTTTTCGGGTTGGGTTTTGGAAGACCCGAGGGATTAGTCTCTTGTCTGAATATCCGTGGGCGAGGCCCCGAGTGAGAGGCTCTGCCCTGCACAAGAAGTGCTACTTCCATTGCTAGCATCCCCGAATTCGTTGTGCGGAGGGACCGTAGGGATCTTTCAGCTGGTATCGGAGCGAATTGGCTAAAGTGGATCAACCGAGAAGACAGAAATGTCAAAAATTCATGAAGTAGCAGTAAAAGGTTGTAATTGTTTGATGAAATTGAAACAAATTGATATTCAAAATGAAGATTCATAAATAGGTAATTGGGTCTTCGGATGGGAGTACCGCAATTGTAAGGAGTCCCTGACTTGCTTGAGGCCTAGACATGATGGTATTTACCTTATAATTCCAAGGACCATGACACCGAGGGTATAACTGCAGCTTTTACTGGCACTATATACGAGTAAATCTAAGACCTTGAAATTATAAGCAAAAATGCTATCCAGATGATGAATTCGAATGTTGGTTGATATGATTTTAAAATTCTCGTTGAGAATTGATTAGTTGATTTGGATTCTGATTGAAAGATGATGATTCCTAAATTCTAGTTGAAAGAAGATAAGTTGAAGAGAACCACAATGAGGATGAATGGGACGAATCCCAGTAATGATGTTAATAATTAGAATGGCGATAATGAATTTGGCAAATCACTATGAGATTAGTGGATTGTGCTGACAGATTATTGCTGTTAACAATTGACCCAATGGATGAAGTTAAGGGATGAAAAATTAAAACCTGCATAACTGAAATTCCAATGGAGGAATGTTCAGTTGGAATTTTCGGACTAATGGACCATTATTGTGTTAAGGATATGAATGATATATTCTCAATGGATTGTTATCTGATAATGAGTTCTATATGTTCTTCGTGTAGAAGGGGTCTTTATCCCAGGATTCTGTTCGGTTGACCAGACTATAGGGAACCCTAGAATCATATGGATCTTAAGGGAAAGAGTTGTCCTCCAGCTGTGAAATGAGGACATCCCGCATTTTTTAAGTGGGTAGGATGTAAGATTTCTCCCTCTAGCTTTTGAGGTGTAAAGGAGTAAGAACCTCCCCTTCTGTTCTTGCAATTATTCCCCTCTCTGAAATAAAAGAAAGATCCTGTTTTACCCAGTTTTGGACTGGAGAGAGAAAATGTCAAGAGAGAGGTAATCCAAAATTGAGATATTTTTGTATATAAAAATCTTCCTAGTGTCTAAAATGGTTTCCCTTAAAACAAAAATTCAAAAAGAACTTTCCAATGTGTAATTGCAATTAATTGAAATTGTGTATAAAGGACCTTAGCCTAAGGGTCCAGATTTTGAGAAATTCTTGGATTATGGTCCAATTAAGGTTCCTATGGAGGACCAATAGGATTAATCCAAGTGTGGGGATGAGATAAATCCAAGGAATAAAAGAAAATACTCAAAAATCAGTAAATGCTCACATAAGATGAAGAGCTGACTGAGTATAAAGTTTTTTAGTTAAAAACTATGAGATATTACTAAAAAAATGAGATATTTTGGTATAATGATATATTTTTGACACCTTGGTAAGGAGGGGGGAGACTTTAAGGAGGCGCCTATTTCACACATGTGAAGGAGCTTTTAACTCAAAAAAAGTTTGATACTTTTATCTCTCCTCTCTCTTGGATCAAACCAAATAAAAAAGGGAGCCAAACTGATCCAAATGTTGTACAAATTCAGCCAACTAAAGCTGGAAAATTCTAGAACTTGGTTGGACTCAGTTAGTGGCCTCCCTCACCTATAAATAGACCCTCATTCTTTTGTATTCTCATCTGTGAACTATACCCTGCCAGTATTACATTAAAAGAATGATATTTTCTATTATCCTTTAAAAATCCTCTACATTTTGGAGATATTGGAGCTTCTCTCTCTCTTCAACCTTCCTTGGAGCTTTCCTCTCAACACACTAACCAATTGATTGGTTGAGTTGTAATGAATAGTTAAGAAAAGTTTATCTTTATGCTTAATTTAGGATGCTTTTTATGTATATCTCTCTCTCCCCAAAAGAATGTTCATTCCTATGACCAATTCTCTATTCAAATGATGCTTCTCATTAATAAATTCTCAATTCACAAATCAAACTCTAGGCTTGTGAAGCTAGAGGTTAAGAAAGTGGCTTTTTATACTTTTACAGTTCTAAATTTATGATAATCTTATGATTTAAATCCATAAATTGGATTTAAGTTTAGAAGATAGTTATACTATCATAATTGTATTACTAAGTTTATTCTTTTCAAAAATATTAAAAATTATTAGTAATAGCAATAGAGCTATGGCAAATTTTTTATGAAATTGATATATAATTTATTCTTATGCATAATGTGAAAAGAGGACTTCCTACCATATTCTAGGATTAGTCATCCTATGTTAAAAGAATGATTTTCATCACATTCAATGGAAAACTAATTTTTAAGGTTTATGCATAATTAAATAATTAACAAAAGAAAAAATTATGGTAATTTTATTTAAATGATAAAAGAGGATTATTAGTAATAGCAATAGAGCTATGGCAAATTTTTTATGAAATTGATATATAATTTATTCTTATGCATAATGTGAAAAGAGGACTTCCTACCATATTCTAGGATTAGTCATCCTATGTTAAAAAAATGATTTTCATCACATTCAATGGAAAACTAATTTTTAAGGTTTATGCATAATTAAATAATTAACAAAAGAAAAAATTATGGTAATTTTATTTAAATGATAAAAGAGGAGTTCCCATGACATTTGGAATTCAATCATTTAAATGGGAAAAGTGGAATTCTTAGCATATTGGAATTAATGGATATTTTATTTTAGATAAATTTATTTTATGCATGAGAAATATTTAAATGATAAAAGAGGAATTTCCATGACATTTGGAATTAAATTATTTAAATAGTAAAAGTGAAATTCTTGGCATATTGAATTAATGGATATTTTTATTAAAGAAAAGAGAAATTTTAGAAATATTTATTTTATGATAAAAGAGGAATTCTCATGACATTTGACTATAATCATTTAAACACAAAAAGAGGAATTCCCATGATAATTGAGATCCAAGAAATTAAATGAAAAAAAGAGAAATTTTTAGCATAATTCTAATTAATCTCATAGTTTTTAACTAATAAACCTTGCACTCAGTCAACTCTTCATCATATGTGAGCATTTACTCATTTTTGGGTATTTTCTTTTATTCTTTGGATTTATCTCATCCCCACACTTGGATTAATCCTATTCCATAGGAACCTTAATTGGTCCATAGGAACCTTAATTGGACCATAATCCAAAAATTTCTGAAAATTCTGACCCTTAGGCTAAGGTTCTTTATACACATTTTCAATTAATTCCAATTGCACATTGGAAAGTTCTTTTTGAATTTCTGTTTCAAGGAAAACCGATATAAAAATATCTCAATTTTGGATTATCTCTCTCTAGACATTTTCTCTCTCCAGGCTAAAATAGGGTAAAACAGGATCTTTCTTCTATTTCAGAGAGGGGAATAAATGCAAGAACAGAAGAGGAGGTTCTTACTCCTTTACACCTCAAAAGCTCGAAGGCAGAATCTTACATCCTACCCACTTAAAAAAGCAAGATGTCCTCATCTCGCAGTTGGAGGACAACTCTTTCCCTTAAGATCCAACTGATTCTGGGGTTCCTTATAGTCTCGTCAACCCAACAGATTCTTGGGATAAAGATCCCTTCTACAAGAAGAACATATAGAACTCATTATCAGATAACAATTCATTGAGAATATATCATTCATATCCTTAACACAATAATGGTCCATTAGTCCGAAAATTCCAACTGAACATTCCTCCATTGGAATTTCAGTTATGCAGGTTTTAATTTTTCATCCCTTAACTTCATCCATTGGGTCAATTGTTAACAGCAGTAATCTGTCAGTACAATCCACTAATCTCATAGTGATTTGCCAAATTCATTATCGCCATTCCAATTATTAACATCATTACTGGGATTCGTCCCATTTATCCTCATTGTGGTTCTCTTCAACTTATCTTCTTTCAACTAGAATTTAGGAATCATCATCTTTCAATCAGAATCCAAATCAACTAATCATTTCTCAACGAGAATTTTAAAATCATATCAACCAACATTCGAATTCATCATCTGGATAGCATTTTTGCTTATAATTTCAAGGTCTTAGATTTACTCATGTATATTGCCAGTAAAGAGCTGCATTTATACCCTCGGTATATACGGGTAGTCATGGTCCTTGGAACTATAAGGTAAATACCATCATGTCTAGGCCTCAAGCAAGTCACGGATTCCATACAATTGCGGTACTTTCATCTGAAGACCCAATTACCTATTTATGAATCTTCATTCTAAATATCAATTTGTATGAATTTCATTACACAATTACAACCTTTTATTGCTACTTTATAGAGTTTTGACATTTCTGGCTTCTCGGTTGATCCACTTTAGCCAATTCGCTCGGATACTGGTTGAAAGATCCCTGCCCCCTCTACGCAACCAATTCGGGAGTGCTAGCAGTAGAAGTAGCACTTCTTGCGCAGGGCAAAGCCTCTCAATCGGGGCCTCGCCCATGGATATCTGGAAAATAGACAAATCCCTCGGTTCTTCCAAAACCGAACCCGGAAAAACTTCCCTCGCCTAGAAAGCACGGGTGATTCCTCCACGATATTTTTATTCTAACATAGTCAAGAGCCTTAACTAACCGAACTGATCCAACCGAACCTGTAAGTCACATGGTTAGATCAAGGAAAAGACTTGCACTTGGGTCATAGAGACCAACACTTTTTTCCTCATCGAGAGGCACAGCCGTGATTTTTTTCCATAGAACAAAGACTGTCCGGGATTTACTGCATCTATCGTACCATAAGAGAATTGAGTCTCATTTTAGGGATCCGTCAGTCCATCCTAACCCCATCCAGTCCCATGGGTTAGCCAACCATGCCCAACCACAGTAGTGATAGGATCCATTTAGGATTTTGGTTATGTTTTGTCCTGGGTAGTACCAGGGAAAAGAGTTCCCAGGCCCCCTAGCCAGCGCTTCATGCAAACTTCAAGATAGTCACACCACTTACCCACCCAATATGAAATTGCCTTTTTCACAAATTTGGCTATCTTTAAAACAATCTTTTAATGAAACCATAATATCACTGATCATAATCCTCCAAAATATCCGGTTGAACTCTAATTTCTAATCGTTCCTTCATTGGTATACCTATGGCATCATTGGCAACTAGTGATGTAATGTGGATAGAATGTATGTGATGGGATGGTGATGAGAATGAATATGATGGATATGAATGGATGTGATGTGATGGATGTGATATAAATGAATGTGATGAATGTGAATGGATGTGATGTGAATCAGGATAGATGTGAATGGATGAGATGTGATGTGAAATTGATCTGATGTGATGTGATGTGAATCAGGATAGATGTGAATGGATGAGATGTGATGTGAATCCGAATAGATGTGAATGGATGAGATGTGATGTGAAATGGATGTGATGTGATGTGATGTAAATCAGGATAGATGTGATGTGAAATGGATGTGATGTGAATTGAGATAGATGTGATGTGAAATGGATATGATGTGAATTGATATAGATGTGAATGGAGGAGATGTGATGTGAAATGGATCTGATGTGATGTGATGTGAATCGAGATAGATATGAATGGATGAGATGTGATGTGAAATGGATGTGATGTGAATTAGGATAGATGTGAATGGATGAGACATGATGTGAAATGGATGTGATGTGACGTGAATCGAGATAGATGTGAATGGAGGAGATGTGATGTGAAATGGATGTGATGTGAATCGGGATAGATGTAAATGAATGAGATGTGATGTGATGTGGATCGGGGTAGATATGAATGGATGAGATGTGAATGAATGTAATGTGTTGAGATGTGGACATGGGTAGATGCGAGTGGATGAGATGATAAGGATAAATGTGAATAGATGTGATGAGATGGAATGTTGCGGCATTTATCGCATACCGCAACCATACCGCAACGGCATTCTTGTAACCGCAACCACATTCTTGTAACCGCACTGAATAAACTATTATACACAATAGTCAATAGGGATTCCAAGTCATTAGTAGATGTACAGAGCTCGGACAGTGAATCAGAGGACAGTAGCAGTATAGATTCTGATGAGGCACGAGTGCGGGAGACCAAGAGATCTCACAAAAGTGGGAAGGTCAGTACGGAGCCCGCAGGGGAGTCTTCGGTTGCTAAGTCCACGAAGGAAGTCTCATGTTCTCGTTGTCGTAATCCTGGCCATCTAGCGGAATGTGCGATGAACGACAAGTGGTGTGCTATCTATATCAGCAACTCCCATAACACGTCGGAGAGTTACTATAATGGGAGGGGGCACAAGGCTTGCCCCAGAAACCAGGTCATTAACATTGGGAAAGACACGGAACTGCCAGAACTCTCAGCCGCATGGGTATAGGTTGGGAACAATTCTGAGCAACCCTATCGCAACAATAGTGGCAGTAGGGGTGGCGGTCGTGGTCGTGGTCGCTCGCGGAGGCCGAGCCATAGATCATCGTCCAAAAATTTTTCTTTTCTGTGCTGAGGAAGGACATTGGCGCCAAGATTGCCCAGAAGCACAGGAGTATGATCGGAAGAAAGCTAAGAAACAGGCAAAAGCTACAGGAAAACAACAAGCAGTGGCCATGGTTCAGATTGAGTCGATGGAGGCGACTGTGGATCCGGAGGTGTGCGTGGTCACACTCTCTAGTCACAAATTGAAGCCCCCAAGAGGCGCACAGCGCAACCACTTTTGGATTGGCTCGCACAGGAAGCTATTCGCTCAGCAAGTTACTTCCTGGGTGGACAAGCAAGCTTCGGAATGTGTTCTAGTGCCCGGACCAAGTAAAGTGCAGTTTCGGGATGCTGTCACTCTCATCAACAACATACCTCGGTCAGGGCAGCCTCTGCCACCACAGGCCTAGAAGGACCTTCCAGAACAACGGTCCCAATAGCCAAGTTCGGTTGAGAGTGAAGGACGGGATGGATTTCTTTGACGCCCCTCTACAAATCAAATTGGGTCACCTTCTTAAATTGGTTCCAAATTTTCATAAAGCACTGCTTCTGTCGGAGAAGATGGGCAAGGCGATTACACCGACTACGATGTCATCCGTGCAAGCAGCACACTTGGAGCCCGTGGCAGCAAATCTCGTGGCTGATATAAGAATTCCAAAAAATTTTGTAGGCTTCCGAGGCCTCACAATTGATCAAGTGCTCATCGATGGTGGAGCTGGTGTTAATATTACAACGGAGTTCACCTTTAAGCGCATGGGTTGGCAAGCATGGGATCCTACACCATTTTTGGTATGCATGACTGATCAGAGTGACTGATCAGAGGAGAGTCCCCTTGGGCGTCTTGAAAGGCGTGGTGATTGAGGTGGCGGGCATACCTGTCGTCATGTCCTTTGTAGTGCTGAGCATGGAGGATTCTGTTGGGGAGTATAATCTGCTGCTGGGTTGTCCTTGGTTGCGCTACGCAAAGGTTCGGCATAATTGGGAGCATAATCTGATGACCATCCGCCGCAAGGGTCGCAGGAAGGTTAAATTCACTCTAAGGGGACGCCGTCAACTAAGCAATTCAGTTTGGCCTATCATTGCAAAAACGGTGAATATGGAAGATGGCTTGGATGAAGATGAAGAGGACAGATTCTTGCGGGAAAATGAGGATTTGATTCCATTCTGCTTAGTGGATGTGGCATGTATTGCTGCGGAATACCTCAGGCCTGCACCTGCGGTGTGTTCAACCTCTTTGGGGAACAATTGCTAAGTACTGAGGAGTATGCACCTAAAGATAACATGAAAGACATTCTGGAAAAGGAGCGTGCTTTTGAGGTGCAAATGAGCCGCATTTCCCATGTCAAGGAAGATGTCTTGGAGACCATTTTCTCAGGTGATGACAAGGAGACTAAGCCGGTGAAAATTAGTACCTTGCTGGAACCTGCATTTAAAAATGATTTGGTGGAACTTCACTGGGAATTTTGGGATGTGTTTGCCTGGGATTATGCTGACATGAAAGGTCTCGACCCGAAGTTTTACCAACATCGGATTTACTTGAAGCCGGATGCGATACCCTCCAGGCAGCAGCGTTATCGCATAAACTCGCATGTAGACTCGCAGGTCAAGGAAGAGCTGGACCGCTTTCCTAAGAGTGGGATTCATAGCACCTATTGAAAACCCAGACTGGATTTCTCCTATAGTCATTGTCCCGAAGAAGAGAACAAGAAATTACGCATCTGTGTGGATTACAGAAAGCTTCATGCGGCCACAGTCCCGGACCCTTTTCCCTTGCCCTACATGGACTCCATCATGGATGATGTAGCAAGGCATGAAATGTACTCGTTTCTTGATGGATTCAGGAGCTACAATCAAATCTGGATGGCACCAAAGGATCAAGCCAAAACCGCATTCACCGCATGGGGGGTGTTTGTGTGGACAGTCATGTGGTTCGGATTGCGCAATGCACCTTCCACCTTAACATGTATGGAATCTTTGGGCGTTTTCTCACTGATTTCATGTTCATTTTTTTGGATGATCTGAGTGTCTTTGGCACTAGTGTTTTGCATTTGGGGCACTTGCAGCTCTGTTTTTAGCACTGTCGGCGGGAGGTGTCCTGTTGAAATATACAAGTGAATAGGGTGTGTGCAGAAACAAGTCCTCGGCTAGAGGCTGTAAAAGAGAATCTGTAAATGTGAGAGAACCTTTCAAAAGGTGAGAAGAATCTACTAGGAGAGAATAAAGGGTAGTATGAGGAGATTTAGGAGGTGTGGAGATATTCTAGGAGAGGTGGAGAGAATCAAGCAAAAGAGGTGAAGAGAATCAAGCAAAAGAGGTGGAGTGAATCAAGGGAAAATCAGTGGGATTAGATGTTGGATGTAAACTCTATAAATTGAGGCATTGGCCTGATGAGAATTTGTTGATTTTTGATTATCCATGCCTACATTAAGTTATTAATTAATTGCTCACTAATCACATCTTAATTATCATCTAATCTCTTTGTTAATAATGTTGATTTTACTGAACAATATGGAAGATTTAGAATCTTTAGCTTTAACACTCAGTTTTGAAGTAGCTCATCAGTGGTGGGAAGAACAAATTGCTCTGTGGAAGGCCAGTGTTTCCCAACAATAGCCATGTCAAGTTTCCAACGCAAGTACTGTTTCTATGGCCATTGCACAGAATGATAGGGTAAGGCTCCTATGGAAGAAGGTTCTACTTTGTAGTCTGTTCTTCCGGTTGCTACTTGGTCGGATGCAGATATTGCCAATTTGATCTGGGAACATGACGATGCAGTCCGTGCTGTAACAGAGCAAACTACTAAGAGGTGCAGAGCTTCTTTAATGGTGAATAGGCAAAAGGAACAAATTCAGCACCTATGTTTTTGGCTGGAGCAGATGATGGGGCATTCATTTGCCCTAGCATTACCCCCTCAACCACCGTATTGGACTGAAGCTGATTCCTATATTAGCTGACATTATGAGCGACACGTACCTTTTGCTCAGCTTCAAGCCCCTCCTACTGAAAGGATTATTCGAAGGGAACCTACACCTGAAGAACGAAGGGCCGGCCGGAATGAATATGTGCAACAATGGATTCCTCGCACGTAGTGGCTTGCAAAACGAGGCCAGTAGTAATAGAATGATACATGGACCTGGTGCAGGAAATTGTTTTAAAGACAACCAAATCTGTGAAAAAGGCACTTTCATGTAAGTGGTGTGACTATCTTGAAGTTTGCATGAAGCACCGGCTAGGGAGCCTGGGAACTCTTTTCCCTAGTACCTGGGACAAAACATAACCCAATTCCTAAATGGATCCTATCACTAAAGTGGTTGGGCAGTTGGCTAACCCATGGGACTGGATGGGGTTAGGCTAGACTGATGGATCCCTAAAATGAGACTCAATTTTGTTATGGTACGATAGATGAAGTAAATCCCAGACAGTCTTTGTTCTATGGAAAAGAATCAACGGCTGTGCCTCTTGAGGAGGAAAAAAGTGTTGGTCTCTATGATCCAAGTGTAAGTCCTTTCGTTGATCTGACCATGTGACTTACGGGTTCGGTCGGAGCAGTTCGATTAGTTAAGGCTTTTGACTACGTTAGAATAAAAATATCTTGGAGGAATCGCCCGTGCTTTTTGGGTGAGGGAAGTTTTTTCGGGTTCAGTTTTGGAAGAACCAAGATGAATTACATAGAGCCAGAGTTCCAGAGTCTACGGCAGAACATGCTGCAGTTGCTGTGGAGAATGCAACAAAACAAGTGGAAACTTTGGATTCCGATGATGAAGCTTGAGGGATGCCGATGCGGTTGGATGGTTAAGGCACTTGACTTCTATCAAGGGTAACTTTTTTACCATTTTTTGGGTTCGTGCAAGTCCACTGTACATGCCAAGTGTTGCGGCATTTACCGCTCACCGCTGCAACCGCATCCTTGTAACCGCACTGGATAAACTGTTATGCATAATAGTGCACAAGAAGTGCTACTTCCGCTTCTAGCACCCCCAAATTTGTTGCGCGGAGGGGGTAGGGATCTTTCAGTAAACTAGTACCAGAGCGAATTGGCTAAAGTGGATCAACCGAGAAGCCAGAAATGTCAAAAATTTATGAAGTAGCAGTAAAAGGTTGTAATTGTGTGATGAAATTCATACAAATTGATATTCAGAATGAAGATTCATAAATAGGTAATTGGGTCTTCAGATGGAAGTACCACAATTGTACGGAATCCTTGACTTGCTTAAGCCCTAGATATGATGGTATTTACCTTATAATTCCAAGGATCGTGAGTACCCGTATATACCAAGGGTATAACTGCAGCTCTTTACTCGCGGTATATACGAGTAAATCTAAGACCTTGAAATTATAAGCAAAAATGCTATCTAGATGATGAATTCAAATGCTGGTTGATATGATTTTAAAATTGTGGTTGAGAATTGATGAGTTGACTTGGATTCTGATTGAAAGATGATGATTCATGAATTATAGTTGAAAGAAGATAAGTTGAACAAAACCACAATGAGGATGAATGGGACGAATCCTAGTAATGATGTTAATAAGTGGAATGGTGATAATGACTTCAACAAATCACTATAAGATTAGTGGATTGTGCTGACAGATTGGTGCTATTAACACTTGACCCAATGGATCAAGTTAAGGATGAAAAATTGAAACCTGCATAACTGAAATTCCAATGGAGGAATGTTCAAATGGAATTTTTGGACTAATGGACCATTATTGTGTTAAGGATACGAATGATATATTTTGAATGAATTGTTATCTGATAATGAGTTCTATATGTTTGTCTTATAGAAGGGATCTTTATCCCAGGATTCTGTTGGGTTGACCAGACTAGAAGGAACCCTAGAATCAGTTGGATCTTAAGGGAAAGAGTTGTCCAGATGAGGACATCTTGCGTTTTTTAAGTGGGTAGGATGTAAGATTCCTCCCTCCAGCTCTTGAGGTGTAAAGGAGTAAGAACCTCCCCTTCTGTTCTTGCAATTATTCCCCTCTCTGAAATAAAAGAAAGATCTTGTTTTACCCTATTTTGGCTTGGAGAGAGAAAATGTCTAGAGAGAGATAATCCAAAATTGAGATATTTTTGGATATAAAAATCCTCCTAGTGTCTAAAATGGTTTTCCCTGAAACAGAAATTCAAAAAGAACTTCAATGTGCAATTGGAATTAACTGAAAATGTGTACAAAGGACCTTAGCCTAAGGATTCAGATTTTTAGAAATTTCTAGATTATGGTCCAATTAAGGTTCCTATGGACCAATAGGATTAATCCAAGTGGGGATGAGAAAAATCCAAAGAATAAAAGAATACACCCAAAAATGAGTAAATGCTCACATAAGATGAAGAGTTGACTGAGTACAAGGTTTATTAGTTAAAAACTATGAGATATTACTAAAAAAATGAGATATTTTGGTATAATGATACATTTTTGACACCTTGGTAAGGAGGGGGGGAGACTTTAAGGAGGCGCCTATTTCACACATGTGAAGGAGTTTTTAACTAAAAAAAATTGTGGTATTTTTATCTCTCCTATCTCGTGGATCAAACAAAATAAAAAGGGAGCCAAACTGAAATTGGGTTAATTAAGTAATATAGAGAGAGATTAAAAAGGTTATGGTAAAATTTTTCAAAATTTTGTGAAAAAGAAAGTTTGTTTTTACGTTATTCCAAAAGAGTAATTCCCACCATTTTTGCATCTAAAAGAAATATTCTAATTACTCCATGTACATATTCACCTATGAATATGCATGGATATCACTGATATTAATTATTAAATTTGATTTTTATGCATAGAAAGATGCATTAAGGAATTTTTTTAATTACAAAAGCGTTATTCTTATTAAATTTGATTTTATGCATAGAAAGATGCATAAAGGAGTTTTTTATTACAAAAGTGTTATTCTTATTAAATTGGATTTTTATGCATAGAAAGATGCATAAATGAATTTTTTTAATTACAAAAGTGTTATTCTCATTAAATTTACTTTTTATGCATAGAAAGATGCATAAAGGAATTTTTTTAATTACAAAAGTGTTATTCTTATTAAATTTGATTTTTATGCATAGAAAGATGCATAAAGAATTTTTTTTAATTACAAAAGTGTTATTCTTATTAAATTTGATTTTTATGCATAGAACGATGCATAAAGGAATTTTTTTATTACAAAAGTGTTATTCTTATTAAATTTGATTTTTATGCATAGAAAGATGCATAAAGGAATTTTTTTATTACAAAAGTGTTATTCCTATTAAATTTGATTTTATGCATAGAAAGATGCATAAAGGAATTTTTTAATTACAAAAGTATTATTCATATTAAATTTGATTTTTATGCATAGAAAGATGCATAAAGGAAATTTTTTTAATCATAAAAGTGTTATGCTTATTAAAATTAATTTTTATGTATAAATAGATGCATAAAGAAATTCTTTTTATTATAAAAGTGTTTTTCCTATTAAATTTGATTTTTATGCATAGAAAGATGCATAAAGGAATTTTTTAATTATAAAAGCATTATTCTTTTAAATTTTTTATGTATAAATAGATGCATAAAGAAATTCATTTTATTATAAAAGTGTTATTCCTATTCAATTTGATTTTTATGCATAGAAAGATGCATAAATGAATTTTTTAATTATAAAAGCGTTATTCTTTTAAAAATTGATTTTTATACATAAATAGATGCATAAAGCAATTCTTTTTATTTTAAAAGTGTTAGTCCTATTAAATTTGATTTTATGCATAAATAGATGCATAAAAGGATTTTTTTTATAAAAGTGTTATTCCCATTGAAGTTGATTTTTACGCATAAATAGATGCATGAAGAATTTTTATATCAAAATTAGAATCATCTTAAATTCTATGTTTAAATTCTATGAGTATTTGATAAATGAATAATTAAATACTCTAAGAGAGAAATTTCTATGGTTTTATATTCACTCAAACTGTAAAAAGAAAATTCAAGAAATCTATCGAGATCAAAATATTCAGATAAATGATTAATTTATTCCTCATTGGAATTTGTAACTAATTTAGAAATCAGCTAAGTGAATATTCAAAGAAAGAAATTCAGTAAAATAGTAACTGAATTATCGAACCTTTTCGAGAAAGATACTTCAGGAAAAATCTTATCCGACTCGAACCTTGAATTAGACTATGACCAAGACCAAACTCTTTCGTCAGTTTTGAGGAAAGAAGGTGTGACCAGTTTAGAAAAATACACTCAAAACTCTGCTAAATCTGAAACTAAGTTGAGACCCTTCAAATTGTTCTCTGTAAATCAAGGTTATAGAATTCGAGGAATTCTAGTGTGAAATTTAGAATTTTGATCAAGAAGTTTTGAGGATACTGATTCAAGAAATACCCCTTGTATTCAAAAGAAAATCAAACTGAAAATGGATGCGAATGTGTGTGAAGAATGGATGTGAATGTGTATGTGAAGAATGGATGTGGATGTGTATGTGATTAAAATGGATGTGAGTGTGTATATGAAGAATGGATATGAATGTGTATGTGAAGAATGGATGTGGATGTGTATCTGATGAAAATGGATGTGAATGTGTATGTGAAGAATGGATGTGGATGTGTATGTGAAGAATGGATGTGGATGTATGTGAAAGAATGGATGTGGATGTGTATGTGAAGAATGGATGTGGATGTATGTGAAAGAATGGAAGTGAATGTGTATGTGAAGAATGGGTGTGGATGTGTATGTGAAAGAATGTGATGTGATATAAAGAGATGTGATGTGACATGAATATATGTGGATGTGAAGTGGTAGATATGAATGTATGGATAGATGTGAGTGAATGAGATGTGATGTGAATCGGGATGTGAATGAATGAGATGTGATGTCATGTGAATCGGGATGTGAGTGAATGATATGGGATGTGAATGGATGAAATGTGATGTGATGTGAATCGGGATGTGAATGAATGAGATGTGATGTGAAATGCATGTGATGTAAATTGGGATAGATGTGAATGGATGATATGTGATGTGAATGAATATGATGTGAAACGGGATAGATGTGAATGAATGAGATGTGATGTGAATGGGATGAGGTGTGATGTGATGGGATGAAAGGCTCTTGACTACGTTAGAGTAAAAATATCCTAGAGGAATCGCCCGTGCTTTCCAGGCGAGGGAGGTTTTTTCGGGTTTGGTTTTGTAAGAACCGAGGGATTAGTCTCTTGTCCGGATATACATGGGCGAGGCCCCGAGTGAGGGACCCTATCCCGCGTAAGAAGTGCTACTCCCACTGCTAGCACCCCTAAATTCATTGTGCGGTGGGGACAGGGATCTTTCAGCTGGTATCAGAGTGAGTTGGCCGAGTGAGTTGGCTAAAGTGGATCAACCGAGAAGCCAAAAATGTCAAAAATTTATGAAGTAACAGTAAAAAGTTAAGAATGTGTGATGAAATTCATAATTCAGACTGAAATTCATAAATTAATAATTGGGTCTTCAGATGGAAGTAGCGCAATTGCATGGAATCCCTGACTTGCTTGAGGCCTAGACATAATGGTATTTACCTTATAAATTCCAAGGACCATGACTACCCATATATACCGAGGGTATAACTGCAGCTCTTACCTGGCAGTATATACGAGTAAATCTAAGACCTTGAAATTATAATAAAAAATGCTATCCTCCAGATGATGAATTCGAATGTGGTTGTTATGATTTTAAAATACTGGTTGTGAATTGATGAGTTGATTTGGATTTTGATTGAAAAATGATGATTCCTAAATTTTGGTTGAAAAGCAATAAGCTAAGCAAAACCACAATAAGGATGAATGGGACGAGTACCTGCGATGATGTTTGTAACTGGAATGATGATAATGACTTCAACAAATCACTATGAGATTAGTGGATTGTGCTGTGACAGATTGCTACTGTTAACAGAACCCAGTGGATCAAGTTAAGGGATGACAAATTAAAAATCTGTATAATTGAAATTCCCAAGAAGGACTGTTCAAATGGAAATTTCGATCTAATGGACCATTATTGTGTTAAAGATATGAATGATATGATCTGAATGAATTGTTATCTGATGATGCGTTCTATATAAGGGATCTTTATCCCAGGATTCTGTTGGGTTCACTAGACTATAAGGAACCCCAGAATCAGTTGGATCTTAAGGGAAAGAGTTATCATTTAGTTTGCGGGATGAGGACATCTTGCATTTTTTAAGTGGGGTAGGATGTAAGATTCCTCGCTTCAGCTTTTGAGGTGTGCAGGTGTAAGAACCTTCCCTTTTGATCTTATAATTATTCCCCACTCTGAAATAAAAGAAAGATCTTGTTTTACCCTGTTTTGGCTTGGAGAGAGAAGATGTCTAGAGGGAGGTAATTCAAAATTGAGATATTTTTGGATATAAAAGTCCTCCTAGTGTCTAAAATGGTTTCCCTTGAAACAAAAATTCAAAAAGAACTTTCCAATGTGCACTTGGAATTAATTGAAAATAGGTATAAAGGACCTTAATAGCCTAAGGGTCCAAATTTTCAGAATTTTTTGGATTATGGTCTAATTAAGGTTCCTATGGACCAATAAGATTAATCCAAATGTAGTGAGGAGATAAATTGAAGAATAAAAGAAAAACCTCCCAAAAATGAGTGAATGCTCACATATGATGAAGAGTGGACTAAAAACCAAAGAAAAGAATTAAAAAACTGAAATTTGACACCTCAGTGTGGGGATCTCCCCTCATGAAGTAGGCGCCTTTTTCTCATCATTACCCCCAATTTTTAATAATAAAATGAGATATTTTCATCTCTCCTCTCTACTATTTCAAAACTAGATGTTCACATACACGTCCACAGGGTGCCCAGGCGTCCCCGGCCCCATGGACAACGCAAGCAAAAATCTCAAGCATTGGTAAACTAACCCAAAAATGGTCAAAAATTGACCAAACTGATCTGGAAAATTCTAGAATCAATTTGCTTGGTTAGAGGCTCACTTTTTGCTATAAATAGAAGCCTCCCCCTCTGTAAAAGCTTAATGATGTTTATGCACTGTTACTCTACTCCTCTCTCCTGAGCCATCTACATTGAAATAATTCAATTATTTTTTGCCTAATCCTCTCCAAAGTGAATTGGTGGCTACTATTGCTTCAAACAATAGTAGAACCCTCAATCCCTCAAGCCAAAGGAGAGCTTACAAGCTCCATGTAAACTAATTTTCTTACTTTGTTTACAAATTTTAATGATAAATCTATGGTTTTCTTGATTTTTATGAATTGTAGATGATTGAATTAAATTCAAATGCTATGCCTCTGATAAAAAGGCCACCCCCTTCTCTTCTTTATATTCCAACCTTTCTCAATCCTAGAAAGATTAACTAAGTGATTAATTAAACTCTTCTTATTGTTTACTCTCTTGAATTTAGAAAATTGTGTAGATTAGAGTTCTATAATTCTAAATTGGGTCAATTAAGTAAAATAAAGAAATATAAAAAATGAGAAATGGTCAGCCATACAAAGGAGGTTATGGCAAAATTTTCTAGAATTTTGGAAAAAAGAAAGTTTGTTTTTATGTTATTCCAAAAGAGTAATTCCCACCATTTTTGCATCTAAAAGAAATATTCTCATTACTCCATGTACATATTCACCTATAAATATGCATGGATATCACTGATATTAATTATTAAATTTGATTTTTATGCATAAAAAGATGCATAACGGAATTTTTTTATTACAAAAGTGTTATTCTTATTAAATTTGATTTTTAAGCATAGAAAGATGCATAAAGGTAATTTTTTATTAAAAAAGTGTTATTCTTATTAAATTTGATTTTTATGCATAGAAAGATGCATAAAGGATTTTTTTATTACAAAAGTGTTATTCTTATTAAATTTGATTTTTATGCATAAAAAGATGCATAAAGGATTTTTTTAATTACAAAAGTATTATTCTTATTAAATTTGATTTTTATGCATAGAAAGATGCATAAAGGAATTTGTTTTATTACAAAAGTATTATTCTTATTGAATTTGATTTTTATGCATAGAAAGATGCATAAAAGAAATTTTTATTATTATAAAAGTGTTATTCTTATTAAAATTGATTTTTATGCAAACATAGATGCATAAAGAAATTCTTTTTATTATAAAAATATTATTCTTATTAAATTTAATTTTTATGCATATAAAGATGCATAAAGGAAATTTTTTATTATAAAAGCGTTATTCTTATAAAATTTGATTTTTATGCATAAATAGATGCATAAAGAAATTCTTTTTAGTTTAAAAGTGTTGTTCCTATTAAATTTGATTTTATGCATAAATAGATGCATAAAAGGATTTTTTTTCATAAAAGTGTTATTCCCATTGAAGTTCATTTTTACGCATAAATAGATGCATAAAGAATTTTTATATCAAAATTAGAATCCTCTTAAATTCTATGTTTAAATTCTTTGAGTATTTGATAAATGAATAATTAAATACTCAAAAGAGAGAAATTTCTATGGTTTTATATTCACTCGCATTATTGTAAGAAGAAAATTCAAGAAATCTATCGAGATTGAAATATTCAAATAAATGATTAATTTATTCCTCATTGAAATTCGTAATAACTAATTTAGAATTCAGTTAAGTGTATATTCAAAGAAAGAAATTCAGTAAAATAGTAACCGAATTATCAAATCTTTTCGAGAAAGATAGTTCAGGAAAAATCTTATCCTACTTGAACCTTGAATCAGACTATGACCAAGACCAAACTCTTTCGTCGGTTTCAAGAAACGAAGGTGTGACCAGTTTAGAAAAATACACTTAAAACTCCACCAAGTCTGAAACTAAGTTGAGACCGTTCGAATTGATATGTGGATCAAGGTTATAGAATTCAAGGAATTCTCGTATGAAATTTAGAATTTCGATCAAGAAGTTTTGGGGATACTGATTCAAGAAATACTCCTTGTATTCAAAAGAAAATCAAACTGAAAATGGATGTGAATGTGTATGTGAAGAATGGATGTGAAGGTGCATGTGAAGAATGGATGTGGATGTGTATGTGATGAAAATGGATGTGAATGTGTATGTGAAGAATAGATTTGAATGTGTATGTGAAGAATGGATGCGGATGTGTATGTGATGAAAATGGATGTGAACGTGTATGTGAAGAATGGATGTGTATGTGATGAAAATGGATGTGAACGTGTATGTGAAGAATGGATGTGGATGTGTATGTGAAGAATGGATGTGGATGTATGTGAGAGAATGGATGTGGATGTGTATGTGAAGAATGGATGTGGATGTATGTGAAAGAATGGAAGTGAATGTGTATGTGAAGAATGGGTGTGGATGTGTATGTGAAAGAATGTGATATGATGTAAAGAGATGTGATGTGACATGAATATATGTAGATGTGAAGTGATAGATATGAATGTATGGATAGATGTCAGTGAATGAGATGTGATGTGAATGAATGAGATGTGATATCATGTGAATCGGGATTTTATATGGATCTGCTAGTAGTTGATCATGCTGATCTTCGATGGAGAGTCCATCTGGATTTTATAAGTGAATATATTTTCGGGTACTATGACCTGGGAACTACTGAAAAAGCCCTTGAGTGGACAGGTGTGAGCATTTTGGTTGCCAATGATGCCATAGGTACACCGATAAAGGAATGATCGGAAACTAGAAATCAATCGGATATTTTGGAGGATTATGATCAGTGATACTATGATTCATTAAAAGATTGTTTTAAAGTTAGCTAAATCTGTGAAATAGGCAATTTCATATTGGGTGTGTAAGTGGTGTGACTATCTTGAAGTTTGCATGAAGCGCCAGCTAGGGGACCTGGGACCTCTTTTCCCTGGTACTTAGGACAAAACATAACCAAATTCCTAAACGGATTCTATCACTACAATGGTTGGGTGGTTGGCTAACCCATGGGACTAGATGGGGTTAGGCTGGAGTGATGGATCCCTAAAATGAGACTCAATTCTGTTATGGTACGATAGATGAAGTAAATCCCAAACAGTCCTTATTCTATGGAAAAGAATCAACGGTTGTGCCTCTCTCCATGAAGAAAAAGCGTTGGTCTCTATGATCCAAGTGTAAGTCTTTTCCTTGATCTGACCATGTGACTTACGGGTTCGGTCGAGTCTGTTTGGTTAGTGATGACCTTGACTACGTTAGAATAAAAATATCCCATGGAGGAATCGCCTGTGCTTTTTTGGGTGAGGGAAGTTTTTTTGGGTTCGGTTTTGGAAGAACCGAGGGATTAGTCTCTTGTCCGGATATCCGTGGGTGAGGCCCCGAGTGAGAGGCTCTGTCCCGTGCTTGCAAGAAGTGGTACTTTCGCTGCTAGCACCCCTCAATTCATTGCGCGAAGGGGGTAGGGATCTTTGAATATTCATGTGGCAATTTTTCATCGATGAAGATGCGTTGCCCAACCTCAAGTCCCTAGACATGTAGGTAGGGCTCCAACCAAGTTACCTCTTGTCCCAAGCAGCAGAACAAATAGTTTAGTAGATTAGTCCATCAATTTTGTATAAGGGAAACAAAACAAGAATCTCAATGAGATGGAACACTTGCTAGTGTACCCATAACACCAACCATCCAAGAATCCCACTCTCAAGCTATGTTGAATGTGCCCCTTGCTTAGAACTTTTCAAGGGTGCATACCACCTCCCACGTCCAACTCATACCCTGTAGGAAAGCCAATGAAGACCAAGTCTACGGCCAACTTGACTACCTTTCCCATCCTCATGTATGTGTGGTCCTCCCTTGCTACTTTGGTGAAGAAATGATGTACAAGTTTGTACAAGGAATTCTTCTTGCCAGTCACAAAATCAAGCCCCAGGGACACGTTGATAGGATTTTTTGTGGACCAAGGAAAATGCTCAAATTATGGAGATGCCCACCCCGACCCCAAGAGGAAAAATAACAAATTGGGTATGGTTAGGAACCTTAGAAAATAGGGGATTGTTGCATGGATATCTGCGCCTTAGTGAACTAGTTATGATTAGCTGTTGTTAGGTGAAACGAGGGTTGTTACATGGAGAATCACATTTTTCCTATCATTGTGTTTTGAAGAAGAGATTGGCAAGAGAGCTAGTTTTGTTGGGAAGTTTGTTGTGAAGCTTGTTAGATATCAGTTGACTCGTTCTAAGAAGAAGGCAATGTGGGGACTATTAGAGGAGACTTAGATCTTCCCAGAGCAGGGATTGTGATGTGGGAACTACTAGAGGAGACTTAGATCTTTCCAAAGCAAGGATTGCAGAGGTGATAGAGGGTTCTATGTGGAAAGTGATGTCCCAGAACCTCTTAGGTTGTATTACTGTTGGAACTTGGATTAGATGAAGGATTGCTCAAAACACTTCCTAGTTGTGTTGGGATGGTTGAAGCCTGCAAGCTGTTGCTTGCAAATCTTTGTTCTTATTGATCTTGATAGAGTTGAAAATACAAATCTGGTTTCTATTAAGGGTATTCATGTGTGAAAGCTCCTTTGATCTATATGCTTTCTCTCATCTTGTCGATTCCTGATTCTCAAGGTCTGTTGTGACTCTGCGTAGTTTTCTTAAAATTCGCAGAAGGTCAAATTGTGTGGGTCTGAAGCGTTCTTCATTTGTTTTAGTTTAATCGGTGTTGTTTGGATAGAATTCTATTGAAGGAGAGACTATGAGTGAAGAGCTCACCTTGGTTGAGTCTGTACTGGGTGAGTTAACTTGTGTAGGGGTCAATCATAATCAATTGTACATCAAAATAATTAGCAAGTGATGTAGGAGATAGTTGGGAGCTAGTTGTAGTCAGCAAAGAGTTAATTGTGTGATATCCCTTCAAGTGAAAGAATCTTGAGGGTTTGTGGGTGTTTAAGGACATTTGGGGAAGATTTTGATTCACTATAGGCTTTTGAGGTAGACGATTCTGTGCCAAATTCCTGAGGCAGAATGCAGGAAGTGGGAGTTCAAAGAAAGGTCAAAAGAGGGTTGAAAGATTATCCAAGAAGGTCTATAGATTGTATCTATAAGGCTCAATTGATGTTGGAGGATTATAGAGGATATTGGAGGACCCATTTTTGACTAGGAAGAGCCATCAGAATTCAGAAACAGGTCGACAATTAGTATCTGAGTTGTTTGTGGTAGCCAAAAGAATTTGCTTTCATTTGTTGGTCAGCTAAGGGTAGCTGCTTGGTTCTAAGAGGTGTTTTTGAAAGGTTTTGAGGCTAGCAAGCATAGGAGGACATTATGGGAGCCTGGAGGACAGTTTTTTGACTGGGAACAAGAAGAGGACTTCATAAACAATTTATAGGGAGTTCTGTGGGCAACTGGAAGCCATTTTGGTCAGGTGAAGTCAGGTGAGGTCAGGAGGGGCTTTTAGTTGGAAATTAAGAGGTACTGTAGGTGAGAACATAATTTATAGGGAATTTTGTGGGCAACTGGAAGCAATTTTGGTCAGGTGAGGTCAGGAGGGACTTTTAGTTGGAAATTAAGAGGTACTGTAGGTTAGAACTGACTTGAAAGGATAGTTTGAGTAGGTAGTTGGACTAAATAGGGAGGCTAGGAGGGTGATGAAGTATTCAATTGTGTTAGCTGAGGATTAGGGACATTAACTGGGTGTGTTGGCTCCCTCTAGTGGTGTTTCTATTGGGTTGTGGTGCTGGTGATAGTTTCCTCCTTACGGTGGTGTGCTTCAAACGAGGCTATAAAGGCAAGTTCTCCTAGACACATCATTGTTTTGGTGCCTACAAAAAAGAAGAGGGCTTTCAAGGCATCCTTCAGACTATTAGCAAAAACTGAGAAGTGTGAGCTATTAAGATGGCTATAATGATGTCTTATCGTCGCGAGTTCCAAGGTCATGCACTAATGAGGACCCAGAGGATGTTTTGACTGGGATGAAGCTGCTAGATTTGACATTTGGGAAAGATAGAGATGACAAATTGACACTAATGTCCATGTTCTTGAAAGGGGATGCCAAGAGGTGGTGTCAGATTTGGAGAGGTAAGCCACATCAGGGGTAGGCATACAAAGATGTGAAAGGAGCTTTGGTGTAGCATTACAAGAAGGGTGAATCCCCAGATGCTATACGATAGGACATTCAGAAATAAAAGTATAGCCAAAAGAATTTGATTTCATTTGTTTGTCAGGTAAGGGTAGTTGTTTGGTTCTGAGAGGTTTTTCTAAAATGTTTTGAGGCTAGTTGACATAGAAGGACATTATGAGAGCCTGGAGGATGGATTTTTGACTAGGAACAAGAAGAGGACTTCAGAAACAATTTATAGGTAGTTTTGTGGGCAACTTGAAGCCATTTTGGTGAGGTGAGGTCAGGAGGGGCTTTTAGTTGGAAAATAAGAGGTATTGGAGGTGAGAGCTGACTTGAAAGGATAGTTTGAGTAGGCAGTTGGACTGAATAGGGAGGCTAGGAGGGTGATGAAGTATTCAATTGTGTTATAGCTGAGGAATAGGGTACATTATCTAGGTGTGTTGGTTCCCTCTAGTGGTGTTTCTATTGGGTTGTGGTGTTGGTGAAAGTTTCCTGGTAGGCTTCTAAGGTAGATGGTTCTATGCCAGATTCGTAAGGCAGAACGCAACAAGTGGGAGTTAAAAAAAAGGTCGAAAGAGGGTTGGCACCTTATCTAGGAAGGTTTAGGGATTGTATTTATAAGGCCCACTGATGTTGGAGGATTATAGAGGATCTTGGAGGACCCATTTTAGACTGGGAAGAGCCATCAGAATTCAGAAATAGGTTGATAGTTTTAGTATCTGAGTTGTTTGTGGGAAGCCAAAGAATTTTCTTTCATTTGTTGGTCAGCTAAGGGTAGCTGCTTGATTCTGAGAGGTTTTTCTAAAATGTTTTGAGGCTAATTGACATAGGAGGACATTATGGGAGCCTCGAGGATGGATTTTTGACTGGGAACAAGAAGAGGACTTCGGAACCAATTTATAGGTAGTTTTGTGGGCAACTTGAAGCCATTTTGGTCAGGTGAGGTTAGGAGGGTCTTTTAGTTGGAAAATAAGAGGTATTGGAGGTGAGAGTTGACTTGAAAGGATAGTTTGAGTAGGTAGTTGGACTAAATAGGAAGGCTA
Organism: Cibotium barometz; assembly: GCF_041138505.1. Taxonomy (NCBI): domain Eukaryota; kingdom Viridiplantae; phylum Streptophyta; class Polypodiopsida; order Cyatheales; family Cibotiaceae; genus Cibotium; species Cibotium barometz. The sequence goes on from NC_141065.1 coordinate 37,059,064, forward strand.
GGAGGGTGATGAAGTATTCAATTATGTTCACTAAGGATCAGGGTACATTAGCTGGGTGTGTTGGTTCCCTCTAATGGTGTTTCTATTGGGTTGTGGTGCTGGTGATAGTTTCCTCCTCACGGTGGTGTGCTTCGGACGAGGTTATAAAGGTAAGTTCTCTTGGACACATCATTGTTTTGGTGCATACAGACTATTGGCAGAAGCTGAGAAGTGTCAGCTATTGAGATGGCTACAATGATGTCCTATCCCGTGTTCCATGGTCATGCTAATGAGGACCCAGAGGATGTTTGGGCTTGGATGGAGCTGTTAGTTTTTACATTTGGGAAGGATACAGATGAGGACAAATTGACACTGATGTCCATGTTGTTGAAAGGGGATGCCAAAATATGGTTCCAGACTTGGAGAGGTCAGCCACATTAGGGGCAGGCATACAAAGATGTCAAAGGAACTCTGGTGTAGCATACAAGAAGGGTGAATCCCCGGATGCTATATGGTAGGACATTCAAAAATTAAAGCATTGTTTATCTTATGTGTTTGATAGATTCTTAGATTGTTTTGAGGATCTATGGGAAAGATGGGATGCATCCTTTGGAGCATAGCACCCACCTATCCTTTGGAGCATAGCACCCACCTATCCTCCTTAAAAAGGATATGTTCATTTAATCCCTTCATACTGATCTGAAAGAGAAGGTGGAGCTAAAAAGACTAGGAACCTTTGATGAATCCTTAAGGATTGCAAGAGAGAAATAATGAAAAAATTAGAGGTTAGCTCAGAAGAGCAAAGGGAGGTTTCAGCTGAGGGAAAACCTACTATAACTGGGGAGAAAAGAACCGAACAAGGGAGGACTGCTCCAATTACAATGGTTGCTAAGATGCAAGGTATTAATCAACTGACTCACTAAATGGATAATTTGAATCTGACTTTGTGGCAAGGAGGCAAAAATGCCTCTAGGGCAGGAAATAGAGAAGGAATGAGAGGTAGAGGCACAGGAGGCCCCAATATGAATGTCCAATGTTTCAATTGTTTGGAAAGGGGTCATATCTCTCCTCACTGTCCTTACCGTAGGAGAATGGGAGGAGATGTGTATCCTTTGTCACCTAGGAAAGAGGAAAGGAAAGATGTTAGAAGGAAAAAGGAGATTCCAAATCCACAGGGACCTTAGCTTTAGCCTCACAGCTAGCCAATGGACCTAGACAAGGTGAAGTTAATTTGATTGGTATGGATGAAGAAGCTGACATGTTAGCCAAAAAAAGAGCTAGGGGTGCAGAGGGTGAAGATGAAGCATGACCATCAAGGAGAAAGAAGGGAAATCAAGTGGAGGACCAACTCAGCAAGGGTAAGAGGAAGAGTAGGCCCATAAGGCGTATTGGAATGCAAGATTTTCCTTTCAGGGCTCAAGAGAAAGAGTATGATATGATGAGGGATCTCCAACAAAAGGGACCTAGTCTGACTTGGCCCCTAGCTATCACCTGTTGTGTCCTAAATTCAGAAGGACATGGAGGAGTAAACTGGTAAGCACAATGGTTTCTAGGAAAGAGAAGAAAGGAGGTCAACTGAATGTAATGGTTTCTAGGAAAGAGAAGAAAGGAGGTCAACTGAATGCAATGCATGTAAAAGGAGATAAGGATTATCTGCCTGTCACGGATGCCTAGGTAAACAAATTTCAAGTTCCCAAAGTGTATAGACTAGGTTTGTGGAATGAAGCAGTAGACTATGGAAGCTTTAAGGCGACTGAAGGTAAGTGCACCTTTTGAGTTTAGAGTTAGAATGGTAATAATGCAAAAGTCAGATGCTTGGGGGTGGTAAAGAAGTTGCAGGTAACCATTCTTAGATAGGCAACTGAGTTGGATGTTCATGTCATCCTAGCAAGGAAAGAAGCTTATCTATTAATTTTGGGGAGACCATGATTGACTGATAGCAACAATGAGAGAACGGCAAGATTGGTGGAGAGGACATCTTATTTTGGGGCTGGATCAGCTTGCCAGAAAACAAGTTAGATATGACATGGCCAAGGGGAGAGAATTGATTCCAGAGAGTAGTACTTCAGAAGATGAAGATGAAGAAACCAGTTCCATAGAGGACTCAAAAACAGAGGAAGAGAGCTTAGAGGATGATGAGGGGGAAGTTCAACTATTGGAGCTAGATTCTCACCTCATGTGTATGTCCCTATAGCTGTATGCTGAGGAAGGGGAGAAGCAATTGAGTTACAGCCAGATAGGGAATAAATCTTACAAAAACTGCTTCCAAAATACCTAGATGAGGCTGAGAGAAAAGAGTATCTCTGACTATGTTGCAGTAGTTTCCATATCTTTTCATTTCCTTCTATACTCAAGTTAGGGGGGTTTCAACAGTGTAACATGAGATACAATTGAAGCTAGAAGCTAAAACATTTGTGCAAAGACTAAGAATATTGGGAGTTGTGTTGATTTTAAGCCTCTGAATGTTGTTACCAACAAGAGAGATCATTATTCACTGCCTTTCCAAGATGAGATTTTGGATAGTGTAGCTTGGCATGAAAGGTATAATGTTTGTGATGGATATTCATGATACTTTCAAATTTTAATTGCTCCAAAGGATCAAAAGAAAACCACCTTCATTTACCCCATGGGGTGTTTTGCATACAGGGTTATGCTCTTTGGGCTTACAAATGCTCCTACTACCTTCCAAAACTTTATGAATTTGGTGTTTGAGCCCTATTTGGGGTCCTTCATCAGAGTTTTTATTGATGATTTTTGTATCTACAATGGCAGATGGGTCCATCGTGAGAAGCTCCTCAAGGATGGTTCTGAAGAGGCTGGATGCTCTGGTGGTTGGTCAGCTAAACCCTAAAAAATGTCATTTGGCTCAGGCCAAAGTTACTCTACTTGGGAATGTGGTTTTTGAGAATGCAATTGATGTAGATCCTACAAAAGTAGAAGCTTTGCTCTTATTGGAGGCACCTCAAAATGTAAAATAGTTGTTGACATTCACACATAAGGTAAGATACCTTACCAGATTCATTTATCTTTTGTCTCAGGCTTTATATCCATTGCAGCAGGCATCCCAAAGGGATCCCTTTAAAGGGATCCCTTCAATGTGGAAATACAAGGAAGAAGAGGCATTTCTAGAGGTTAAGGATATTTTAAGTACTTTGCCAGTGGTCATGCCCCCTGACTAGAATAAAGAGTTTTATGTAAATCCTAGTGTGGGCGAAGATGCCATAGGTGCAGTACTATTATAGCATGGAAGGGATCATACCTTTATGGGGCCAATATATTTTGTAAGCAAAAAAAAGGAATTAGGAGAAATGCCTTATCTGAAGTAGAGCTAGTGATGGTGGCTGTGATGTTTGCTTTAAGGAAATTCAAATCTTATTTACTTCCGTTGATTCAGTTTGCCTTATCTGAAGTAGAGCTAGTGATGGTGGCTGTGATGTTTGCTTTAAGGAAATTTAGATCTTATTTACTTCTAAATCCTTTCACTATACTGACCGACTACTCTTTACTTCCTTTGATTCAGTTTGACGTTCCATCCAAGACATTGTCTAAATGGTTGGCTGAGTAGCAAGAGTTTCAATTCACTTGTATAGTGGAAGATAGCACAAGAGCTACATTGGCAAATACCCTAACATATAGATAGAATCCTTTGGTATTGAAGGAAGAGAGATTGATGACAAAGAAGAAAGTTCCCAGGTGGAAGGACCCTCAAGTAGATCTACCAAATGATTTTACTCAATTTTATTATGAAGCTTTTAAAACAGAAGCTCAGGGGTGGCCAGTGGAGGAGTAGCCTTGTTGGATCTAGAAGGTAAAGTAGTTTGTCAAGAAGGGATTACGTTGCATGTGGAGACCAACAATGAAGCTGAGTATGCCACTTTAGAGTATGGACTTCAATAGTGTCTCAAGAGAGGAATTAGTAGGCTTGTCATTAAAGCAGATAGCTTATTTGTCATCATAAGGAAACTTACTATCTAGAAGGCCAAGAACCCCAAGTTGAAAGAATGGTGCTTTCAAATCAAAAGAATACTGTAGAGATTTTAAGAGGTACAGATTCAACATCATGTGAAGAGGGAACTAAACCAGGCTGCAATGCATTAGCAAAAGGGGGGACTAGGAAAGTATTTAGATGTATATGCCGTTACTGTAACCCACCCCAACTATGTTGGAAGGGAGATTTTACTAGAAAATGAAGTTTTTTTGCACACTGGTCTTGTGCCTTCAAGCTTATCCAAAAAACAAAGATACGTTTTCATAAGGAAGGCTCTGCAGTACACTATGTTGAATGATAAACTTTAAAGGATTTTATTCTAACAAGGGTTCCAACCAAGGAGGAGATCTTTGCCATTACGGCCTCCTACCATGAAGGGGTCTATGGAGGAAACTCTTCCATAAAGCTAACTTTGAGGAAAATTCTGATTGCTATAGGTTATGTATGGCTCAGTTTGAGGAAAGATGCTTATCATTGGTGTAGAAGCTATGAGCCTTGTCAAAAACAAGGCACGAGAGTTTGCATCATGAGTTAAGAAAAACCATTGTATCATGTCGGGATTTTGAAAAGTGGGGTTTAGATGCAATTGGTACTTTTCCCACAACTTCTAAGGGCAAGACCTACATCCTAACTGGAGTGGACTATCTAACCAGATGAGGCTAGATGTGTGAAGGGGCTCACAACTTCTAGGGGGGGTAAGACCTACATCCTGACTAGAGTGGACTATCTGACAAGATGAGCTGAGGCTAGATGTGTGAAGAGTATTACTCCTAAAGAGGCGGCCACATTTGTTTTTGAGGACATCTGTGCAAGGTTTGGTATGCCATTAGATCTATTCATAGACTAGGGGCCTGGATTCAGAGGATAAATTGTACAAGAGCTTATGGACAAGTTGTATATCACACACAGGTTTTCAACTCCTTACTATTCACAGTGGAATGGGCTAGTAGAGAGGTTCAATGGGAGTTGTGTACCATGTTAACCAAGTGTTTGGGAGAACATCCTAAACAGTGGGACTTACATGTACTCTCGGCTTATAGGATAACTATGAGGACATCTGCAGAGTTTTCACCTTACTTTGGCAAAGAAGCCCTAATGCCCATTGAAGTTAAATTCTGAATTCACAATTTCTTCTAAAACATCAAGAAAGGGGCTTAGATGAGTATGAAGAGAGGAACCTTGTTGGGATATTTAGGAGCTACAATTGGTTAGAGAAGAAGCTTTGAACCACCACATCCAATTAAGCAATAGGAGAGCTGAGCTTTTCAATGAGACAGTTAAGGATAAAGGCATCAAAGAGGGAGATTTGGTGATTAGGTACAATAACAAATTGGATAGCAGCTTCCAGACCAAGTTCCAAATCAAGTGGGAAGGTCCCTTCAAGGTTATGCATATTTATGAGAATTGTACTTATCAGCTTGCAGATTTGGATGATTAGATCCATTCAAAAAAAGTTAATGGATATAGGCTAAAGCCATACTGGTGCAGAATCATGACAATTCAAAAAGATTCATAGACAGTGGATGTAAGCCAAGATTTAGAGATAGTGGATGTAAGTTTGCCTGCTATGCACTTGCTGCCTACTACAGAAGAACATAAAGAATCTTGTTGGGACTTGGATGCATGTTTTGTTGAGGATTGTTTCAATGAGTCCATAACATTTGGTTGATCATAAATGTGCTAACCATGGGGGATTTGGCAAAATATGATATGATTTTTTTTAGCCCAAGGGATATGCTCAATGGAGATGCCCACCCCAAACCCAAGAGGAAAAATATCAAATTGGGTATGGTTAGGAACCTTAGGAAATAGGGGATTGTTGTATGTATATTTACGCCTTAGTGAACTAGTTGTTATTAGCTACTCTTAGGTGAAGCGAGGGCTGTTGCATGGAGAATAGCCGAAAAGATTGGGTAGAGTAGCTGAGGTATGCATGGAGATATTGCACAATTGCATGAAGAGGTGAAAGGGAAAAGGCTTGTATGTGTGAGAGAATTGTGTGTTGAAGAAGAGAGTGGCAAGAGAGCTAGTTTTGTTGGGAAGTACTGCAATTGTATGAAATCCCTCACTTGCTTGAGGCCTAGATATGATGGTATTTACCTTATAATTCCAAGGACCCTGACTACCCGTATATACCATGGGTATATATGCAACTCTTTACTGACAATATATACGAGTAAATCTAAGACCTTAAAATTATAAGCAAAAAAGCTATCCAAATGATAAATTCGAATACTGGTTGATATGATTTTAGAATTTTGGTTGAGAATTGATGAGTTGATTGGATTCTGATTGAAAGATAATGATTCCTGAATTATGGTTGAAAGAAGATAAGTTGAACAAAGCCACAATGAGGATGAATGGGACAAATCCTAGTAATGATGTTAATAATTGGAATGGTGATAATGAATTCAGTAAATCACTACGACATTAGTGGATTGTGCTGACACATTGCTGCTGTTGTTTGACCTTTGACCTAGTGGCTCAAATTAAGGGATGACGAATTGAGAACTTAATTATGTGGGGAATGTTCAGATGGAATTTCTGGTATGATGGACCATTATTTTGTTAAGGATATGAATGATATGGTTTGAATGAATTATTCTCTGATAATGAGTTTTGTGTGTTCTTCTTGTAGAAGGGATCTTTATCCCAGGATTCTATGTGGGTTGACCATACTATAAGGAACCCTAGAAATAGTTGGATCTTAAGGGAAAGAGTCTGTCCTCCACCTGCGAGATGAGGACATCTCGCATTTTTTAAGTGGGGTACGATGTTAGATTCCTCCCTCCGAATTTTGAGGTGTAAAGGTGTAAGAACCTCCTCTTCTATTCTTGAAATTATTCCCCTCTTTGAAATAGAAGAAAGATCTTGTTTTACCCTGTTTTGGCCTAGAGAGAGAAAAAGTCTAGAGATTGATAGTCCTAAATTGAGATATATTTGGATATAAAAATCCTCCTAGTGTCTAAAATGGATTCCCCTAAAACAAAAATTCAAAAATAACTTTCCAATGTGGAGTTGGAATTAATTGAAAATGTGTATAAAGGACCTTAGCTAAAGGGTCTACATTTTCAAAAAAATTTGGATTATGGTCCAACTAAGGTTCCAATGGGCTAATTGGATTAGTCCAAGTGTTGGGATGAGATAAATATAAAGAATAAAAGAAAATACCCAAAAATTAATAAATGCTCACATAAGATAAAGAGTTGACTGAGTACAAGGTTTATTAGTTAAAAACTATGAGATATTACTAAAAAAATGAGATATTTTAGAATAATGATGCATTTTTGACACCTTGGTAAGGAGAAGGGGACTCTTGAGGTAGGTTCCTAATTCACACATGTGGATGAGTTTTTAATTCAAAAAAATTATGATATTTTTTTCTCTCCTCTCTCCTGGATCAAACCAAATAAAAAAGGGAGCCAAACTGATCCAAATCTTGTTCAAATTGAGTCAAACTGAACCTGGAAAATTCTAGAACCCAATTGGACTTGGTTAGTGGCCTCCCTCACCTATAAATAGATCCTTAGTCTTTTGTAAAAAAGAATATGTGAACTATACCATGCCAGTATTACATTAAAATAATGATATTTTCTATTATCCCTTAAAAATCCTCTACTTTTGGAGAACTTGGAGCTTCTCTCTCTCTTCAAAAATCCTTGGAGCTTTCTTCTAAACATACTAAATCAATTGATTGGTTGGGGGCTTTCTTGTAAGATAAAGAAGCAAGCCAAATCTAGAGGTAAGAAGTAATTTCATGGTTTTCATTAATATTCTCAATGATTTCACTTCTCAACCCCTCTCAAGCTTGAGAAGTTTCTATTTAGTTATTTTTAATGCAAATCAAGTTTTCTCTAAGAGTTTTAATGATTAATCACAAAAAAGTTAATCTTTATTCTCTCTCCCCCAAAAGAATAGTCATTCCTATGACTAATTCTTTAGCAAATGAATGCTTCTCATTGATAAATTATTGATTCAAAATCAATCTCTAAGCGTGTTAAGCTAGAGGTTGAGAAAATGGCTTTTTATGCTTTTATGTTAATAAAATTCTGGCAAATTTATGATTTAACTCCATAAATTGGATTTAAGTTCAAAGATAGTTCTTCTATCATAATTGTATTACAAAGTCTTATTCTTTCTAGAAATATTAAAAATTATCAGTAATATGTATAATTTTTAGAAATTAATACATAACTCATTTTTATGCATAATGCTAAAAGAGGCCTTCCTACCATATTCTAGAATTGAATATCCTAGGCTAAAAGAATGATTTTCATCATATTCATGGGAAACTAATTTTTAGTGTTTATGCATAAATACGTAATTAAGAAAATAGAAATTTTGGTAATTTTATTTTTATGCAAGAAGACGAATTTCCATGATAATGCAGATCCATGTAATTAAATGAAAAAAGAGAAATTTTTGGTATATTTAAATAATGGATTATTTTTTTAATTTTAAGATAAAATTTAGATAAATTTATTTTATGCATGAGAAATTTTTAAATAATAACAGAGCAATTCCCATGACATTCGAAATTCAATCATTTAAATGGTAAAAGTGGAATTATTGGCACAATTGAAGTAATGGATATTTTTATTAAAGAAAAGAGGAATTTTAGATAACTTTATTTTATGATAAAAGAGAAATTCCCATGACATTTGGAATTCAATCATTTAAATGTAAAAAGAGTAATTCCCATGATATTTGATATCCAAGAAATTAAATGGTAAAAGAGGAATTTTTAGCATAATTCAAATTATGAGTATTTATCAAAAGTGAAATTTTGAGCATTATTAATTTTTTGGGAAATATGGGTAGAATTGATTTTTGTAAATCCCATGAATCTTTTACTCAAAAGAAGAATATTGAATATATTTCACTTGAGAAATTTGAGAAAGAATATGAAAATATCCACCGAGAAAAAGTACCTTTAACTAGGCCAAACAATTGGCAAAAATTTAGAAGTCCCATTGATATCGAAAATAGAAAATGTTACTAAATGTAAATAGATGTGAATGTGATGTGAATGCGATGTGATAAGATGTGGTGTAATGTAAATGAATGTGAGGTGATGTAAATGGATGTGAATGTGAATGAAGAGATGAGATTGATATGTGAGGATATGTGATGTGATGTAAATGGATGTGGGTATGGATGTGATGTGATGTAAATGGATGTGATAAGGTGGGGTGTGATTTAAATGAATGTGGATGTGGATGTGATAAGATGTGATGTGATGTAAATGGATGTGGATGTGGATGTGAATGAAGAGATGAGAATGAGATGTGAGGATATGTGAAAGGATGTGATGTGATGTAAATGGATGTGGATGTGGATATGATAAGATGTGATGTGATGTAAATGGATGTGGATGTAGATGTGGATGAGATGTGATGTGATGTAAAGGGATGTGGATGTGAATGTGGTGAGATGTGGATGAAATGTGATGTAATGTGAATATATGTGGATGTGGATGTGAATAGATGTGATGATATGTATGGGTGTGATGTGATGTAAATGGATGAGAATAAGATGTGAAGTGATAGATGTGAATGTGAATGAATGGATGGATGTGGATAGACGTTCATGTGAATGACTGGATGGATGTGGATGAATGAGATGGGATGTGTATGGGTGTGATAAGATATGGATAGATGTGGATGGAATGAATGAGATATGATGTGGATGTGATGTAACGTGGATGGAATTAATGAGATATGATGTGGATAGATGTTGATGTGATGTAATGTGGATGGAATGAATGAGATATGATAGGGATAGATGTGGATGTGATGTAATGTGGATGGAATGAATGAGGTGTGATGTGGATAGATGTGGATGTGATGTAATGTGGATAGAATGTATGTGATGGGATGGGGATGCAATGAATGTGATGGATGTGAACGGATGTGATGAGATGTGAAATACAGTTCCAACAATATTTCCATCTTTTCCCATTACTCCACATCCTTTCACATTAGTCCCCATCTTTTCTCATCTTCCCACAATTTTATTTTCTTCATCGATCCCTATCACGTCACATCATTCCCACATCAAATCACATCCAATGTCATCATCCACACATCAGTCCACATCATCCATACATCCATCCACATCATCCACATCAATCCGCATAATCCATCCACATCCATCCACATCAATCCACATCATCCATACATCCATCTACATCAATCCTTATTATCCACACATTAATCCAAATCATCCATACATCCATCTACATCAATCCATATTATTCACTCATCAATCCACATCATCTATACATCCATCTACATCAATCCACATTATCCACACATCGATCCACATCATCAATACATCCATCTACATCAATCCACATTATCCACACATCGATCCACATCATCCATACATCCATCTATATCAATCCACATTATTTACACATCAATCCACATCATCCATACATCCATCTACATCAATCCACATTATCCACACATCGATCCACATCATCCATACATCCATCTACATCAATCCACATTATCCACACATCAATCCACATCATCCATACATCCATCTACATCAATCCACATTATGCACACATCGATCCACATCATCCATACATCCATCTACATCAATCCACATTATCCACACATCAATCCACATCATCCACATCATCCATACATCCATCTACATCAATCCAGATTATCCACACAACAATCCACATTCATTTCATAAGTATTCCCATTCTCTTCTAATCACATCTTTTTCTATCTCATCACTTATTTTACTTATTTATCCTCATCAGATCTCATCCACTTGTATCTATCCATATATCTCATCACTTCACATACATTAACATCTATCCAAATTACATCGCATAACACATTCATTCACATCCTGACTCACATGCTATCACATTCATTTCACATCACATCTCATTCATTCACATCCTGACTCACATGCTAACACATTCATTTACATCAATCCACATTATCCACACATCGATCCACATCATCCATACATCCATCTACATCAATCCACATTATCCACACATCAATCCACATCATCCACATCATCCATACATCCATCTACATCAATCCACATTATGCACACATCGATCCACATCATCCATACATCCATCTACATCAATCCACATTATCCACACATCAATCCACATCATCAACATCATCCATACATCCATCTACATCAATCCACATTATCCACACAGCCATCCACATTCATTTCATAAGTATTCCCATTCTCTTCTAATCACATCTTTTTCTATCTCATCGCATCTTATTCATCGCACATGCTAACACATTCATTCACATCCTGACTCACATGCTATCACATTCATTTCACATCACATCTCATTCATTCACATCCTGACTCACATGCTAACACATTCATTTACATCAATCCACATTATCCACACATCGATCCACATCATCCATACATCCATCTACATCAATCCACATTATCCACACATCAATCCACATCATCCACATCATCCATACATCCATCTACATCAATCCACATTATGCACACATCGATCCACATCATCCATACATCCATCTACATCAATCCACATTATCCACACATCAATCCACATCATCCACATCATCCATACATCCATCTACATCAATCCACATTATCCACACAGCAAGCCACATTCATTTCATAAGTATTCCCATTCTCTTCTAATCACATCTTTTTCTATCTCATCACTTATTTTACTTATTTATCCTCATCAGATCTCATCCACTTGTATCTATCCATATATCTCATCACTTCACATACATTAACATCTATCCAAATTACATCGCATCTTATCACATTCATTTCACATCACATCTCATTCATTCACATCCTGACTCACATGCTAACACATTCAATTGGCAAAAATTTAGAAGTCCCATTGATATCGAAAATAGAAAATGTTACTAAATGTAAATAGATGTGAATGTGATGTGAATGCGATGTGATAAGATGTGGTGTGATGTAAATGAATGTGAGGTGATGTAAATGGATGTGGATGTGAATGAAGAGATGAGAATGAGATGTGAGGATATGTGAAAGGATGTGATGTGATGTAAATGGATGTGGGTATGGATGTGATGTGATGTAAATGGATGTGATAAGATGTGGTGTGATTTAAATGAATGTGGATGTGGATGTGATAAGATGTGATGTGATGTAAATGGATGTGGATGTGGATGTGAATGAAGAGATGAGAATGAGATGTGAGGATATGTGAAAGGATGTGATGTGATGTAAATGGATGTGGATGTGGATATGATAAGATGTGATGTGATGTAAATGGATGTGGATGTAGATGTGGATGAGATGTGATGTGATGTAAAGGGATGTGGATGTGAATGTGGTGAGATGTGGATGAAATGTGATGTAATGTGAATATATGTGGATGTGGATGTGAATAGATGTGATGATATGTATGGGTGTGATGTGATGTAAATGGATGAGAATAAGATGTGAAGTGATAGATGTGAATGTGAATGAATGGATGGATGTGGATAGACGTTCATGTGAATGACTGGATGGATGTGGATGAATGAGATGGGATGTGTATGGGTGTGATAAGATATGGATAGATGTGGATGGAATGAATGAGATATGATGTGGATGTGATGTAACGTGGATGGAATTAATGAGATATGATGTGGATAGATGTTGATGTGATGTAATGTGGATGGAATGAATGAGATATGATAGGGATAGATGTGGATGTGATGTAATGTGGATGGAATGAATGAGGTGTGATGTGGATAGATGTGGATGTGATGTAATGTGGATAGAATGTATGTGATGGGATGGGGATGCAATGAATGTGATGGATGTGAACGGATGTGATGAGATGTGAAATACAGTTCCAACAATATTTCCATCTTTTCCCATTACTCCACATCCTTTCACATTAGTCCCCATCTTTTCTCATCTTCCCACAATTTTATTTTCTTCATCGATCCCTATCACATCACATCATTCCCACATCAAATCACATCCAATGTCATCATCCACACATCAGTCCACATCATCCATACATCCATCCACATCATCCACATCAATCCGCATAATCCATCCACATCCATCCACATCAATCCACATCATCCATACATCCATCTACATCAATCCTTATTATCCACACATTAATCCAAATCATCCATACATCCATCTACATCAATCCATATTATTCACTCATCGATCCACATCATCTATACATCCATCTACATCAATCCACATTATCCACACATCGATCCACATCATCAATACATCCATCTACATCAATCCACATTATCCACACATCGATCCACATCATCCATACATCCATCTATATCAATCCACATTATTTACACATCAATCCACATCATCCATACATCCATCTACATCAATCCACATTATCCACACATCGATCCACATCATCCATACATCCATCTACATCAATCCACATTATCCACACATCAATCCACATCAATCCACATCATCCACATCATCCATACATCCATCTACATCAATCCACATTATGCACACATCGATCCACATCATCCATACATCCATCTACATCAATCCAGATTATCCACACAACAATCCACATTCATTTCATAAGTATTCCCATTTTCTTCTAATCACATCTTTTTCTATCTCATCACTTATTTTACTTATTTATCCTCATCAGATCTCATCCACTTGTATCTATCCATATATCTCATCACTTCACATACATTAACATCTATCCAAATTACATCTCATCTTATCACATTCATTTCACATCACATCTCATTCATTCACATCCTGACTCACATGCTAACACATTCATTTACATCCCTTATCGTTCATTCGCATCCCGATTCACATCACATCACATCTATTCACATCCCTTATCATTCATTCACATCTATTCACATCCCTTATCATTCATTCACACCTCGATTCACATGCTATCACATTCATTCACATCTTATATCATTCACACCTCGATTCACATGCTATCACATTCATTCACATCTTATATCATTCATTCACATCTTATATCATTCATTCACATCCTGATTCACATGCTAACACATTCATTCACATCCTATATCATTCATTCACATTTATCTGATTCACATCACATCTCATCACATCTATTTACCTCTCATCCTCATCACATCTATTCTCTATTCATTCCCATCTATCTGATTCCCATCCCATCTCATCACACCTATTTACCTTTCATTCTCATCACTTCTATTCCCACCACATCCATTCTCTATTCATTCTTATCTATCTGATTCATATCACATATTATCACATCTATCTACTCCTCATTCTCATTTCTTCTATTCTTATCACATCCATTCTCTATTCATTCTCATCTATCTGATTCATATCACATATCATCACATCTATTTACCTCTCATTCTCATTACTTCTATTCTCATCACATACATTTATATAATGTAAGAGAATTTTTATTTTTGATATAAAATTCTTTACACATCTATTTATGCATAAGAACAACTACAGTGGAAAATAACACTTTTATAAAAATCCGTTTATGCATCTAATTATGCAAAAATTTAATTTTAGGGAGAATAACACTTTCGAAATAAAAATAAATCTTTTATGTATCTTTCTATGCATAAATTCAATTTTAATGAGAATAACTCTTTTGAAATAAAAATAAAATTCTTTATGCATCTTTCTACGCATAAAATCAAAATTGATGAGAATAACTCTTTTGAAATAAAAATAAATTTCTTTATGCATCTTTCTATGCATAAAATCAAAATTGATGAGAATAACTCTTTTGAAATAAAAATAAATTTCTTTATGCATCTTTCTATGCATAAAATCAAAATTTGATGAAAGTAATGCTTTTATAATAAAAAAATTCTTTTATACATCTATTTATGCATAGATTCAATTTTAATGAAAGTAACACTTTTATAATAATAAAAAATCTTTTATGCATAAAAATTAATTTTTATGAAAATAACACTTTAATAATCAAAATATTCCCAATATGCATCTTTCTATGCATAGAAATTAATTTTAATGGAAATAACACTTTTATAATAAAAATATTTCTACTATGCATTTTTCTATGACTAGAATGAAAATAACACTTTTAGAATACACAAACGGTGGGGATTACTCTTTTTGAATAATAAAAGATAAAACTTATTTCACAAAATTTAAGAAAATTTTGCCATAACCTCCTTTGTATGGCTCACCATTTTTCAAATTTTCCTATCCTTACGTTACTTAAAAATTATCCCCAAATGGTTTAAAGCATTCTAAACTAATCAAATTCCACTTTTAAAAGAGAAATAATATGAAAAGTTTAATTCCAATAATTAGATTACTTATCTAGGATAAAGAAAGGCTCAATTTAAGAAAGAAGAGAGGGGGAAAGCCTTTCCAACAAGGAATAGCATCATTTTACATTTTAAACAAAACAAAAATTAGAAAACCATTAAAAGGAATAAAAAAAAGTAGGATTTGTAGCTTACTTTTTGGATCTAGTTGAAGAAGGAGAGATGAAAATATCTCATTATTTGTGAGTTTAAAACTCAACCACACATGTGAAAAAGGCACCTCCTTCATGAGGGAAATTCCCCCACACTGAGGTGTCAAAAATGCATCATTTCTCTAAATATCTCTTCTTTTTTAACTAATATCCTTGTCCTTAGTCAACTCTTCATCTTATGTGAGTATTTACTCATTTTTGGGGGGGATTTTCTTTATTTATTCAATTTATCTCCTCCCTACATTTGGATGAATCTGATTAGCCCCTCAGAACCTTAATTTAAAATTTTTCAAAAATCTAGACCCTTAGGATAATGCCTTTTGAACAGATTATAATTGAATTCTAATGCACCTTGTGAAAATATTTTTGAACTTCTATTTTGGGAAAATTTATTTTAATAAGAAGAGATATTTTTCCATCCAAAAATATCTCAAAATTGAATAACCTCTCTCTAGAATATTTTTTCTCTCTAGGCCAAAACAGGGTAAAACAGGATCTTTCTTTTATTTCAAAGAGGGGAATAATTATAAGATTATAAGGGGAGGTTCTTACACCTGCACACCTCTAAAGCTGGAGGGAAGAATCTTACAACACGTGTAAACAATCTCATCATGCTAAAATTATGGGACCCTCTGCCCCCTCTGTGCACCGGATTTTCGATTGCTGGCAGCAGCGGAAGAAGCTCCCTCTTGCACGGGACAGGGTTTCCCACTCGGGGCCTTGCCCTCGAATGTCTGGGCATGAGACTAAGCTGGTGGTCATTCCGAAAACCGAAACCGGGAAAATTTCCCATGCCTGAAAAACGAGGACGATTCCACCATTTTGAATTTCTTACCGAATTTTTCTAACGAGGTCAAGATAGTGAACTAACCTTCATCTGAATAAACCAGATAGATGGGAAACTATTACAGACTTAACTACTCGAGTTCTAAGCATATTCCTATTAATCAATTTTATTATTAAAACTCTATTGATTCCAGCCTAACCCCATCCGGCCCATGGGTTAGCCACCGCCAAACCACTGGAATTGGTAGAACTAGACAAGTACTCACCCACCCATAATTGAATGCCTTAAATAGGATTAAATAGAACTCTTATTTTGATATAAAAATTCTGTATGCATCTATTCATGCATAAAATCAATTTTGATGAAAATAACACTTTTATAATAATAAAAAATTCTTTTATGCATCTATTTATGTATAAAAATCCATTTCGATGAAAGTAACACTTTTATAATAAAAAAAATTCTTTTATGCATCTATTTATGCATAAAAATCAATTTTGATGAAAGTAACACTTTTATAATTTTAAAAAATCTTTTATGCATCTATTTATGCATAAAAATCCATTTTGATGAAAGTAACACTTTTATAATAAAAATATTCTTTTATGCATCTATTTATGCATAAAAATCAAATTTGATGAAAGTAACACTTTTATAATTAAAAAAATCTTTTATGCATAAAATCAATTTTGATAAAAGTAACACTTTTATAAATAAAAAAACTCTTTTATGCATCTATTTATGCATAAAAATCAATTTTGATGAAAGTAACACTTTTATAATTAAAAAAAATCTTTTATGCATCTATTTATGCATAAAAATCAATTTTGATGAAAGTAACACTTTTATAATTAAAAAATTTCTTTTATGCATCTATTTATGTATAAAAATCAATTTTGATGAAAGTAACACTTTTATAATAAAAACAATTCTTATATGCATCTATTTATGCATAAAAATCAATTTTGATGAAAGTAACACTTTTAGAATAATAATAAACAATTCTCCAATATGAATCTTTCTATGCATTGAAATTACTTCTAATGGAAATAACACTTTTATAGTAAAAAATTTTCTAATATGCATTTTTCTATGCCTAGAATGAAAATAACACTTTTAGAATACACAAACGGTAGGATTACTCTTTTTGAATAATAAAAGATAAAACTTATTTCACAAAACTTAAGAAAATTTTACCAAAACCTCCTTTGTATGGCTGACCATTTTTTAATTTTTTTTATTCTCAAGTTACTTACCCAAATGGCTTAAAGCATTCTAAACTAATCAAATTCCACTTTTTAAAGAGAAACAATATGAAAAGTTTAATTCTAAGAATTTGATTACATATCTAGGATAAAGAAAGGCTGAATTCAAGAATGAAGAGAGGGGGAAAGCCTTCCAACAAGGCATAACATCATTTTTCATTTTAAAGAAAACAAAAATTAGAAAACCATTAAATAGAATAAAGAAAAAGTAGGATTTCTAGCTTACATGAATTTTTGTGAGCTTTCCTTTGGCTTGATGGTTTGAGGGATCTACTCTTGTTTGCAACAAGAGTGGCCACAAATTCTTTTGAAGAGGAAATGGTCAAAAACTAATGAATTATCAATAAATTCACTGTTTTTGGCTCTGGGAGTGAAGAGTATCGTTGATTGCACATAAGCATTGAAGAGGTACCATACATAGGCATACTTGATCCATATGTATCAACTTGATGCATAGGCTTACTAAACACATTTTCCCCACCTTGTTGCATCGGCATCCCTAACAAACTTGTCCCATATGTACCACTTTGATGCATAGGCACACATAACACATAAGTTCCATCTTGTTGCATTGAATATAGAGGTAAGTTCCCCTTTCCAAACATAGAACTTTGATCTTGATCTCCTTGTTGAGCAATAAATGAGCTTGAGAGATAAATGTTGTGTTTGCATGAGTAATGTTAACAAAGGGTTCATAGACTTGTGGTTTGTCAACCATGGCATGAAACCTTTGGTCCCTTTTATTAAAGGCATTTTGCATAGAGATCATCAAAATGCTCAATTCTCCCACTATCATTAGGAATTGGCATTGCATTGGTCCTTGTTGGGATTGTAGCCAAATTCTCATAGTCCTCTTCATTATCTTTCTTATTAAATTCATCCACGAGGTCATATGCATTGTGGATCGCTTCATAGCACCACACCAAGCATTGGTTGATGTGACAACTTGACCATCTTACGTGCCTCCACCAAGGGAGGTAGTGTGTCCAACAATCACTACCTTGCTGAAGCTGCAACCTCCTAAAGAAATACATGATCTCCCCTAGATACACTATAGGCCTACAATTGACTCGCCGTCGTGCAAACACCAACAAGAATGACCTTATTTATAACATGAAACATGTCTTTAAATCACATGACAACGATCAAACTTACTTCACTGGAGCAATGCAAATAATCTTACCACCAGTTTGATGCTAGCTTGGAAATCATATCTGTAATATTCCTCCTCAGCCTGAATAATGAATAAGCTTTACTTCAATCCCTTGTAATCACTCCCTATTTCTAAATACAAGAAAATATTTTTTTCCCTTGTTTTTGCCTAGTGAGATGAAAATTTCTAGAGTTTGGTAATTCAATATTGAGATATTTTTGGATATATAAATTCTACAGTATCAAAAATATGTTTCCCTGAAACAAAAAATTGAAATAAAATTTCCAAGGTGCATTACAAATTAATTAAAAATGATTTAAAAGACCTTAGCCTAAGGATCAAGATTTTTTGAAATTTTTGGATTATGGTCCAATTAAGGTTCCTATGGACCAATAAGATTAATCCAAGTGTTGGGATGAGATAAATCCAATGAATAAAAGAAAATACCCAAAAAAATGAGTAAATGCCCACATAAGATGAAGAGTTGATTGAGTACAAGATTTATTAGTTAAAAATTATGAAATATTACTTAAAACATGAGATATTTTGGAGTAATCATACAATTTTGACACCTTGGTAAGGAAAGGGGGAACCTTCAAGGAGGCGCCTATTTCACACATGTGAATGAGTTTTAAACTCAAAAATATTAAGATATTTTTATCTCTCCTCTCTCTTGGAATAAACCAAATAAAAAAGGGAGCCAAACTGGTCCAAAGCTTGTCCAAATTTAGCCAAACTGAAGCTAGAAAGTTCTAGAACTTAGTTGGACTCAGTTAGTGGCCTCCCTCACCTATAAATAGACCCTCATTCTTTTGTATTATCATTTGTGAACTAGACCATGCAAGTATTGCCTTAAAATAAGTATATTTTCTACTATCCCCTAGAAATCCTCTACATTTTGGAGACATTGGAGCTTCTCTCTCTCTGTGTTCAACCTTCCTTGGAGCTTTCCTCAGATCCTAACCAATTGATTGGTTGGGGGCCTCTCCTAAGAATAGAGAATCAAGCAAAACAAGAGGTAAAGTGTGACTTTATGGTTTTTTCTTAATCTTCTATTTTTTTAAACTTCTCAACCCCTCTCAAGCTTGAGAAGTATTCAATTGAATGGTTTTTCAATGCAAATGAAGCTTTCTGATGAATTTTAATGATTAATCACATCAAGCTTACATTTATGCTTAATTTAGGATTTTTTTAATGTATATCTCTCTCTCACCCAAAGAATGGTCATTCCTATGATCAATTCTCAATTCAAATGATGCTTCTCATGGAGCGATTCCTAATTCTACAATCAAACTCTATGAGGCCAAAGAGATGGCTTTTTTATGCTTTAATGTTACATAAATTATGGTAAACTTAGGAATGAAGTCCATAAATTGGATATTGGTCCAAATGATAGTTACTCTATCATAATCCTATTATTAAGTCTTATTCTTTTAGAAAATATTAAAAATTATTAGTAATAGCAGCAGAGCTATGGTAATAAATCTTTTTTATGTGTAATGTGAAAAGAGGACTTCCTACCATACTCTAAGATTAGTCATCCTATGTTAAATGAATAGTTCTCATCATATCCATGGAAAACTAATTTTTAATGTTTATGTATAAAGAATTAAGAGTTGTTTTCTGAATTCGGGCATGGATCTGGTTGATTGATCTTGCTAGTCCTCAATAGATGAGTCCATGGCTCTTTTATATATGGATCTGTTAGTTGATCTTGCTGATCTTCAATGGATAGTCCATCTGGATTTTTATAAGTGAATATATTTTGGGGTACTATGAGCTAGGAACTATTAAAAAGGCCCCTGAGAGTGGACAGGTGGTGAGCGTTCTGGTTGCCAATGATGCCATAGGTACACCGATGAAGGAATGATCGGAAACTAGAAATCAACCGGATATTTTGAAGGATTATGATTAGTGATACTATGATGTCATTAAAAGATTGTTTTAAAGTTAGCTGAATCTGTGAAATAGGCAATTTTATATTGGGTGTGTAAGTGGTGTAACTATCTTGAAGTTTGCATGAAGCACCGGCTAGGGGGCCCGGGAACTCTTTTCCCTAGTACTACCCGGGACAAAACATAACCAAATTCCTAAACGGATTCTATCACTACAATGGTTGCTAACCCATGGGACTAGATGGGGTTAGGCTAGACTGATGGATCCCAAAAATGAGACTCAATTCTGTTATGGTACGATAGATGAAGTAAATCCCGGACAGTCCTTGTTTAATTCTGTTATGGTACGATAGATGAAGTAAATCCCAGGTAGTCCTTGTTCTATGGAAAAAAATCAATGGCTTTGCCTCTTGATGAGAAAAAAATCATTGGTCTCTATGATCCAAGTGCAAGTCTTTTCCTTGATTTGACCATGTGACTTACGGGTTCGATTGGATCAGTTTGGTTAGTGATGATGACCTTAGACTACGTTAGAATAAAAAGATCCCATGGAGGAATTGCCCGTGCTTTATGGGTGAGGGAAGTTTTTTTGGGTTCGGTTTTGGAAGAACCGAGGGATTATTCTCTTGTCCGGATATCCGTGGGCAAGGCCCCGAGGCTCTGTCCCGCGCAAGAAGTGCTACTTTTGCTACTAGCACCTCGGAATTCATTGCGCAGAGGGGGCAAGGATCTTTCAGTTGTATCAGAGAAAATTCGCTAAAGTGGAACAAACGAGAAGCCAAAAATGTCAAAAATTTATGAAGTATCAGTAAAAGATTGTAATTGTGTGATGAAATTCATACAAATTGAAATTCAGAATGTAGATTCATAAATTTGTAATTGGGTCTTCATATGGAAGTACCACAATTGTATGGAATCCCTGACTTGCTTGAGGCCCAGACATGATGGTATTTACCCTATAATTCCAAGGACCGTGACTACCCGCATATACCGAGGGTATAACTGCAGCTCTTTACTGGCAGTATATATGAGTAAATCTAAGACCTTGAAATTATAAGCAAAAATGCTATCGAGATGATGAATTTGAATGCTGATTGATATGATTTTAGAATTCTGGTTGAGAATTGATGAGTTGATTTGGATTATGATTGAAAGATAATGATTCGTGAATTCTAGTTGAAAAATGATAAGTTTAACAAAGCCACAATGAGGATGAATGGGACGAATCCCAGTGATGGTGATGATAACTAGAATGATGATTGTGACTTCAGCAAATCACTATGAGATTAGTGGATTGTGCTAATAGATTGCTACTATTGACCTTGACCCATTGACTCTAGTTAAGGGATGACAAATTGAAAACCTGCATAACTAAAATTCCTGTGGAAGAATGTTTAGATGAAATTTTTGGACTGATGGACCATTACTGTGTTAAGAATATGAATGAATTATTCTCTAATAATGAGTTCAGTATGTTCTTCTGTTAGAAGGGATCTTTATCCCAGGATTCTATGGGGGACTGACCAATCTAAAGAACCCCAGAATCAGTTGGATCTAAAGTTAGATTTGAATTATAAATAAAGGGACTTAACAAGAATTTTCGTATTGATAGGGTCATGGATCAAGGTCGTCGTGGTAGGAATGATAATAACCCCCAACTCGATGAGGAAGATCTCGACTTGGATGTTTGTAAAACTCTTCATAGATCGTAGTCTGGACCTTTCAAGGGTGAAGGAGAAAACTTGGGCGAGGCTATGGAGAAGTGGATCAAACCAATGGAAGAGTACTTCGATGTCATCAGGTACAATGAGAAGAGCAAAATGGCTCTTGCAAGGCTGAAGATAGTAGAAACAGCCAGAATGGCATGGAGAGACCACTGTGAGACAAACTGTGTGGATCGGAACACTCAGACATGAAATGATCTCAAAATTTGACTAAGGAAGAGATTATGTCCTCTAGCTTTTTGAAAACCAAGATGAACGAGTTCTTAGAGTTAACCGAGGGGAGCAGAACTATTGAAGTGTATCACCAAGCATTTGCTTTCCTCCTTAAATACTTGCCACTGCTAGATGAAGAACAACTAATGGCCAGGTTCATTCGGGGACTGAATGAACCTTTGAATATCCTAGTGAAGAATGCCAAGCCAGTCATGGCCATGGTGAAGGATTTCGCCAAGACCTTTGATGTCAAGGTCCCGCTGAAGCCAGCACCATCATCTTTCAAAAGATTTCTAGCTCCAGAAGGTCATTCCAACCTTCCATTGCCTAAGAGACAACAAGGTCAAGCTCAGAATATGGAAAGTTCTAGAATGGAAGAAAGCTCCCTTTCCCGGAACTCAATCCCTTGGAATTCAACTTCAGAAGTTCCACCCTTGAACAAGGAAGTGAAATGCTATAGCTGTCAAGGATTTGGACATCATAGTATGGATTGCCCAACTCCTTTTGGATCAAGGTTTTCGGGGTGGGAAAATCAGGGACCAAGATTCCAGACTCCAGCTCCTTCCTTCCAGAGAGTAATCAGGTTCCTTTCCACCAAAATTAGGGAAATCCCAGAGGTAGACCCTCTAACCAACCTGCAGTTTCAATCCAAAGTAATGCAAGACCTCTATCTCAGAATAGGGAAAGTCGAAGAGAGATGTTCCCAAATCGGTCGTCCACTTCCAAGGCAGTAACGCTGGAAGAAATTGAAGAAGAAAAAGAAGATGAAAGAGATCATACTCCACCTCTGAGATGAGGACATCTCGCGTTTTTCAAGTGGGAGAGGATGTAAGATTCCTCCTCAACCTGAATAATAAATAAGGTTTACTTCAATCCCCTATAATCATTCCATGTTTCTGAATACAAGAAAATATTATTTTGCCTTGTTTTTGCCTAGTGAGATGAAAATTTCTAGAGAGTGGTAATTCAATATTGAGATATTTCTGGATATATAAATTCTACAAATATCAAAAATATGTTTCCTTGAAACAAAAAATCAAAATAAATTTTCCAAGGTGCAATAGGAATCAATTAAAAATGATTTAAAAGACCTTAGCCTAAGGGTTAAGACTTTTTGAAATTTTTGGATTCTGGTCCTATTAAGGTTTCTATGGACCAATAAGATTAATCCAAGTGTTTGGATGAGATAAATCCAATGAATAAAAGAAAATACCCAAAAAAATGAGTAAATGCCCACATAAGATGAGTTGAGTGAGTACAAGATTTATTAGTTAAAAATTATGAAATATTACTTAAAAGATGAGATATTTTGGAGTAATTATACAATTTTGACACCTTGGTAAGGAAAGGGGGAGCCTTCAAGGAGGCACCTATTTCACACATGTGAATGAGTTTTAAACTAAAAAATATTAAGATATTTTTATCTCTCCTCTCTCCTCCTGGAACAAACTAAATCAAAAAGGGAGCCAAACTGATCCAAATCTTGTCCAAATTCAACCAAACTGAAGCTAGAAAATTCTAGAACTTAGTTGGACTCAGTTAGTGGCCTCCCTCACCTATAAATAGACCCTCATTCTTTTGTATTCTCATCTGTGAACTAGACCATGCGAATATTACCTTAAATAAGTATATTTTTTATTATCCCCTAAAAACCCTCTACATTTTGGAGAGATTGGAGCTTCTCTCTCTCTCTCCAACCTTCCTTAGAGCTTTCCTCAACATACTAACCAATTGATTGGTTGGGGGCCTCTCCGAAGAATAGAGAATCAAGAAAAACAAGAGGTAAAGTGCGACTTTATAGTTTTTTCTTGATCTTCTAAATGTTTTTCACTTATCAACCCCTCTCAAGCTTGAGAAGTATTCAATTGAATGGTTTTTCAATGCAAATGAAGCTCTCTAATTAATTTTAATGATTAATCACATAAAGTTTACATTTATGCTTAATTTAGGTTATTTTTTATGTAAATCTCTCTCTCCCCCAAAGAATGGTCATTCCTATGAGCAATTCTCAATTCAAATGATGCTTCTCATGGAGAAATTCCTAATTCTAAAATCAGACTCTATGCTAGTCAAGCTAGAGGCCAAAGAGATGGATTTTTATGCTTTAATAATACATAAATTATGGTAAACTTAGGAATGAAGTCCATAAAATGATAGTTACTCTATCATAATCCTATTACTAAGTCTTATTCTTTTTAGAAAATGTTAAAAATTATCAATAATAGTAGCAGCGGAGCTATGGTAATTTTTTTGAAAACTAACACAAATCTTTTTTATGCACAATGTGAAAAGAGGACTTTCTACCATATTCTAGGATTAGTCATCCTATGTTAAATGAATAATTCTCGTCATATCCATGGAAAACTAATTTTTAATGTTTATGTATAATCAGTTAATTAGAGAAAAAAAGGAATTTTTAGTAATTTATGCGATAGGATGTGAATGGATATGATAAGATGTAAATGGGATGTGATAAGATGTAAATGGGATGTCATAGGATGTGTGTTGGGGAGGATTATAGAGGATCTTGGAGGACCCATTTTGGACTAGGAAGAGCCATCAGAATTTGGAAACAGGTTGACAGTTAGTATTTGAGTTGTTTGTGGGAAGCCAAAAGAATTTACTTTCATTTGTTGGTCAGCTAAGGTAGGTTGTGAGAGGTTTTTCTAAAATGTTTTGAGGCTAGTTGACATAGCAGGATATTATGGGAGCTTAGAGGATGGATTTTTGACTAGGAACAAGAAGAGGACTTCAAAAACAATTTATAGGTAGTTTTGTGGGCAACTTGAAGCCATTTTGGTGAGGTGAGGTCAAGAGGGGCTTTTATTTGGAAAATAAGAGGTACTGGAGGTGAGAGCTGACTTGAAAGGATAGTTTGAGTAGGTAGTTGGATTGAATAGGGGGGCTAAGAGGGTGATGAAGTATTAAATTGTGTTAGTTGAGGATCAGGGTATTTTAGTTGGGTGTGTTGGTTCCCTCTAGTGGTGTTTCTATTGGGTTCTGGTGCTAGTGAAAGTTTCTTCCACACGGTGGTAGGCTTCTGAGGTAGACGGTTCTATGCCGAATTCCTAAGGCAGAATGCAGCAAGTGGGAGTTCAAAGAAAGGTCGAAAGAGGGTCTGGCAGATTATCCAGGAAGGTTTAGGGATTATATCTATAAGGCCCGCTGATGTTGGAGGATTATAGAGGATCTTGGAGGAACCATTTTAAACTGGGAAGAGACATTAGAATTTAGAAACAGGTTGACAGTTAGTATCTGAGTTGTTTGTGGGAAGCCAAAGAATTTGCTTTCATTTGTTGATTAGCTAAGGGTAGCTGCTTGGTTCTTGAGAGGTTTTTCTAAAATGTTTTGAGGCTAGTTGACATAGGAGGACATTATGGGAGCCTGGAGGATGGATTTTTGACTGGGAACAAGAAGAGGACTTCAGAAACAATTTATAGGTAGTTTTGTGGGCAACTTGAAGCCATTTTGGTCAGGTGAGGTTAGGAGCGTCTTTTAGTTGGAAAATAAGAGGTATTGGAGGTGAGATCTGACTTGAAAGGATAGTTTGAGTAGGCAGTTGGACTAAATAGGGAGGCTAGGAGGGTGATGAAGTATTCAATTGTGTTAGCTGAGGATCAGGGTACATTAGCTGGGTGTGTTGGTTCCCTCTAGTGGTGTTTCTGTTGGGTTGTGGTGCTTGTGATAGTTTCCTCGTCACGGTGGTGTGCTTCGAACGAGGCTATAAAGGTAAGTTCTCCTGGACACATCATTGTTTTGGTGCCTACACACAGAGGAGGGATTTCAAGGCAGCCTTCAAACTATTGGCAGAAGCTGACAAGTGTCAGTTGTTGAGATGGCTACAATGATGTCTTATCCCGTGTTCCATGGTCATGCTAATGAGGACCTAGAGAACGTTTGGGATGGAACTGTTAGTTTTTACATTTGGGAAGGATGGAGATGAGGACAAATTGACACTAATGTCCATGTTGTTGAAAGGGGATGCCAAAAGATGGTTCCAGACTTGGAGAGGTCTGCCACATTAGGGGCAGGCATACAAAGATGTCAAAGGAACTCTGGTGTAGCATTACAAGAAGGGTGAATCCCCAGATGCTATATGGTGGAGTTAAAAAGACTAGGAACCTTTGATGAATCCTTAAGGATTGGAAGAGATAAATAATGAAAAATTCAGAGGTTGGCTCAAAAGCAAAGGGAGGTTTCAGCTGAGGGAAAACTACTATAACTGGGGAGAGAGAAGGACGGAAAACTACTATAACTGGGGAGAGAGAAGGACGGAACAAGGGAGGACTACTCCAATTCCAATGGTTTGTTGATCAATTGATGCAAGGTATTAATCAGTTGACTCAGCAAATGGAGAATTTGAATCTGAGTTTGTGGCAAAAAATGCCACTAGGGTAGGAAACAGAGAAGGAATGAGAGGTAGAGGCACAGGAGGCCCCAATATGAATGTCCAATGTTTCAATTGTCTGGAAAGGGGTCATATCTCTCCTCAGTGTCCTTACACTAGGAGAATAGGAGGAGATGTGTATCCTTTGGCACCTAGGAGAGAGGAAAGGCAAGATGTTAGAAGTAAAAAGGAGATTCCAAATCCACAGGGACCTCAACTTTAGCCTCATATAGCTAGCCAATGGACCTAGACAAGGTGAAGTTAATTTGATTGGTATGGAAGAAGCTGACATGTTAGCCAACAAAAGAGCTAGGGGTGTAGAGGGTGAAGATGAAGCATGACCACATCGAGGAGAAAGAAGGGAAATCAAGTGGAGGACCTACTCAACAAGGGTAAGAGGAAGAGTAGGCCCATAAGGCATATTGGAATGCAAGATTTTCCTTTTGGGGCTCAAGAGAAAGAGTATGATATGATGAGGGATCTCCAACAAAAGGGACCCAGTTTGACCTCGCCCCCAGCTATCGCCAATTGTGTCCTAAACTCAGAAGAACATGGAGGAATCTGGTAAGCACAATAGTTTCTAGAAAAGAGAAGAAAGGAGGTGATAGCTGAATGTAATCCGTGTGTAAAAGGAAATAAGGATTATCTGCCTATCATGGATGCTTACTCGGTGAACAAATTTAAAGTTCCCGAAAAATATATTAATGGTGGAGCCTAGGTTTGTGGAATGGACCAGCAGACTATGGAAGCTTTAAGGCTGAAGGTAAGTGCACCTTTTGAGTTTAGAGTTAGTCAATCTATGTTTCTGAATACAAGAAAATATTATTTTTCCTTGTTTGGCCTAGTGAGATAAAAGTTTCTAGAGAGTGGTAAATCAATATTGGGATATTTTTGCATAAATAAATTCTAAAAATATCAAAAAAATGTTTCCCTAAAACAGAAAATCAAATAGATTTTCCAAGGTGCAATTGGAATTAATTAAAAATGATTTAGAGGACCTTAGCCTAAGGGTCAAGATTTTTTGAGAATTTTGGATTAAGGTTCCTATGGACCAATAAGGTTGATCCAAGTGTTGGGATAAGATAAATCCAAAGAATAAAAGAAAATACCCAAAAATGAGTAAATGCCCACATAAGATGAATAGTTGACTAAGTACTAGATCTATTAGTTAAAAATTATAAAGTATTAATAAAAAAATGAGATATTTTGGAGCAATCATTCATTTTTGACACATTGGTAAGGAGAAGGGGGCCCTTCAACGAGGCACCTATTTCACATGTGTGGATGAGTTTTAAACTAAAAAATAATAGAATATTTTTATCTCTCCAAAAAAGGGAGCCAAACTGGTCCAAAACTTGTCCAAATTCAGCGAAACTAAAACTAGAAAATTCTAGAACTCAATTGGACTTAGTTAATGGCCTCCCTCACCTATAAATAGACCCTCATTCTTTTGTATTCTCATCTGTGAACTAAACTATGCCGGTATTACTCTAAGATAAGCTTATTTTCTATTATCCTCTGAAAATCCTCTACAAATTGAAGAGATTGGAGCTTCTCTCTCTCTTCAATCTTCCTTGGAGACTTCATCAACATACCAAACCAATTGATTGGTGGGGGCCTCTACTTTGATCAAATAAGCAAGAAATCTAGGAGTTAAAATGTGGTTTATGGTCTTTTTTTCTTTAATCTCCAAATGTTTCTCTCTTCTCAACCCCTCTCAAGCTTGAGAAGCATTCAATTAAATGGCTTTTGAATACAATTGAAGTTCTTTAAGGAATTGTAGTGATAAAACACATAAATTTCCATTTATGCTTAAATTATAATGTTTTTTAAGCATTTCTCTCTCTCTCCCAAAGAATGGTCATTCCTATGACCTATTCTATATTCAAATGAAGCTTCTCTCATGAAGCAATTCTCTAATCTCAAAGTAATTTCTATGCTTGTCAAATTAGAGGCCAAATAAGTGGCTTTTTAATGCTTTTATGCTATTTAATTTATGGAAAAATTAAGAATCAAGTCCATAATTGGATATTGATCCAATTAATGGTTATTCTAATCATAGGGATATTACTAAACTTTATGCTTTCAAATTATTGAGATTTATAAGTAATAGCAGCAGTAGAGCTATGGCAAAATTTTTGAAAAATTAACACATAAATCATTTTCATTCATAATATGAAAAGTGGACTTCCTACCATATTCTAGGATTATTCATCCTAGATTAATTGAATGATTCTCATTATAATCATGGAAAATTTGATTTTTATGTTTATGCATAAATAGCTAATTAAGAAAAAGAGGAATTTCTAGTAATCTATTTTTATGTTAAAAGAGTAATCCCCATGATAATGGAAATCCATGTACTCCAATAAAGTAAGAGAAAAATTGTGATGCTAAAATAATGTATATTTTATTTAAAAAATAAAGAAGGATTTTAGTTAAATTTATCTTTTTGCATAGATAAGTTTGAATTATGGAAGAGGAATTCCCACCATATTGGAATTCAAATATTTAAATGAGGAAAGTGTAATTCTTAGTGTAAAGGAATTAATAGAGATTTTTATTTAAATTTTAAGAGAAAATTCAGTTAAATTTTTCTTTTTGTATAGATAAGTTTAAATGGTGAAAGAGGAATTCCCACCTTATTGGAATTCAAATATTTAAATGAGGAAAGTGTAATTCCTAGTGTAAAGGAATTAACAGAGATTTTTATTTAAATTTTAAGAGAAAATTTAGTTAAATTTATGTTTTTGCATAGATAAGTTTAAATGATGAAAGAGGAATTCCCACCATATTGGAATTCAAATATTTAAATGAGGAAAGTGTAATTCCTAGTGTAAAGGAATTAATGGAGATTTTTATTTAAATTTTAAGAGAAAATTTAGTTACATTTATCTTTTTTCATAGATAAGTTTAAATGATGAATGAGAAAAGAGGAGCAATTGAAACACATGCCTTCCATGAGGTGTGGACAAAGATTGGAAAAGTGAAGGAAGGCCAAAAGCAGCCTGAGGTGGAGAATGCCGCAAAGAGGGTTGTCTATAGGTATATATCTTCTAATGCCATTCTATTTTTGCAAAAAATACATATATGCATTAAAAAAAATATTTGAGTGCTGTTTGTTTTATTTTGGATATGTAGGTGGGTGCAGCTACTCATTGGCCAAGGTCTAATGGACAAAGAGACGGAAGCAATCAAAGAATGGGTAGATCCAAATCCTCAGAAACAATGTACCTGAAGGAATGGGTTGAGAGAGGGATTTGTGATTGGGAATATAAGAGATGTCCTTGGTGGTTGGACTATCCTCTAAATCATGTGCCTCCAAGTGAGGAGCCCTAGACAAAGGTACTTTTTTGCTTTCTACTGAATTATATGCATGTAAATGTATATGTATATGTATATGTAAACCTTCCTACCTATGCAAATACATACCTATACATACATATAAATATATATATACTATCCATATGCATATACATATTAGATACATATACATAGACATCGCTCACGACAAAGCCTGTCGAGGTCTTGACCAGACTCGCTACGGTTAAAATGGTGTGCTTCCGGTATGATGGGTGAGGATCAATGAAGCGGTCCCTGAGTGAAGTGCTAGGACACCTAAGGAGGATCCTAGAGGGTTCTTACCAGCAGGCGATGCACAGGCTCGCAGTTGCTAGGACACCCATGCGTACGTTGAGGAAGATTTCGGATGGACTAAAAGGAAAGATTTTTGGGAACCTGATTTTGATACTAGAGCTCGTTGGTTGGCCAGCTGGTCTTCAACAGAGAATCCAGAGGATATTATTGTAATACAATGGACTCAAAATTTTGGGAAAATGATGATCAAGAATATTCTGATTTCTATTGAAGGATTATTTTAAGGCCAGTCGAATCTGTTATAAATGATAATTTCATATTGGGTGTGTACGTGGTATGCCTACCTTAATTTTTGCATGAATCATCGGCTAGGGAGCCTGGGAACTCTTTTCCATGGTACCCGTTCAAAAATACAACCAAATATTTATAAAGGAATCCCACCAATACAGTGGTCGTCTCGACGGTGGGTGGTTGGCTAACCCATGGGCTGGATGGGGTAAGGCTGCATCGGAGGATTCCTGAGAAACAACTAGATACGATTAGTTATGCTAATTAGCTTAAATCCTGATGAGAAGACCTTGTTCTGTGGGAGGGGATCAACGGTTGTGCCTCGTAAATGAGGAAAAAAGCGATGATTCCATGGACCAAGTGCAAGTCTCTTCTTGACCTGACTATGTGACTTCAAGCTCGGTCAGATCAGTCTTAACTAGTTAAGACTGTGACTCGTTAGAGTAATTCCTCGTTAGAAGATTTTTCCCATGGAGGAATCGCCCGTGCCTTCCGGGCTAGGGGAGTCTTCCGGGCGCCCGGGCTAGTCTCTCATCTCGGACATCCGCGGGCGAGGCCTCAAGTGTGGATCCTCGCCTTGTGTGGGAGGCCGACATCACTTTCACCGCTGCCACTGGCAGGGCACTGCAGAGCGAGCATGGATCCCACAGCTGGTATCAGAGCTTTATTGAAAGCTAATAAGGATAAATGAATTCTTATTAAGAATTGATAATAAAAAACTCGAAAAAAACATTTTTCATAATGTATTTTCATTCCGCAAGTCTCATTAATAAAGAATTTTTAATCAAAGAAATTATTATTTTTAGACGAAAGTTCCATACTTATCTGGTATTCCCGACCTCACCCAGCACAAGAAATGACTGCGTTCACCTTCGAACATCTCATCTCTTCCACTACAACTCGAACAAGTCGAGTCAGACTCGCATGCCATTTTGAGGATCTATATTTTCTTGACCCAGTGGAGAGACGATAGCATAAGTGGTTTGCAGGGCAGTATGTCCACGCCTCTTGCGATTGGCGTGCAATGCTGAGGCAGAACCTCTCATTGGCCACCATGATTCTGATAAAGCTGAAAGTGGTACATGGTGTCATCCTACATCATTCAACGCCTCGGAATTTCAGACTTTCATGCCAAATCTACAGACTCCTTAGTTGCTTTATTCCTAAGGAGAAGATAATAGCTCCCTTGGCAGTAAGTGAACGTTTGTATCAGGGCATAGCTATGGTAGCTATGGCCCAGTACCGCCGTCTTATGCGTCTCCCGAGGAGATTTTGATTTCTAGAGCCGAGCTGCTCTATGTTCATATTGCAACTTTTATATAAATAAAGAAATGTTTTCTGGAGAAAAATTCCCTGTTGTATAAGTGATTGTTTATGGACAAACTGATAAAGAAAAATCTGTTACCAGACTTATGTCATAGATCTCCAATAAGATCATTTATCTTGTTTCAGAAATTGTTTTTCAAATCCCTTAAGTCTTAGGATCTCGTGGATGATATCAAAATAAAAATTTAATAATATATCATTTTTTATAGAATCATGAGATAAGGAAACCGTGGCCGTTAGCCAGACCCTCTCTCTAAAGATCACATCTATCCCGATTCACATCACATCCATTCACATCACATCTCATCCATTCACATCTATCCCGATTCACATCACATCCATTCACATCACATCTCATCCATTCACATCTATCCCGATTCACATCACATCAATTCACATCACATCTCATCCATTCACATCTATCCCGATTCACATCACATCCATTCACATCACATCTCATCCATTCACATCTATCGCGATTCACATCACATCACATCATATCCATTCACATCTATCCCAATTTACATCACATCACATCCATTCACATTACATCTCATCCATTCACATCTATCCCGATTCACATATCACATCACATCCATTCACATCACATCTCATCCATTCACATCTATCTTGATTCACATCACATCATATCCATTCACATCACATCTCATCCAGTCACATCTATCCCAAGATTCCCATCACATCACATCACATCCATTCACATTACATCTCATCCATTCACATCTATCCCAATTCCCCATCACATCACATCCAATTGGTCAGCACAAGGGTTTCTAGGAAAGAGAAGAAAGGAGGTTTGTTGAATGTAGTGTGTGTAAAAGGAGATAAGGATTATCTGCCTATCATAGATGCCTGGGTGAACAAAATTAAAGCTCCCAAAGTGTATATTGATGGTGGAGCCTAGGTTTGTGTAATGAACTAGCAGACTATGGAAGCTTTAAGGCTGGAGGTAATTACACCTTTTGAGTTTAGAGTTAGAATGGTAAATAATGCAAAAGTCAGATGCTTGGGGGTGGTAAAGAAGCTACAGGTAACCATTCTAGGATAGGAAACTAAGTTGGATGTTCATGTCATCCCAATAAGGACAGAAGATTATCCATTAATTTTGGGGAGACCATGACTCATAGCAATGAGAGTAGGGCAATAAGGACACCTTATCTTGGGGCTAGATCAGCCTCCCAGAATACAAGTTGGAGATAATTGATTCTAAAGAGTAGTACTTTAGAAGATGAAGATGAAGAAACCAGTTCCACAG
This sequence comes from Cibotium barometz, assembly GCF_041138505.1. Taxonomy (NCBI): domain Eukaryota; kingdom Viridiplantae; phylum Streptophyta; class Polypodiopsida; order Cyatheales; family Cibotiaceae; genus Cibotium; species Cibotium barometz. The sequence goes on from NC_141065.1 coordinate 37,092,451, forward strand.
AGGACTTAGAAACATAGGAAAAGAGCTCAGAGGAGGATGATGAGGGGGAAGTTCAACTATTGGTGCTAGATTTTGACCTCATGTGTATGTCCCTACAATTGTATGCTGGAGGAAGGGAAGGAGAAGCAGAAAGTTGAAGTTGAGATATAGTCAGATAGGGAAGAAATCTTATAGAAAATGCTTACAAAGACCTAGTTGAGGATGAGAGAAAAGAGTATCTGACTATGTCGCAACAATTTCCTGATCTTTTCATTTCCTCCTATACTCAAGTTAGGGGGTGTCAACAGTGTAACATGAGATATAATTGAATCCAAAAGCTAAACCAGTTGTGCAAAGACTGAGAAGATTGAGAGTTGTGTAGCAAACAATAGGTATTGAGAGAGGAGGTGAACAAACTATTGAAAGTAGGGTTTATCTTCCCAATTGACAATTCTGAGTGGGCTTTTCTACTAGTGATCACTCCCAAGAAGAATGGAACGTGGAGATTCTGTGTTGACTTTAAGCCTCTGAATAATCATGTGCTCATCTAAGCAACCTCAAAAATGTTATTTTTTCGACATGAATTTCTTAAGAAATTTAGTGCTGTTGTGAAAAACTCTAGTTTTTTATGCCAAAACATTTGATTTTTTTAAGTTCAAAATCACTACTAATAGATTTTAACAGTTAGTCTCTATCATTTGATCATTTTCCCAATCCTAAATTTTGAATATTTTTCAATGTGAATTCCTCAAGAAATTTGCAATGATCGTGAAAAACTAGACTAGTTTTTCATGCTAGTTTTAAAAAAACATTTGAGGATGAGATTTTTAGAATAAGATTTTTTAGACCTAATGAGGTAATTCCTCAAATCACAGAGTGATTTTTGTGAAATTTATTTTGGCATGAATTTCTCCTCTTTTTCACACTATTGTTGGTGTGATTATCTCCTTTTTTGAGTTTTTTCATGGTCGTAAAAGAATTGTGTTTTCTACGTGTGAATATCCTTGGTTTTTCATGCCACTGTCAGTGTGATTTATTTTCCTGAACTCATTTTGTGTGGAGGGAGTGATTTTGAATTTCAAATTAGGGAATGTATGAGGCTTTCCCAAAAAGGTAAGTGGGAGGCAAAAATCAAAACTTTGAATTTCAAACTAGAGTGTAAGAGGTTTTCTAAAGTAAGTAAGTGGAGTCTGATTTGTGTGGAGGGGGTGATTATAAATTTCAAATAGGGAGTGTAAAGGTTTTCCAAAATAGGCAAGTAGAAGACAAAAGTCAAAATGTTATGAGAACCTCTTACTACACACATCTTACACATGACATAAATGCCACCCAAAAGGGGTTTTTAGCAAACTCACAAAGCATCTTCATATTGAATACACATTTCGCCACTACTAATGAGTTGTGGAAAAAAGTGATTAGAGATTAATATAATCACTAATTAATTAATTAAGATATTCATCTAATCTCACTAGTTAATCTAATCACTAATAACCCAATCCAAAGATGTGCTTAATTAATATCCTCTTTTGGATTAATTAAGGGATCCTAATTAATCATTAATAATTAATTAATTCACACAATTAAGCACATATTTGGATTAAGAAATGAACTACTAATGGGTGAATTAATTAATAAAGAATGATTAATTAAGCTCGAAATTATGGTCTCTTCTCTCTTATGCAAAAGAGAGCTAGTATCCTTTATTTCGTGAGCTTTGTATGTTAATTTGGTCCAATAATGCATGAACATGCACTCTATGCAATCTCTTTTTCTAAGCTTACATTAACCCAACAACCACTAAAACCTCTAATTTTTAGGTTTTTTACTCTCTCCCTTGACTAATCACTTTTCTAATGCAAAAACCCAATTTAATTAGTGAAATTAACAAAAAAGAGAGATTTTTTATGGTTTTTTAATACTTTTTTTAAAATGATTAAGCTAGCTAAAATAGGTGCTCACATTTTAATCTACTTAAATACATTAAAAAAAACTCATTGGAAGTGTAAAACTTAGCATCTAAAGTCTATGTAAAAAATATAAAAAAGAGTAAGACTTTCAATAAAATGCTTCCTAATGCTTAATTTAATGTAAATGATGCATTGTAAGCCTACACTAACCTATGTGGATGCTAAATGACCATTTAAATCAATCTAAACACAACAAAAACAATAATTTAAGCTAAAACACATTCTTTCAAAATAAAAAAGGAGAGAAAAATTGTCCCTACAAAAGAGTGAGCCCACTCTTCCTCTTCATGTATATTGATGTATTTTGAGCCCTAAAAATATACTTGGGTATAAGTGATATCCACCAAGAGGAAGCGCATCCTCCTTGCTTGGGGAGGGCTTTTTATGCTCCGAACCTCTCTCTAAATGTTTGGGGAGGGCTTCTAATGCTCCCTAACTCTCTCCAAATGCCATTGATCAAAGGCAATGGCATGGGGGGGTAAAGGTGCCCATATGTATTAGACATCGGCAAACTACATTAAAAAGAGTGTGGACCCCTTTTAAAAGGAAAAAAGTTTTAATATTTTCACAACAAAAGTTAAGGACCATAAAAATCATAGGTGACATCTTTCGATTGGTTGAAAATTTTGAAATAAAGATGGTTTGTTGTTGTGTATGATAGGTTAGCGGCTGATTTTTTAAGCTCTAGTGTATTTTTCACATGTTGAAATTCTAAAATCTCAAATAGTTGAAATTCTAAAATCTCAAACATTAGCATTTTTATTTATAATACTTTCCAATCATGAAAAGAATTGATTCAATCCTTGTCCTTTTTCTTATGCTATGTACAAAAAGTAAAGGTGTGGCCCTATGTAAAGGTGTGACCCTAGGAAAAGTAGAAACTTTTGTTTTCTTTGTTGTTGTAGGTACTTACTTACCTATTTGTAAACAATTTTGGAATAAAGTTCCTATATTTTGTAAGAGTTTTGGAATAAAGTTTTTACACTCCCACTATCCACGGTCTCCGCATAAGGTTTTTGAGAGCAAAGTTGGTTATCCATAGTTCTTGAAAACAACTAGTGGGATGACTTGTGCTTTGCACGTCTTTCCAAACCTCCAAATTCAAATTCTATCCCAACCTCCTAAAACCTCCTCCTTTTCTTTTCGAATCTCCAAACTCTTGCCACGTGGTAGCTTTGTGAAACTCTTCCTTTATATGATACTAGTGTTGCGTCCTATCTCCGATGGGTATGAACTAGATACACCATTAAAAAAGAAATATGTGTAAAGTCACCCTTCCTTTCCATATAAAAATACATCTAGCATTACAACCTAATAAAATGATGACAATCTTGACACACCTGAATGGCTCCAAAACAATCTTCAGACAACTAGATTATCTCTCCTTGGAAGCCTATACCCCTCACCTCCATCTGGCAAAATAAATGCAAGGTAAAAACATTAGCATTAAAGATATAATTGTCGTTGAAAAAAAGAAGGATAAAGAAAGAACCTTACAAAACTCATTTTGTGGATCAATATTTGAGGCGAACGACGTTTGAATAGGCTTGTAAACAGCAAATCGAAAAATTATGTATTGTCCAGTGCTTATGCACCGAAAATCTAACTTATCATGCTTTTCATAGTCCACAAACATTACACGTGACAATTTCCAATATACTTCCCAAACCTCCAAATGTGACAACTTCGTGAAACTCTTATTTTATATAATATATATACAAATGAGTGTGTTTGCATTTTTATTGAAGTTTCCATTGTGACACTCCACTTTGGGAGCACCTCATACTTTCGCTTACACTCTCTCTCTTCTCAAGACGAGTGTAGATATGCCAGGCCCATCTATTTTTTGGAAACCGTAGAATTGGACTGGATGTAGGGAGTATTAGATTACTTGAATAAATGCATGACAAATGTCCCCAAATAAATGTCCAAACTACAAACAATCATAAGGAAAAAAGATGTGGCATGTTCTTAGAGCACAAAGTCATAGAAGAATTGAAGAGCTAGCAAGAACCACTATAGGAAGAACTGCACAATCTTGAGGAGAGCATAAGCCAATCAAGTGGAAAACCTACAAAGAGGCCAAGAAAGGGCTAGGACAAGAGGCCTCCTCCCCCTCACCATCGCCTCATCTCCATCCTCCACCTCTAGTAGCCGAGGGATACTACCAAGGGAAGAGTCAAATATGGGTACCAAAGAAGGGGGGTGATATTCATTTTTAAAGGTATCCTTATAAGCTTAAATAGGGGCCTGTTAGTGAATCCCTCGGGATCTCATCAGATCAGTCTTGAGTGAAATTGTCCAAGAGTAGGATTGTTAAGCTAAGTGGAGTCACTGAGTTGAGTGGGATTGTCATGATTTGAGTTCACAGAGTTGTATTGATGATTACCTTGTGAGAATAAGAAAAAAACATAGAGTTTGAAGAATATACACATGCTTGCAAGCTTAGTATTGAATTGAATTTGACAACTATACATATGATGCCTTAAAACACATATAAAAGACTACACATCTCCCCCCTTGCTCCCATTGCCTGGAGTGGCCGGAGCAACGAGGGCAAGGGGGGAGAAGTGCATTGGAGAACCACCTCCATCTCCACCTCCATCTCCATCTCCATCCACCTTGCCTTCCACCTCCATCTCCGCCTCTAGTGCCACCGCCTCCTATGCCTCCATGCCTCATCTCGGCCTCCAACGCCATCTCCATACCCGGTGGGATATACAGACTCATCTTGCATCGTTCTGAACATGTCAAGAGCATTCTGGGACCGCCCACAGTCAACATACCCTTGTAAAAGAGAAGTCCAACAGTACTCATTCCGATGGCCCAACGTGTAGAACACCTGCTGAGCTCCGGCCTCCAGCGCCACCACCTCCATCTCGGCCTCCAGCGTCGCCGTGGTTTCTCATGGCGGTATTGGATTTCCAAAGAAGCAGAAAGGAGGATTGGTAGTGCCGAGGCCATGACAGCGACAGTCCTTAATGAGAGTGCAATGCAACCATCCCCCTACTCTATTTTTCATTTGGCATGTGAGAGTGGAGAAGACTATTTTATACACATCAAGGTACAACCTTGGTGTACCTATCCTGATTTCATGCAAAGAGAATCTAGAGGAAAGTCTTACGTTGCATGTAAGCATATCTATTTTGTCTTCTTGCGAGTTTTGGGATTACATAAGAATGAGGATATGGTAATGCATCAACCGACACTATCACCAGAGGAAGTGGGCCATATACTATCACGTCCTCGAAGCAAGGATGTTTGTGCCTATACTTAAGCTTTAATCAAGCCTCTCATGTTCATGCCTACTTAAGCTTATAAGGAAATGTGAAGTCAATCTTTTTGTAAGAAAATTTGAACCCAATATTTTTGTCTTGCTTTGGGATGGAGTATATTGTCACGTACTCTAAAGTCTTATTGTAGGTAGCTTGCGACGCTATGGTAAAGGAGTTGTACCAACCATATATCTTCTTGTAAGGAAATGTGAACTCAATCTTTTTGTAAGAAAATATGAGCCGGGTATACTTGTTTTTACTTGTGTTGAAATAAATATTGGAAGAAAGGTACATAGATAGGTATGTTTGTGCCTAACATAAAATGTGTGTTTATATGTAGGAAGGTAGGTAGGTAGGTATGTAGGTATGTATGTATGCATGCATGTATATTTTTGGGAGTATGCATGCATGTATGTATGTATGTATTGTACAAATGTGAGTATATATGTATGTATGTATATATGTATATATGTAGGAAGGTAGGTAGGTGTGTTTGAGAATATGCATGTATATATGTATGTATATATGTGAATGTATTTATTTCTTTCATAAATACTTACTATATAAAAGCTCACCAAAATGTATCATTTTTCTTACAAACTCGCATAAAACTATCTTATCTCCAAAAAGCTCGCCAAATAAAGCTCACAAAAAAATCAAACCCGTATCAGAAGATTGACAGTTTTCTCCTTTCTCTACATTTTGAGAGGACTCATGTAGATGCTAATCTTTATGTGCTTATTGTGGATGATGACATATGCATTCTTGTGCTTTATATGATGATTTGACACTCACTGACTCTAATTTGGACCTACTCAAATGGGTTCAAACTCAACTCACATCATTTGCCATGACTGATCTTGGACTACTCCACTATTTTCTTGGTTTAGAAGTGTGGCAATTTGCTTCTGGCATCTTTCTTTGTCAAAAGAAGTATACTTTAAGGTTGCTTGAGAAATATGGCATGCATGATTGTGCATCACTCACTTATCCCATGGATCGTAATTCAAAATTATCCAAAGATGATGAGTCCCGTGAGGTTGATTCTACAGAGTATCGCCAACTTATTGGTTCTCTACTTTATTTGGTTAACACTCAGCCAGATCTCTCCTATGCTATGAGTATTCTCAGCCAATTCTCTTCATAGCCTCGTCGATCTCATTGGCAGGCAGCTTTGAGGGTTCTTCGATATCTTCATGGAACTCTTGAGTATGGCATTTCTTATGCAGGTGGAGATACACTTATTGGTTACTCACATTCTGATTGGGCAGGGTGTATTGATACTAGGCGTTCCATGTCAGGCTATTGTTTTATGCTTGGTAAAGGACTTGTTTCTTGGAAATGTCAAAAGCAGCAAATTACGTCTTCTTCGTCGACAGAAGCAGAGTACAAGTAATATCTTGATGCCACTTCTGAAGCACTTTGGCTTCAGCAAATTTTGAATCACCTTGGATGTTCATCTACTCTGACACTCGTCTACTCAGATTCACAGAGTGCTATTGCTTTTGCCAAAAATCCAGTTATTCAAGGACGATCCAAACACATTGATGTTCATTTTCATTTTTTTTGTGATTTTATTTCTGAAGGTCGCATTTAGCTTGAGTATTGTCCTACCAAAGATAATGTTGCTGGATTTGTTTACTAAGCCTCTTCCTTGACCTACCTTGGATTATCTTCTTCAGCGCGTTGGCGTTGGTCCTCCCATCTAGACCTGAAGAGGAGGTGTTGGATAGGTGTCATCTCTAGATGGTGTCACACTAGTGGCACACTCTTTAGCCTCTAGGCATTTTTGGGATTTATAGCATTCATTTCCATTTTTTCCTATTTACATATTTTTGGGTGGAGGAACTTTTCTAGAGATCCGTTCATCTTGTGCCTATATATATATGAGGCATTGTAGTTCATTTCTAATCAAGTTGGCTAGTGGTTCATTGATGAGTTCTTGAGTACATTGTCTCTTCTCTCATCTCTGCTTTCTCACACCCATCTTTGCAGCAACTGGACTAAGTGTTTCATCATATTCCAAGCCTTGGGTTTGTGCATATCCCTTAGCTACCAACCGTGCTTTATGGCGCTCAATGGAACCATCTGATTTTTATTTCACCTTATAAACCCATTTGCTACCAATGACATTTTTACCTTGTGGTAAGGCAACCAAATCCCAAGTTTCATTTTGAACCAATGCGTCCATCTCAACATCCATTGCCTTCTCCCATACATGCTTCCCAATAGCTTCTATATAGCATGTAGGTTCCACATGCTTCACCAAAGAGGTCATATATGCGTAATGCATAGAAAAGTCACGATATGTCAACCTATCAATTGGATACTTGACCCTTTGGGATCTTCGCAATGCATGCAGATCACTCAGAACAACTATCACTCTAGCATGTGGAGGCACATATCTATCCTGCCTTGCACACCTGGTGTGCGTAAAACTAGTATGCCAAGTTCCTCATCCAAACTTTCTGAACTTGATGACTCATAACCTGTAATGCCGATTCCTTCAACCTTCTTTTTCCCTTTATCCACACCACTACTCCCAGTGCTCACACTCTCATGTCTCAAACATCCTGACCATGGACGTATAGTGCTACTCTCAGACTTTGCTGGCCCAGACATAGAAATAGAACTTGCTTGTGGCAAGTTCACATGCACATCAGCATCAACGGAATCAATGACACCCTCATCCTTTGCCTTGTACCAACTAGCAATTTCATCAAACACCACATCTCGTGAGATAAGCACTTGCCTGGTTTGTGGATTGTAACATTTATATGCCTTGCAATCCTGTGCATACCCAACAAAAATGCACTTTTCTACCTTAGGATCCAACTTCTTCCTTCTCTCATCTGGCGCATGCACATAAGCTATGCTACCAAACACTTTGAGGTTTCCAATGTCTGGCCTAAAACCTGTAAGATGCATCTGTGGCATACTTCCATGAATGGCTGTTGTGGGTGTCTTATTAAGTATATACACCGTTGTGGAACACGCTTCTGCCCAATAATAGTCTGGCATGCTCTTTTCATTGAGCATTTCCCTAGCCACATCACAAATGACTATATTTTTCCTCTCAGCAACACCATTTTGCTTAGGTGTGTACTTGCAAGTTAGCTGCCTTCTTATGCCATGCTTTCTCAAGAAATTCTCAAAAGCATGTGAGGTGTATTCACCACCTCCATCTGTCCTCAAACATTTTATCCAAGAGCCATATTGCTTCTCTGCAAAAGCTTTGAAGTCCATAAACTTTCCCAACACTTCACTTTTCTCTCTGAGAAAGTAAATCCCAGTCATTCTGCTAAAATCATCAATGAATGTCACATAATACAAAGCTGTCTTTAATGGATGGGTTTTGAGCAGGACCCCATACATCACTATGAACTATCTCAAGTGGCCTGCTACTCATGTTGCCTTCTTGAGGAAATGGCAACCTTGCTTGCTTTCCAAACTGGCAAGCATCACAGATATGCATATTCCCATCATACTTGAATCTAGGCAGCCCACTAACAATGCCTCTTGCCTGCATGTTCTTTAACCTTTGTATGTTTGCATGTCCAATCCTTTTATGCCACATGTCAATGTTCTTTAACCTTTGTATGTTTGCATGTCCAATCCTTTTATGCCACATGTCAATGTCTAGTACCACATCTTGGCTTTTAGAGAACATGGTCGATTTCAACTCAAGAATCCCAGCATCCAAGTTAAATAACCTGCCTTCTTTCTTGCCTTTGGCAATGACTCTACATCCATTTTTGAAATCCTCAATGAAGTAAACATGCTCGTTGAAACAAACCTGTAAACCTTGTTCAACCATTTGACCAATTGAGGCCAAATTTTTTGTGATAGAAGGCACATACAAGACATCTGCCATAGACTTTGTTTCACCATTATGCAAGTATCACCAATGGTACACTTCCAACATGAGTGATAGCATGTTGGGAATCATCACCTGTTTCCACATAGCCTTTCACATCCATTGGCTTCATATGTTCAAACCATTCGCCTTGATAAGTCATATGGTTTGATGCTCCAAAGTCCATATACCAAGTGTCATTAGTGTCACCATTTGTCATCATAGATCCCACGACATGTTTCATGGCAAACAAGTGATTTGCGCTGCCATCATTACTACTTGAAGCAAAATTTCCACCATTTGCATAATTTCCACCATGTTGTGCATAATGTCCACCATGTTGTGCTCTACCCCCTCTCAAATCATTTTGTTTGCGGTAACAATCACGTGCCATATGACCAAGCTTTCCATAGTAATGGCATTCCACATTTTGCATAGATGCTTGTTGGCCTTGGCAACATCCTCTTCCACGAGGATTACCTCTACCTCTCTGAGGTGTATATCCATGACCACCTCTAGCCCATATGCTCCCCATATGTAGGCTGAAAATTCTGTTGTGGTGACCTATCCTACCATCTACGACCATTACCATGACCTCATGATGCAAATCTCCCCCTGCCTCTAAATCCCCTTTGTGAATAGAAAGCTTGATTCTTGCCATTATCATCATGGCTAGTAGATGAATCATGAAAAGAGTCACTGAGTTTGATTTCCTCAACAAGCAAGAGTGAAACCAACTCATCAAAATCTAGTAAACCTATACTCCGAACAGAGTGAAACCAACTCATCAAAATCTGGTAAACCTATACTCCGAACAGAGATAGATCAATCAAAAGACTTGTACTCCTTGCCAAGACCATGCAAGGTAATGCCTACCAAATCATCATCAAGCATGGGGGCATTGATAGTTGCCAATGCATCTGCATACTTCTTTATCTCTTGTACATAATCGTGAATAATCTTTCCTTTTCGCTTCACATTATGAATCTATTGTCCCAACTAAGACTTACGAGCACTAGTATCTGTATTAAACAGCTTTACAAACGTATCCCATGCATCCTTGGGATTCTCAGCATCATGTATATGTATGAGTATAGCATCTGAGATACATATAGACAGGTAATGCAAAACTTTGTATGCTCTATTTATGAGCTACAACTTGTTGTTGTGTAGCTTGTCGGGGTAGTAGTTCCGGCTCTGGCTCAGCACCTGTAACAAGGTTCCAAAATCCTTTTCCTTTCAGAAAGCTTTTAATTTTGTACTTTCGTGCCTGGAACTTCTTTCTATCCAACTTCTCACCCACAATCTATACTGGGCTGTCTGACATATTTGCTCAATGCAAATGCACCTTTCGCACTCGTCTAATTTTGTAAATGAGCCTTCCTCAGCTCAACCACACTCTAATAAGTGTTCCAAATACTCCAACGTACTCAACGAACTTCAGTGTTGATGTAGAAAATCACTGATTGCATTCAAATTGAACTGGCATACGCAGTCCAAAGTGCCTTGTTTTTCCACGCTTTCCAAGGCTTCAAATTGCAATGTAGTGGTTCAATCAAGTGTGGATAACTTTCATTGACACCTAAACAAGCTCAATGTTGCATATTAGCACCAACCAAGGTGCGTACATACCAAAAATATCAAATCCCCTTCTCTGTTTGAGAAAAACCAGTAGGAAAAGTGCTCTAATTCCTTCGATTCTTGTCCAAATTGAGAGACCAAGCATTCATTAGCTTAGCAATGATGTCTACTAACTCCGTGTAAAAGTAATTAGACCAATTGTAAAAGTTGAGAGAGTAATTAGCCAATTAATGATCCTCTATTTCACTAACACTGTATAAAGCCTATTTAATCAGCTCCAAAATGCATAATTGCTCCAACCAACCACATAGCAGCCTTCTCATATGTGTGTATCACAAAATTGCTAAGGAAATTTTGAAGTTAATCAAGCACCAAGCTTGAATTTGGCCTCCACTTTGCAAAGGGATACATTTTCTGCTCTATTTCTTGCCTTCAGGCTGCGCCACCTATTGTAGAGGAGGTTTGGAGAGTTAATAGTGGCTATTGATGATATATGTGAGTTCCCAACACTCCTAGGTATGCACCCAAGCCACCAATGTGTTGATTTTTGCAAAAGACCGGCTCCAATTGCATCAAAATTGAACCTCTATTCTCTGTTTTTGTGAGGGCTTCAAAACAGTGAATTTGCAATCACTCCAAAGCATCAAACTTGCTCCAAATTCATTATAGGGCTTGCACATGAGTTGCCTTTCTTTGTTAGATTTGCATCCATTTTCCTTATACATTTACCACACTCAAGCTTCAATGGAGAGCTTGCAAAACAGAAACTTTTCTTTGCTTTGGGCAACTCAAATCTGATGTTGTTTGTGTTTTTGCACGTGCAATCCGCTCAAGGATGTTTAGTAGTCCTTACCTGGTAGGCCAAGCTCTCAGATTTGATGAAAATTGGTGTGCTCCAAGCTTCACAGCTCCAATGGCAAGCTCCATAGCTTTTCTTCATAGCTTCTTCTCCCTCTTCTCTCACTCATAAACCCTAATAGAGAGAACCAGGATCTGATACCATGATGAAAAACAAGTAGATGGAGAGGAGACACACACACAAGAGCAAACCCTAATGTATTAATCAAACCCTAACCATAGAGGGAAGCCATGTCCCTTCTCACACAATGCATAAAGCCATAATCCATAATCTACAACACACTACTTGTTATGTGTCCACACACACGGCTAACCCTAGCTACTATCCACACACTATGACCAGCTGGACGTGGTCATTTATGTCTCACACCTGTTACTATCTAACATGCCAGCAGATAGTGCAATTGGCACAAGCTAACATCGAGCTTGAATCTCAATAGTGATATCACCTCATGGCATGTTGTCATTGTAGAGGTAGTATGTCTTGGACATGTTGTGTATGACAGACTGTAAGCCTATTTGAGTGCCATTGGAGCATAATACAAAGCTTTCCACAAATATAGGTGAGCTTTGAAGAAACCCACTACATATAGGTGCATAGTGAGTAGCCTAATCTACATGACCAATGTTACTAGGCTAGACTTGACTCCTTCTTGGTTTATTTATGAATGAGTCACTATGCTAATCTTTGCAAAGTTTACTTTGCAAGGTAAATATTTTAATTTAGTGGTTTGGAAGGAGTCCTTATTTTTTATTTCTACAAGATTTGCTAAAGAGCCAGGCCTTTCACTCACACTTGTTTACCCTTATCTTTAGCAATCAAGACTTAGCTTTTAGTGGACAATTTTGTTCGTAATGGCCTTCCCCACTATATTCTACATATGGGAGTGTAATCTTAGTGTTTTGTTTCATTTAGACAATAAGTCGCTATATGCTCCTCTTATTGACAACATAGCATATTATGGGAGCTTGTGGCCTAAAGCGATTACCACTCATTTCTCTATTTCTAGGATTTCCAAAGTTTCTTCTGAAGGGAGAACCTCTCTGCATGTTTCCACTATTGTTAGGATATGAGGACCTAGGTAATGGAGATTACCCTTGTGCAGACAATCCTCTTTACATAAAAGGTTATTGTGGTAGGCCTATCTCATGAATATAATTTTTTCTATCTCCACCATGAAGTTATAATTAGTTTGCAACCCTTAAGCTCATTGTTGTGCTGATGGTTGCACTTGAAATAACATTGGCCTTCACTATGATTTCTCCGTAAACAATAATTACAAAATAGATTTTATGGTTGGTCCAGAACAATCCTTAACATTGTTGGATATTTCATTGCTAAATGGCCATATCCATGGCACTTACCACACCAAATATTTGATCTCGGTGGGTTTTGAGTGTTTATCACATTTTACGGTGCCATAGTGTACACCCTTTTCTCTTGCGAGCACATTGCATTAAGAATTTATTCTTTGAACTTCCCTAATGAATTAGCTACTATTTCTATGACCTTAGCCTCACTCAAAGGTACTTGAGGAGTGCCCGTTTGAACCATATATGCGGGTGCTGACACATAAGGATTATATGGAATATAACTCGATGCGTTAGGGCCCATCATAGCTTTTCCTTACACACTCATTCCAAGCATTTCAGGCATTCCATGGGGTGGCAATGGCTCCACTGTTTGTGTAGCAACTACAGGTTGTGAAGGCCTAAGATCTTGTAGCAACTTGCATCATCGCTGATTGCACTTCTTCTCCCAATATCTCGCTTCTTGTTTCACATCTACTAATGTCACAAGATGCCTAAGGTTTACATGTGGTTGCGCCTCTACATTATGAAGAACATCAATGAATTGAGGTTTTTATGTCTCTTCATTTGGAGCAGTAGCTCCCATCTTCCTCACAATAGTTTTCATTTGTTCGATGTAATGGTCTATAATTTCATTAATCCCCTGAGATAGGTGGTCTAATTTTTGTGCTTGGAGGTCTTGGAAGCCTTTCCTTTTAAAATTTGTAAGAAAGTCTTGTGATAAGTTGTTATACATTGCTCTTAAGGCTGGATCAAGATTCCCATACCAACTAGAAACTTTATCATTCAATGTTGCTAGAAAGATGTGTAATTTTTGGTCATCATCCATGATTTTGTTTGCCATGCATATGGCATCAAATCTTTATTTATGAGCATCTGGGTCCTCATCGCAAAGTCCACTATATTGTATAAAGTCTAGATTAGCCTAGAAAACATGGATTAATCAAAGATTACCAAAGATGAAAGTGATTAGCCTATGGTTAAGGAAAAATAAAGGTAATTATCATTAAGAAAGTGATTATCAAGATTCATATCAAGCTTCATATGATATTAGGCCGCATATTCACTTATATACTAGGCCACCCTTTCACACTACACTTATTAATGTCCATGGGCATGCCCAACCCTAGTCCTAACCCTTGGCACCTTTCACATCCCCTTCATCACTTGGCCTTTTTAATTTGTTACAAACCATCCCCACCCAAGAGGTTTCATCCTCAAAATCTTAGGTATACATGTACAAACTTGCATGGATGAAGTATACCATCAACAACTCATGTCAAGTAGCATGCTCATGTGTGAGCCATGGATGTTGGAGCCAAAATGACATATGTATGGCTGTAATCATTGTTTTTATGCACCAATTGACTCCTCAAAGGTAGCTGAAGGACAACCCAAAACTTTGACCTCCCGGATCAAAAGGTAAATCAATAGACCAATCATCGAGCCTCCTCAAGCACAAATAGCCACCTGGATCAAAAGGATAGCTACCATAATCTCCAACCCATACAATTTGTCTTCCACATATACTAAGGTTAAAAGCAAAGCATACTGTTATATCCATTAATCCAATACACTATGTGCATGAGTACCTCCATCATCCAATACACTATGTGCATGAGTACCTCCATCATCCAAGGGCAATACACCAAAACCATGGCGTCGTGCCACATAGTCATGCACCATGTATCTCACATGACAAGTGATGCATCCACAAGTGAATCCAATCTCGTAAACCATAAAATCACTTTGGCATCCACAAAGTTTGAAGATACACCCCTCATAGCTAGCCATATGAGCATAAGCATCATTCTCCAAATCCACATACTCACTACCGATGCATACATCATCACCAGTTATGTATAGCATATGTAAGATCCCTATGATAGCCAAATTCACCAAAAATAGGATATGTCTCCTTAAGGCTATCAACATTTCCATGAGCATCATGTGTACCATCCACATATGTGTGATCACCAACACGTGTGAGATCCCTTTCCCCACCGCACAACAAATTCAGGTGTGCTAGCAGCAGAAGTAGCACTTCTTGCGTGGGGCATGGTCCCACACTCGGGGCCTCGCCCACGGATATCCGGACAAGAGGCTCATCCATCGGTTCTTCCAAATCCAAATTCGGAAAAACTTCCCTTGCTCGGAAAGCACGGGCGATTCCTCCAGGATAACTTTTCTCTATCGTAGTCAAAAGCTTGAACTAACTGAACTGATGTGATTGAACCGGTAAGTCCCATAGTTAGATCAGGGAAAAGATTGTTCTTGGGTCATAGAGACCAATGCTTTTTTCATTTTTTGAGAGGCACCGTTGATTCTTTTTCATAGAATAATTTTTATCCAGGATTTACCTCATCTATCGTACTATACAGAAATTGAGTCTCGTTTTACAGATCCATCAGTCCAGCCTAATCCTATCGAGTCCCATGGGTTAGCCAACCGCCCAACCACTGTAGTGATGGGATCCAATTAGGAATTTGGTTAGGTTTTGTCCCAGGTACCAGGGAAAAGAGTTCCCAGGCCCCCTAGCCAGATATTGATGCAAACATAAAACTAGTCACACCACTTACACACCCAATATGAACTTGCCTTTTTCACACAGATGAAACCATAGTGTCACTGATTATAATCCTTTAATTATCCAGTTGAATCCTTATTTCCAAACATTCCTTCATCGGTGTACCTATGGCATCATTGGCAACCAGAATGCTCATCACCTGTTCACTCAGGGGCCTTTTTGATAGTTCCTAGCTCATAGTAACCGGCCCCTCGGGACGACGGCGGGCGGCCGGCATGGGCCCCACCACGGGCGCCGCCCGTAAAAAAACCGACAATCCACCCGGGACACCCAAGCGTGTACACTTTTAAGATGAGAGAAATTAATCGACTCTGGGTGGGCTTCTCATCTTCTGGGCAACTATTAATGTACTGCTTCATCCTATTTACACAATCTCTAACACTCTCAGTCTCGCCTTGCTTGAAAGAGTAGATGTTTGCTACTGTGTCGTCATGCTGAATCCCCATCAAGGAAAAAGCAGCAAAATGAATCTCTCTTCCAAAACTCATAAAGAAGATTTGTTTGAAGCCTCTAGTGCCTGAAACCAAACAAGGGCCTTTCCCTCAAACCCTTCAATTTACGTATGCTTGTCAGTCACTTGCTCAGCTCGAACTGTTGTGAAGTGATCCACAATGCATGTGACCTTGTGGATGAATTTAATAAGAATGAAGAGGGCTATGAGAATTTAGCGACAATGCCAACAAGGATCAATGCAATGCCTATACCTAATGACAATGGGATAATTGAGCATTTTGACAATCTTTATGCAAAATTCCTTTGCCCTAAAAGGGACCAAAGGTTTCATGCCATGGTTGACAGACCCCAAGGCTATGAACCCTTTGTTATAATAGCATTAATCATGGAAACACAACATTTATCTCTCAAGCTCACTTTCAACAAGGAGATCAGGATTAAAGTTCTATGCTTGGAAAGGGGAGCTTACCTCCATATTCAATGCAACAAGGTCAAACTTATGTGTTTTGTGTGCCTATGCATCAAAGTGGTGCATATGGGATAAGTGTGTTAGGGATTTTGATGCAACAAGGTGGGGCAAATGTGTTTGGTAAGCCTATGCATCAAGTTGATACATATGGATCAAGTATGCCTATGTATGGTTCCTCTTCAATGCTTATGTCTAATCAACGATACCCTTCACCCTTTTTTATCAATGAGTCACATTGTCAAACACTTTTCTCTTCAAAATGAGTGATTGGAGAAAGGCACTACACAATTCTTGATGGTGAAGCTTCTACAATTGAAGCCAAAATAAGGAGGATCAATGTATGTGAATTGTTGGTGCAGATAACTCTTAATTTCTCTATTGCTTTGAGTGGGGATAGAAGATCTATTATACACTCAATGTTTCTAGATTTGGGCTTTGCCCAAAAGAATTAGATGATCTCCGTTCACTTTTACATTTGGTCAATGCATGAAGTGTAACTATGTGGGCCTTTATGCACACATTATGGGTGTTGAATAGGAGGACATGCTTGGTGTAATTTCTGGACAGCAAGAAGAGAAAGCTACTTTGTTGTTGCTAAATCTTTCCTGACAAGTCATCAATGTATACGCAAGGCTGAAAATGGGTATGATTGGATAAGTGCTTTGATTGAGGAAATTTTAGCTCATGATATGATACCACGAGGTCATGAGGACATGGTGATGACATTTTGGATGAGTACTCATTTGTGTTGAAAAATGGGATGATGAATCATTTTTTGGTGATATACATGATGACCATGCTTTGTATGATCATGCATTAGCTGACATATTCAGTGGCTCATGGAATGTTCATGAGAATGCAATGTATGATCCATTTTAAAGTTCAGCTTGGAAGACATATGATTGTCTCTTATTTGACTATGAAGCCTTAGAGGATGTATATAGAAGAGAATTTTCTCATGATGAGATTGTTTACACAGGTGTTGGTGATCATGCATGTGGATGATACGCATGATGTTCATGGAAAATGTTGATAGCCTTGAGGAGACATATCCTACTTTTGGTGATTTTAGCTATTACAGGGATCTTACACATGCTATACATATTGACAAGGATGTATGCATTGGTAATGAGCATGTGGATTTGGAGAATGATGATTATGCTCATACGGAAGCTAGCTATGAGGGGTGTATCTTCAAACTTTGCGGATGCCAAAGTGATTCTATGGTTTATGAGATTGGAGCATTCACTTGTGGATGCATCACTTGTCATGTGAGGTGCATGGTGCATGACTATGTGTGGCACAACATGGTTTTGGTGTATTTCCCTTGGATGATGGAGGTACTCTTGCACATGGCATATTGGATTTATGTTTTGGATGAATGGATATACCGGTATGCTTTGCTTTTAACCCTGGTATATGTGGAAGCCTGTATGGGTTGGAGATTATAGTAGCTATCCTTTTGATCTTGGTGGCTATTTGTGCTTGAGAAGGCTTGATGGTTGGTCTCTTGGTTTACCTTTGGTTCTGGGAGGTTAAAGTTTCGGGTTGTCCTTCGGCTACCTTTTAGAAGTCAATTGGTGCATAAAAGCAATGTTTATGTGTTGCTAGAATTTTTGAAAATCATTGTTCAGACAGCCCTATACCTTTTGGATACAAAATGCATGGAAGATTCATGAAGTGCATATGCCATTATTGAGTACATGATATGGCTTGATTTGAGGGCATTAAAGGTAGTTTATAGCCATACGTATGTCCTTTTGGCTCCAATATACATGGCTCACACATGAGCATGCTACTTGACATGAGTCCTTGATGGTATACTTCATCCATGCAAGTTTGTACATGTATACCTAAGGTTTCGAGGATGAAACCTCTTGGGTGAGGATTGTTTATAATAAATTAAAAAAGGACTCAAGTCAATTTGGGCCCAAGGCCAAGGGATGAAGGGGATATGAAAGGGTCCAAGGGTTAAAACTAGGGTTGGGCATGCCCATGGACATTAATAAGTATAGTGTGAAAGGGTGGCCTAGTATATAAGTGAATATGGGGAATCTCATATGAACCTTGATATGAATCTGGATAATCACTTTCTTAATGCTAATTACCTTTATCTTTGGTAATCTTTGTTTAATCCATGTTTTATAGGCTAATCTAGGCTAATGAGGCTAGCTACTTTCTTTCATTACTTGTGAACAGAGTGATTCTCCTTTCTATGGATAGGCCCATCACTAAGATAGAACTTCAGAGAACTATAGAGAGATTAGCATATTATAGATGGTTCATAAGTAATTATGCTAGTATAGTGCAACATTGACAAGCGTTGTTAGTGGGAGAATCTTGTGAGTCTTTACCAACAGTCTATGAGGTGATTAATTACTTAAAAGAGAAGATAGAGTAGATTCCTTAAGGAAATAATAGTTAAAGTTAGCTAGATGAGTGGTGAAAGCAGTAGAGAAGTGATAAAGAGAAGAACATTGAAAAACATATAACAAGAGACTTGTTGAGCATTTGGAAGAGTTGAAGGAACTACTAGGGGAAGGACCAGCATTTAGAAATTTAAACGAAGGACGTATTATCGGGAGTACACCCTCTATCATAAGTGAGAACGATCCCTCATAGTCGGACATATTAGTTTCAAGTGACGACGAGGGTTATCAACCTAGCACGCAAGCCCTATTGAAGAGGAAGAAGGATGTGCGAAAGAGGAATGTGAAGGAGAGAAAGGTACTGTTCAAGGACACATACCATCTCCACGTATTCAAGAAAGAAAAATCACCTTAGAAACTTACCAAGATTTTTGAGAAATCGCTCGATTTATTTAGAGAAGAAGACTCAAGATTAGGCTTTTCTTTGAACCGATGGCAGTTCCACCACTGAGATTGACAGTTCACTTAGCAGACTTTATAAAATATAGTGGACTTTGGGATGAGGACCAAGATGCTCATAAATAAAGATTCAATGTTACATGCATGGCGAACAAAATCATGGATGATGACCAAAAATTACACATCTTTCTAGCAACATTTAAGGATGAAGCTGCTAGGTTGTATGGGAATCTTGATCCAGCCTTAAGAGTAAAGTATAATGACTTATCACAAGACTTTCTTACAAAGTTT
Source organism: Cibotium barometz (assembly GCF_041138505.1). Taxonomy (NCBI): domain Eukaryota; kingdom Viridiplantae; phylum Streptophyta; class Polypodiopsida; order Cyatheales; family Cibotiaceae; genus Cibotium; species Cibotium barometz. The sequence continues at coordinate 37,111,906 of NC_141065.1, forward strand.
AGAAGGAAAGTTTTCCACCAACTAGCACAACATTTAGACCACCTATCTTAGGGGATTAACGAAAGTATAGACCATTACAACAAACAAATGGAAACAATTATGAGGAAGATGGGAGCTACTGCTCCGAATGAAGAGACATAAAAACCTCAGTTTGTCAATGTTCTTCATAATGTAGAGGCATAAACACATGTAAACCTTAGGCATCTTGTGACATTAGTAGATGCAAAACAAGAAGCAAGATATTGGGAAGGAGTGCAATCATAGAGCGATGATGCAAGTTGCTACAAGATCTTAGGCCTTCACAACCTATAGTTACTACATAAACAATGCAGCCATTCTCACCCCATGGAATGCCTAAAATGCTTCGAATAAGTGTGCAAGTACAAGCTATGGTGGGCACTAACCCATCAAGTTATATTCCATATAATCCTTATGTGTCAGCACCCGCGTATATGGTTCACGGGCACTCCTCAAGTACCTTTGAATGAGGCTAAGGTCATAGAAATAGTAGCAAATTCATTAGGGAAGTTCAAAGAATAAATTCTTAATGTAGTGCAATATTACACTCCCATATGTAGAAATTATAGTAGTGGGGAAGGCCATTACAAACAAAATTGTCCACTAAAAGCTAAGTCTTTCAGTGTTGCTAAAGGAAGATAAGGGTAAACAATTGGTGAGTGAAATGCCTGGCTCTTTAGGAAATCTTGTAGAAATAGAGAATAAGGACTCCTTCCAAACAACTAAATTAAAATATGTACCTTGCAATGTTACCTTTGCAAAGATTAGCATAGTGACTCATTCACAAATAAACCAAGAAGAAGTCAAGTCTACCCTAGTAACATTGGTCATGTAGATCAAGCTACCCACTATGCGCTTGTATGTAGTGGGGTCCTCTAAAAGCTCACCTATATCTGTGGAAAGCTTTGTATTCTACTCCAATGGCACTGAAATAGGCTACAGCCTGTCAATGACAACATGTCCAAGCCATACTACCTTTGCAAAATAACAAAATGCCATGAGGTGATCTCACCAGCTCTATGTCCAAGAAACATAGTAGCTTACCCAAATCCTTTATCTCAAACTTTTGCTTCAAAAGCCTCCTGACATCATGTATGTCAGCATCACTATAACTAGCGATAATCAATTCATCCACATAAATCACTAATAACATGATCCCTCTATTTGTCCCGAAAAATCTATATTTGATATTTGAAATCCAATGGTAACAAGATACTCCCCAATCTTGTATAATGCTCTAGGTGCCTACTTCAAGCCATACAAGGCTTTGTGTAACCTGCATACAAAATCTGGGTGTGTATCACTCTCATAACCCGGTGGTTGCATCATGTATACTTCTTCTTAAAAATCACCATGCAAGAAGGCATTCTTTACCTCCATGTAAAGATCAACCTTTGCTAGAGCCATAGCAATGATAGCTCCCATGATTCCCATTCTTGCAACCGGATGGATTGTCTCCTCATAGTCAATGCCATGAGTTTGCACATAGCCCTTGGCAACCAATCTTACCTTATACCTGATCACTGAACCATCAGCGTTATGCTTGACTTTATACAGCCACTAATATCCAATTACCTTCTTTTCCTTAAGCAAAGGCACTAACTCCCGCGCTGCATTTGTGTTGCATTTATATTCAATGCTGCCATCTCCTCATTCATGGCATCTTCCCTTTCTTATTTCCAAGTGCTTGTTTAAAACAAGTGGGTTCCAACTACTGTATTTATTTAACCATGTAAGCATAATGATGGTGGATTGTATATCCATCATATCTAAACCTATCAATAGGTACCTAACCCTCATAGACCTGCGTACACCTAGATCATTGCCAAGTATCCTCAAACAGCCCTGATTCTTCTTACACCAATAGTAACCACAAATGGAATGCTAAGCTCCTCATCAAGGCTCTACTCAAAGCTGTGAATCACCATCCACATAAGAGTGACCTATTGCTAATAGATCAAGCACAAAAGGTTGATCTACCTTTTCCTTTCCTTTGCGTGATACATGTGTACCTAAATCTATCCTCAACCAGCCTGACCATGGACTAACATTGGATCCATTGTTAGACGAATCTCCAAGTTCACTAAGCACCAGTGATTGCTACTCTACATGTGGTGCAACATCACTTCTTATATCTGCATCTTCTGTTGCCTTCACCGTTGGTGCATACCAGCTACTTGTCTCTTCAAAGACAACATCTTTGCTTACTTGCATCTCAAAATTGGTAGGGTTATAACATCTATAACCTTTCTACTCCATAGCATGTCCAATAAAGATGCATTTCTCTACCTTTAGATCCAACTTTGCTCTTACATCAGACACATACACATATGCAATACATCTAGACACTTTTTAAGTGAGACACATCCGATTTTATGTATGCAAACTTCTGTTATGGCATCATACCCCATGAACAACTATAGGGTGTGTCCTAGTCATAATGTACACAACACTTGCTGCTGCTTTTGCCTAAACTAGTGTGGCATATTCTTTTCAGCCAAGGCACATGCCACTTCTGCAATGTGTCTATTTTTTCTTTCTGTAACACAACTTTGTTGCGGAGTGTACCTGTATATAAATTGTCTCTTAATTACCTGCTTTCTTAAGAAAGGTCACCTGCCCAAACACCAAGAGAAAGATCAACCCCTACTTAACAGCTCTCTTTAAATCCCAACCAATTTCAGAGAAAGAGGAGAAGAGACAAAAGGAGGAAGTAAGCATCAAGAAAGATGCATGGTGAAGGGAGGAGACACAAAGGGGAGCTCCGGATAGGCAACATCTGGAAAGAAGAGAACCTTTGAGTTGAGGGAAAAGAAGAAGGGAAAGAGGGGGAAGACGGTGGAGGAGAAAAGCAGCAAGAAGCTAACAGAGGCTAGAAGAGCACTAGGAAATGGTAACTTTAGAGTGCCCTCACCCTGAATAAACTTATTGGAGAAATATTCTCCCCCACCATCTAATCTCGAGCATTTTATTTGCATGCCTTTTTCCTTCTCGACCAAGTCTTTAAATCTCTGAAAGTGAGCAAACAACTCATTTTTCTCCTTCATGAAGTAAACCCACACTTTCCTAGTGTGGTCTCATCAAAATTAATGTAGCATAATACCTACAACCTACAATTGTTATAATCTTGGTTGATCCCTATACATTTGAATGTATAACATCTAATGGCCTTGCACTGACATGCTTTTCATGTAGGAAAGCATGTTTGGCATGCTTATTACCAAGCTGGCATACTTCACATATTTTATGCATACCACACATGCACTTCCAAGCCTACAAAGATAGCTCCTCAATCAGAGATGTGTAGCTTGGAGCTACCGCGAGAAGGTGTTGTACCTAAACCAAAAGGGGAAGGGATGATGAGGCTCTTACCTGTGTAACACTTCCTTACTTGCTTGTTCTTGCCTCTTGCTTGCCTCCTTAGCTCTCACACAAACCGGAGCTCTGATACCATAAAGAGAATGCGAACTAAAAGATAAGAGTACATACATAAAGGAAAAGTACTCTCCTACAATAACATAAAGTGGTTGGTCCATAATGTGTACCCGACTATATGAGCTGGTGCTATAACTACAGTACTCCAAAGTGGTTGTCACACAACCTGTCATCCAGTGGTGGCATATCAACAATAATCTCACCAACCATGCCAATGGCACAAGTGCGAAAGTTATCACCTAGGCGGGTCATCAATGTCTGTCGTAGCACTAGTTGAGCTCGACATCTCAACAAGCTAGAAATCATGTTACTCGGAGTGGTGAAGCAAGCTGATGAGGCCGACCTTGTCAGCAAAAGTGGGGCTTGTCGTGGCTGTTTTGCCATGCATGGATTGGCTAGTCCCTTGGCTCACCCTTGGATACATACATGGGCAAGGTGTCCAAGGATTACTTTAGGAGAGCTTACTCTATGGCCACTTAATCCTTGGGCATTTTACCCCTTTTTCATTACCAATTACATTTTATTAAGGTTTTCACGCGTGTCAGATCCTACGTTCACGTAATCCTGTAGTGACATATTCATTAATTAGTGCCCACCACAAGCGAGCACTAATTAATGAATAACCTAAGGTTCCATTCTCAGGTGTACGTCTCTGTCTCTATGTCGACTACATCTCCGCTCCTCACATCAGACCACCTCACCTACCTCTCCGTCTCTACTTCAACAACTCCTCCTCTCTCCTCTCGGACCTCACCTCTTCCATGCCTCGTCAGGCCACACACCTCCTATCGTCCTTAGACATGCCTCCCCCTTCCCTCCACACCTCACCACAACAGCCTTCCAACATTACCTCACACCCACGAAGACTCGAGAGAGATAGACGCCAACAGACCCAAACAGTCGAGAGACCAACGGACAAAGAGAAGGGGCCAATGTCCGAGAAAAAAATATCCCACCACCTAGAATCCTCCTAAAAGATCACCCTCCACATGTAGAAAGATCACCCTCCACATGTAGAAAGATCCCTCTCCACATGTCTACAAGCGCCAAGCTCTCATTTACTAAGCTTCTATAAATTTAATCTTTCTATAGCTAAGGTTGTTTCTCTTCAACAAATTAATTAATACCTGTGAAAATTGGGCACCCATATTCCTTGGGCTTTTTACTGTTTTTCATTACTTGTCACATTTTATTAAGATCTTCACATGTGTTAGATCCTATGACCTAAATGACTTTGATTGACTCTTAGCTTGCATTGTTGAGAGTCGAGACACCCAACCTAATGCCTAATAAGTTTTTGAAGAAAGTTAGAGCTTGCAAGTGGCTTACATTTAACAAGTACGGGACTTGCACATGAGATTTGACATTGACTTGACCCTGAACCTACATGGGGCATGTCTGTGGAAAAAGCCTCACAAAATGCTGCAAATGCGATTTGACATTGACTTGACTTTATTACAGCAACAAATCCCAGAGAAGATTTCTAGTCGCACACTTTACTTTCTACCATAAGAAGTTGCGATGTGAAAGAGAAAGGGCCAATGTTGAGGCCGTTGTTGTGGGTCTACCACAGCACAACCAAAGACAAAGGGCTTGTTGGTAAAGTGATTCCCAAAGTTCAAAGAATCAATGGATATGTAGCCGGCATCCATGGAGCCATCACCATATTGCAACCCCTTGTGAAGCCCAAACTCTGAGCGCAAGGAGGGAAAGAGCATGAGACTTTCTCGTACGAGGAGGAAGGCCCCCCAGAATCCCAGTGAGCATTGCGACCATGTGAGCTCACTGCCTGTGGCAAGAAAAATCAAACCCATGCATCCCCCACCCATGGTCCACGAGGTGACTCCACTGAGCACTCCTAGGCCCCACCATGGTTGAAACTCTCCTATAGCTCGTGCAACTCATGATGATGAACACTTGCGACCAACCCAGCTGCACAGGTAAGCCCACAATGTTCATAAAGTTTACTGCAAATGGTTATGACAAATATTAGAGCAAAATCAAACCCATGCGTCCCCCACCCATGGTCCACTGAGCACTCCTTTTGCTTAACCATTGTCAAGTTCCCTCTCCCTGGCCCCACCATGGTTGAAACTCTCCTATAGCTCTTGCAACTCATGATCAATGTGAAGCCTAAGGATGTGGATATCCAAATGGCACCTTTTCATTAATGTTGGGCTTCTCATTTTCTAATACTTAGATTTTACACAAGAATATTAATATGTCTTATCATCTTCTAAAATCATATTAGGGAGTTTGAAAAAATCTCATTATTTTGGGAATGCATCATTTACATTAAATTAAGCATTAGGAAGCATTTTATTGAAAGTCTTACTCTTTTTATCGATGCTAAGTTCTACACTTCGAAGCAATGAGTCTTTTTAATGTATTTAAGTAGATTAAAGTGTGAACACCTATTTTAGCTAGCTTAATCATCAAATAAAATATTTAAAAAATCATTTTAAAAAAACTCTTATTTTTTGTTAATTTCACAAATTAAATTGAGTCTTTGCTTTAGAAAAATTGTTTTTTGTTTTTCGAGCCTAGGTTAGAGACGAGCACGCTCATCTCTGAGACTCAAGCAGAGAAACGCTTTTTTCATTAGCTTCGTCATCTCGAAAAACAAAAAACAATAACTGGGCATGACAGTGAGACAAGAGCTCCCAAAGGAGTCCAGGTATACTGTGGGACTTGCCGTTAGGCTCACCCACTAAAAACTCTGCGAACCCGAAGGGTTTCTGGAGAGGAATTACCCTACTCACAATAGACGTCGGCTCAAATTTGTAAGATTCCTCTTGAGCCTGAATAATGAATAAGCCTTTACTTCAATCCCCTGTAATCATTTCTTATTTTTGAATAGACGAAAATATTTTTTTTCCTTGTTTTTGCCTAGAGAGATGAAAATTTCTAAAGAGTGGTAATTCAGTATTGAGATATTTTTGGATAAACAAATTCTCCTAATATAAAAAATATGTTTTTGTGAAACAGAAAATCAAAATAAATTTTTCAAGGTGCATTAGGAATCAACTAAAAATGATTCCTAAGACCTAGCCTAAGGGTTAAGATTTTCTGAAATTTTTGGGTTATGGTCCAATTAAGGTTCCTATGGGCCAATAAGAGTAATCCAAGTGTTGGGATGAGATAAATCCAATGAATAAAAAAAAATACCCAAAAATGAGTAAATGCCAACATAAGACGAAGAGTTGACTGAGTACAAGATTTATTAGTTAAAAATTATGAAATATTACCTTAAAAAAATGAAATATTTTGGAGTAATCACACAATTTTGACACCTTGGTAAGGAAAGGGGGAGCCTTCAATGAGGCACCTATTTCACACATGTGAATGAGTTTTAAACTCAAAAATATTAAGATATTTTTATCTCTCCTGGATCAAACCAAATAAAAAAAGGAGCCAAATTGGTCTAAATCTTGTCCAAATTCAGCCAAACCAAAGCTGGAAAATTCTAAAACTTAGTTGGACTCAGTTAGTGGCCTCCCTCACCTGTAAATAGATCCTCATTCTTTTGTATTCTCATCTGTGAACTAGACCATGCCAGTATTTCCTTAAAATAAGTATATTTTCTATTATCCCCTAAAAATCCTCTACAATTTGGAGAGATTGGAGCTTCTCTCTCTCTTCAACCTTCCTTGCAGCTTTCCTCAACATACTAACCAATTGATTGGTCGGGGGGCCTCTCTTAAGACTAGAGAATCAAGCAAAACAAGAGATAAGGTGTGACTTTATGGTTTTTTCTTAATCTTCTAAATGTTTTTCACTTCTCAACTCCTCTCAAGCTCGAGAAGTATTCAATTGAATGGTTTTTCAATGCAAATGAAGCTCTGTAATGAATTTTAATGATTAATCACATAAAGTTTACATTTATGCTTAATTTAGGATTTTTTTAAATGTATACATATATCTCTCTCTCTCCCAAAGAATGGTCATTCCTATGACCAATTCGTAATTAAAATGATGCTTCTCATGGAGCAATTCCTAATTCTAAAAGCAAACTCCAAGCTAGAGGCCAAAGAGATAGTTTTTTTATGCTTTAATGTTACATAAATTATGGTAAACTTGAAAATTAAGTCCATAAATTGGATATTGGTCCAAATGATAGTTACTCTATCATAATCCTATTACTAAGTCTTATTCTTTTAGAAAATATTGAAAATTATCAGCGGAGCTATGGTAAATTTTTTAGAAATTAACTCATAAATCATTTTTATGCATAATGTAAAAAGAGGACTTCCTACCATATTCTAGGATTAGTCATCCTATATTAAATGAATAATTCTCATCATATCCATTGAAAACTAATTTTTAATGTTTATATATAAATAGTTAATTAGAGAAAAAGAGAAATTTTTGGTAATTTTATTTTTATAATAAAAGAGGAATTCCCATGATAATGGTTTTCCATGTATTCCAATGGAGAAATAGAAAAATTAGAATATTAAAATAATTAATATTTTATTTAAAAATTAAAGAAAAATTTTAGATAAATTATTTTATGCATGAATAAATTTAAATGATAAAGGAGAAATTTTCATAATATTTAGAATTCAATCATTTAAATGAAAAAAGTGAAATTCTTATCATTAGGATTAATGGATATTTTTATTTAATTTTTAAGAGAAATTTTAGTTAAAATTCTTTTATGCATGTATAAATTTAAGTAATGAAAGAGGAATTTTCATCATATTTGGAATTCAATCATTTAAATGAAAAAAGAGAAATTCTTGGTATATTTGGAATATTGAATATTTTTATTAAAGAAAAGAAAAATTTTAGATAAATCTATTTGATGATAAAAGAGAAATTCCCATGACATTTAGAACTCAAGCAATTAAATGTAAAAAGGAATTCCCATGTTTTTTGAGATCCAAGAAATTAAATAAAAAAAAGAGAAATTTTTATTATAATTTAATTTATGAATATTTATCAAAAGTAAAAATATGGGTAGAATTGATTTTTGTAAATCCCATGATTTCTTTTATTCAAAAGAGGAATATTGAATATAATTCATTTGAGAAATTGAGAAAGAATATGAAAAGTGTGAATGGGTGAGATGTGATGTGAAATGGATGTGATGTGATATGATGTAAATTGGGATAGATGTGAATGGATGATATGTGATGTGAATGGATGAGATGTGATGGGATGTGATATAGGATAGATGTGAATGAATGACATGGATGTGATGTGATGTGAATCGGGGTAGATATGAATCGATGAGATGTGAATGAATGTGATGTGATGAGATGTGGATATGGGTAGATGCGAGTGGATAAGATGTGATGAGTATAAATGTGGAAAGATGTGATGAGATGGAAAATGATGTGATTGGATGAGAATGGATGAAGGACGATGGGAATACATATGATTGGATTTGGATTGAGTAATGTGGATTGATGTGGAACAATGTGGAAAGACGAGAGTTCGTTATAGAAATTGTATTTATGACCTGTTTTTAAATGACTGTTTTATGTCAAGAATGCTGGGGAAACAATTTCACCGTCTTGTGAATGAGGTCGTGGAGACCTAAGTGATAAAGTTGCAACAGCTAACGGAGAGTCAACGGATTACATCTCACGTAGCATGGTCAGCCGAGGTCTTGACCAGCCTCGGTTCGATTTAAATGGTAAGCTTCCGGTCGGTGGATGAGGGAAAAAGGAAGCAGCGTATTACTGAAGCGCTAGGTGACCTGTGAAGGATCCTAGAGGGTGCTGACTATACGGTGCTCTGGCTTTGGGTCTCCGAAGATACCCACGCGTGCGTTAAGGAAGATATTCAAAAAAGGATAAGAGTTGTTTTCTGAATTCAGGCATGGATCTGGTTGATTGACCTTGCTAGTCTTCAACAGATGAGTCCATGGCTCTTTTATATGGATCTGTTGGTTGATCTCAACGGATGAGTGCATGGCTCTTTTATATGGATCTGTTGGTTGATCTTGCTGATCTTCAACCGAGAGTTCATCTAGATTTTTATAAGTGAATATATTTCTGGGTACTATGAGTTAGGAACTATTGAAAAGGCCCCTGAGTGAGTAGGTGGTGAGCGTTCTGGTTTCCAATGATGCCATAGATACACTAATGAAGAAATGATCAGAAACTAGAAATTAACCGGATATTTTGGAGGATTATTATCATTGATACTATGATTTCATTAAAAGATTGTTTTAAAGTTAGCTGAATCTATGAAACGGGCAATTTCATTTTGGGTGTGTCAGTGGTCTCATCAAATTTAATGTGACATCAAATTTAATGTAACATAATACCTATAACCTACAATTGTTATAATCTTGGTCGGTCCCCTTACATTTGAATGTATAACATCTAATGGCCTTGCACTGACATGCTTTTCATGTAGGAAAGCATGTTTGGCGTGCTTACCAAGCTAGCATGCTTGACATATTTTATGCATACCACACATGCACCTCCAAGCCTACAAAGATAGCTCCTCAATCAGAGATGTGTAGCTCTTGGAGCTACCGCAAGAAGGTGTTGTACCTAAACCAAAAGGGGAAGGGATGATGATGCTCTTACCCATGTAACGCTACCTTCCTTGCTTGTTCTTGTCTCTTGCTTGCATCCTTAGCTCTCACACAAATCGGAGCTCTGATACCATAAAGAGAATGCGAGTGAGAGAGAGAGCTTGAATTTCTTGCAAGCACACACACATAAGAGTGCAAGACATAAGAGAGAGAGAGAGACATGGATGGCTGAATTTTCTTCTATATTCTTCTCTTCTCTCCAACCATATAACTAAAAGATAAGAGTATATACATAAAGGAAAAGTACTCTCCTACAATAACATAAAGTGGTTGGTCCATAATGTGTACCCGACTATATGAGCTGGTGCTATAACTATAGTACTCCAAAGTGGTTGTCACACAACCTGCCATCTAGTGGTGGCATATCAACAATAATCTCACCAACCATACCAATGGCATAAGTGCGAAAGTTATCACCTAGGCGGGTCATCAATGTCTGTCGTAGCACTAGTTGAGCTCGACATCTCAACAAGCTAGAAATCATGTTACTCGGAGTGGTGAAGCAAGCTGATGAGGCCGACCTTGTCATCATAGTGGGGCTTGTCGTGGCCGTTTTGCCATGCATGGATTGGCTAGTCCCTTGGCCCACCCTTGGATACATACATGGGCAAGGTGTCCAAGGATTACTTTAGGAGAGCTTACTCTATGGCCACTTAATCCTTGGACATTTTACCCTTTTTTCATTACCAATTACATTTTATTAAGGTTTTCACGCGTGTCAGATCCTACGTTCACGTAATCCTATAGTGACATATTCATTAATTAGTGCCCCACCACAAGCGAGCATAATTAATGAATAACCTAAGGTTCCCTAGTGCCCGTAAGCACCCAGCTTACCGCTCCGTTCTCAGGTGTACATCTTTGTCTCTATGTCGACTACACCTCCGCTCCTCGCATCAGACCTCACCTACCTCTCCGTCTCTACTTCGACAACTCCTCCTCTCTACTCTCGGACCTCACCTCTTCCATGCCTCGTCAGGCCACACACCTCCCATCGCCCTTACACATGCCCCCCCCTTCCCTCCACACCTCACCACCACAACAGCCTTCCAACATTACCTCACACCCACGAAGACTCGAGAGAGATAGATGCCAACAGACCCAAACAGTCGAGAGACCAACGAACAAAGAGAAGGGGCCAATGTCCGAGAAAAAAATATCCCACCACCCCCAGAATCCTCCTAAAAGATCACCCTCCACATGTAGAAAGATCCCTCTCCACGTGTCTACAAGCGCCAAGCTCTCATTTACTAAGCTTCTTTAAATTTAATCTTTCTCTAGCTAAGGTTGTTTCTCTTCAACAAATTAATTAATACCTGTGAAAATTGGGTACCCATATTCCTTGGGCTTTTTACTGTTTTTCATTACTAGTCACATTTTATTAAGATCTTCACATGTGTTAGATCCTATGACCTAAATGACTTTGATTGACTCTTAGCTTGCATTGTTGAGAGTCGAGACACCCAACCTAATGCCTAATAAGTTTTTGAAGAAAGTTAGAGCTTGCAAGTGGCTTACATTTAACAAGTACGGGACTTGCACATGAGATTTGACATTGACTTGACCCTGATTCTACATGGGGCATGTCTGTGGAAAAAGCCTCACAAAATGCTGCAAATGCGATTTGACATTGACTTGACTTTATTACAACAACAAATCCCAGAAAAGATTTCTAGTCGCACACTTTACTTTCTGCCATAAGAAGTTGCGATGTGAAAGAGAAAGGGCCAATGTTGAGGCCGTTGTTGTGGGTCTATCACAGCACAACTAAAGACAAAGGGCTTGGCAAAGTGTTTCCCAAAGTTCAAAGAATCAATGGATATGTAGCCGGCATCCATGGAGCCATCACCATATTAGACCCATGCGTCCCCCACCCATGGTCCACTGAGCACTCCTTTTGCTTAACCATTGTCGAGTTCCCTCTCCCTGGCCCCACCATGGTTGAAACTCTCCTATAGCTCTTGCAACTCATGATCAATTTGAAGCCTAAGGATGTGGATATCAAAATGGCACCTTTTCATTAATGTTGGGCTTCTCATTTTCTAATACTTAGATTTTACACAAGAATATTAATATGTCTTATTATCTTCTAAAATCATATTAGGGAGTTTGAAAAAATCCCATTATTTTGGGAATGCATCATTTACATTAAATTAAGCATTAGGAAGCATTTTATTGAAAGTCTTACTCTTTTTTATCGATGCTAAGTTCTACACTTCGAAGCAATGAGTCTTTTTAATGTATTTAAGTAGATTAAAGTGTGAACACCTATTTTAGCTAGCTTAATCATCAAATAAAATATTTAAAAAACCATTTTAAAAAAACTCTTATTTTTTTGTTAATTTTACAAATTAAATTGAGTTTTTGCTTTAGAAAAATTATTTTTTGTTTTTCAAGCCTAGGTTAGAGACGAGCACGCTCGTCTCTGAGACTCAAGCAGAGAAACGCTTTTGTCATTAGCTTCGTCATCTCGATCGTGAGAACGTTCTTGCGACTTCCTTAAGGCATAACCTCGGAAGACCCAATAACTGGGCATGACAGTGAGACAAGAGGTCCCGAAGGAGTCCAGGTATACTGTGGGACTTGCCGTTAGGCTCACCCACTAAAAACTCTATGAACCTGGAGGGTTTCTGGAGAGGAATTACCCTACTCACAATGGACGTCGGCTCAAATTTGTAAGATTTCTCTTGAGTCTGAATAATGAATAAGCCTTTACTTCAATCCCCTGTAATCATTCCTTATTTTTGAATAGACGAAAATATTATTTTTCCTTGTTTTTGCCTAGAGAGATGAAAAATTCTAAAGAGTGGTAATTCAGTATTGAGATATTTTTGGATAAACAAATTCTCCTAATATAAAAAATATGTTTTTGTGAAACAGAAAATCAAAATAAATTTTTCAAGGTGCATTAGGAATCAACTAAAAATGATTCCTAAGACTTAGCCTAAGGGTTAAGATTTTCTGAAATTTTTGGGTTATGGTCCAATTAAGGTTCCTATGGGCCAATAAGAGTAATCCAAGTGTTGGGATGAGATAAATCCAATGAATAAAAGAAAATACCCAAAAATGAGTAAATGCCAACATAAGATGAAGAGTTGACTGAGTACAAGATTTATTAGTTAAAAATTATGAAATATTACCTTAAAAAATAAAATATTTTGGAGTAATCACACAATTTTGACACCTTGGTAAGGAAAAGGGGAGCCTTCAATGAGGCACCTATTTCACACATGTGAATGAGTTTTAAACTCAAAAATATTAAGATATTTTTATCTCTCCTGGATCAAACCAAATAAAAAAGGAAGCCAAATTGGTCTAAATCTTGTCCAAATTCAGCCAAACCAAAGCTCGAAAATTCTAAAACTTAGTTGGACTCAGTTAGTGGCCTCCCTCACCTGTAAATAGATCCTCATTCTTTTATATTCTCATCTGTGAACTAGACCATGCCAGTATTTCCTTAAAATAAGTATATTTTCTATTATCCCCTAAAAATCCTCTACAATTTGGAGAGATTGGGGCTTCTCTCTCTCTTCAACCTTCCTTGCAGCTTTCCTCAACATACTAACCAATTGATTGGTCGGGGGCCTCTCCTAAGACTAGAGAATCAAGCAAAACAAGAGGTAAGGTGTGACTTTATGGTTTTTTCTTAATCTTCTAAATGTTTTTCACTTCTCAATCCCTCTTAAGCTCGAGAAGTATTCAATTGAATGGTTTTTCAATGCAAATGAAGCTCTGTAATGAATTTTAATGATTAATCACATAAAGTTTACATTTATGCTTAATTTAGGATTTTTTTAAATGTATACATATCTCTCTCTCTCTCTCCTAAAGAATGGTCATTTCTATGACCAATTCGCAATTCAAATGATGCCTCTCATGGAGCAATTCCTAATTCTAAAAGCAAACTCCAAGCTAGAGGCCAAAGAGATGGTTTTTTTATGCTTTAATGTTACATAAATTATGGTAAACTTGGAAATTAAGTCCATAAATTGGATATTGGTCCAAATGATAGTTACTCTATCATAATCCTATTACTAAGTCTTATTCTTTTAGAAAATATTGAAAATTATCAGCAAAGCTATGGTAAATTTTTTGGAAACTAACTCATAAATCATTTTTATGCATAATGTAAAAAGAGGACTTCCTACCATATTCTAGGATTAGTCATCCTATGTTAAATGAATAATTCTCGTCATATCCATTGAAAACTAATTTTTAATGTATATATATAAATAGTTAATTAGAGAAAAAGAGAAATTTTTGGTAATTTATTTTTAAAATAAAAGAGGAATTTCCATGATAATGGAGATTCATGTATTCCAATGGAGAAATAGAAAAATTATAATATTAAAATAATTGATATTTTATTTAAAAATAAAGAAGAAATTTAGATAAATTATTTTATGCATGAATAAATTTAAATGATAAAAGAGAAATTTCCATAATATTTAGAATTCAATCATTTAAATAAAAAAAGTAAAATTCTTATCATTAGGATTAATGGATATTTTTATTTAATTTTTAAGAGAAATTTTAGTTAAAATTATTTTATGCATGTATAAATTTAAGTGATGAAAGAGGAATTCTCATCATATTTGAAATTTAATCATTTAAATAGAAAAAGAGAAATTCTTGGTATATTTGGAATATTGAATATTTTTATTAAAGAAAAGAGAAATTTTAGATAAATCTATTTGATGATAAAAGAGAAATTCCCATGACATTTAGAACTCAAGCAATTAAACATAAAAAGAAATTCCCATGATATTTGAGATCCAAGAAATTAAATGGAAATTTTTTTTATTATAATTTAATTTATGAATATTTATCAAAAGTAGAAATATGGGTAGAAATAATTTTTGTAAATCCCACGATTTCTCTCATTCAAAAGAGGAATATTGAATATGATTCATTTGAGAAATTGAGAAAGAATATGGAAATAGTCGTCGAGAGAAAGAATCTTTATCTAAGCCAAACAGTTGGCAGAAATTTAAAAAAAATTTCCATTATCGGTATCGAAGTAGAAAAAGTTGGGATGCGATAAGATGTGAATGGATGTGATAAGATGTAAATGGGATATGGTAGGATGTGAATGGATGTAAATGGGATGCGATAGGATGTGAATGGATGTAAATGGGATGCGATAGGATGTGAATGGAAGTGATAAGATGTAAATGGGATGCGATAGGATGTGAATGGAAGTGATAAGATGTAAATGGGATGTGAATGGATGTGATAAGATATGAATGGGATGTGATAGGATGTGGTATGATGAAAATTAATGTGGATGAGATGTGAAGTAAATGGATGTGGATGTGAATGATGAGATGAGAATGAAATGAGAGGATATGTGAAAGGGTGAGATGGGAAGTAAATGGATGCATGTGAATGACTGGATGGATGTGGATGAATGAAATGGAATGTGTATGAATGAGATATGATGTGGATGTGATGTAAAGTGGATGGAATGAATGAGATATGATGTGAATAGATGTGGATGTGATGTAAGGTGGATAGAATGTATGTGATGGAATGGGGATATAATGAATGTGATGAATGTGAATGGATGTAACGTGATGTGTCGGGATAAGTGTGAATGGGTGAGATGTGATGTGAAATGGATGTGATGTGATATGATGTAAATTGGGATAGATGTGAATGGATGATATATGATGTGAATGGATGAGATGTGATGGGATGTGAATTAGGATAGATGTGAATGAATGACATGGATGTGATGTGATGTGAATCGGGGTAGATATGAATCGATGAGATGTGAATGAATGTGATGTGATGAGATGTGGATATAGGTAGATGCGAGTGGATGAGATGTGATGAGTATAAATGTGGAAAGATGTGATGAGTATAAATGTGGAAAGATGTGATGAGATGGAAAATGATGTGATTGGATGAGAATGGATGAAGGACGATGGGAATACATATGATTGGATTTGGATTAAGTAATGTGGATTGATGTGGAACAATGTGGAAAGACGAGAGTTCGTTATAGAAATTGTATTTATGACCTGTTTTTAAATGACTGTTTTATGTCAAGAATGCTGGGGAAGCAATTTGACCGTCTTGTGAATGAGGTCGTGGAGACCTAAGTGATAAAGTTGCAACAACTGACGGAGAGTCAACGAAGTACATCTCACGTAGCATGGTCGGCCGAGGTCTTGACCAACCTCGGTTCGATTTAAATGGTAAGCTTCTGGTCGGTGGATGAGGGAAAAAGGAAGCAGCGTATTACTGAAGCGCTAGGTGACCTGTGAAGGATCCTAGAGTGTGCTGACCATATGGTGCTCAGGCTTTGGGTCTCCGAAGATATTCAAACAAGGATAAGAGTTGTTTTCTGAATTCGGGCATGGATCTTGTGAGATCCCTATCCCCACCATGCGACGGATTCAGGGTACTAGCAGCGGAAGTAGCACTTCATGTGCGGGGCAGGGACCCACACTCGGGGCCTCGTCCACGGATATCCGAACAAGAGACTATTCCGCCAGCGGTTTTTCCAAAACCGAACTCAGAAAAACTTTCCTTACCCGGAAAGCACGGGCGATTTTACCAGGATAACTTTTTACTCTAACGTAGTCAAGATTATTACTGATCACGCTGATCCGACTGCACCTATAAAGATACTCGGTTGGATCAAGGAAGAAACTTGCACTTGGATCATTGGGATCAACGCTTTTTTCCCCATCAAGAGGCACAGCCGTTGATTCCTATCCATAGAACAATTACTATCCGGGATTTACTTTATCTACCGTAATAACAGAAATTGAGTCTTGATTTACGGATCCATCAGTCCAGCCTAACCCCATCCAGTCCCATGGGTTAGCCAACCGCCCAACCACTGTAGTGATGGGATCCAATAAAGAATTTGGTTAGGTTTTGTCCCGGGTACCAAGGAAAAGAGTTCCAAGGCTCCCTAGCTAGAAGTTCATGCAAACATAAAACTAGTCACACCACTTACACACCCAATATGAATTGCCTTTTTCTTAGCATCAGCTAACTTTAAAACAATCCTTTAATGAAACCATTATGTCACTGATGACAATCCTCAAAGTCTCTGGTTGAATCCTTATTTCCAATCATTCATTTATTGGTATACTTATGGCATCATTGGCAACCAGAACGCTCACCACCTGTTCACTCACACTCAGGGGCCTTTTCCATAGTTCCTAGCTCATAGTAACCGGCAATATATTCATATAATAGAATGGAATCTCCGTGGAAGATCAGCAAGATCAACCCACAGATCCATATAAAAGAGCCATGGACTTATCCCTTGAGGACCAGCAAGGTCAATCAACTAGATCCATGCCCGGTTTCAGAAAACAACTCTTACTCCTTGTTCCAATATCTTCCACGACGCACGTGTGGGTATCTTCGACGACCCAGAGCCCGAGCACCGTATGGTCAGCACCCTCTAGGATCCTTCGCAGGTGACGTAGTGCTTCACTCATAGGCCGCTTCCTTGGTCCCTCATCCACCGTACCGAAAGCTCACCATTTAAATTGAACCGAGGCTGGTCAAGACCTCGGTCGACCTTGCTACGCGAGATGTCCTCCATTGACTCTCCGTCAGCAGTTGCAACTTTAACAGTTAGGTCTTCATGACCTTAATCCACAAGACGGTCAAAATGCTTCCCCAGCATTCTTGACATAAAACAGTCATTTACAAATAGTCACAAAATATAGTTTCTAAATCGAACTCTCGTCTTTCCACATTATCCCTCCTTAGTCCACATTACTTATTCCACATTCCATTCAGTGTGTACTCATTCTCATCCATTTCCTCATATCGACGACACATTAATTCACATACACATTCACATTCACATCCATATATCCACATCTACATGCATACATCCATTTTCACATCCTCATTGATACACCCTGTAAGAAAGCATTATGGGCCCAAGGCCATGGACAACTAGTAAGTAGGTGTGAACTCTTGGGTGGAGTATAAATACCAATGTAAATGGGATTATGGCTCATTCATGATAATGTTATCTGTTCCAAGAATCAATGGTGAGCTTCTCCCGTGAGATGCTAAGTGGTGACTCCTTCATGAGCCACTCCCTTGGTGAGGGACTAACCCACCCCTGTTACTTTCTTTCATTGGTATCAGAGCATGGCTTTTGATCCATGATTTTTAATTTTCTTTTCTTCTTCTCATTTCGTGAGATTTCTGCTTCATTTGATTCATGGGGGAAGGGGATATGGCTAAGGTAGAGTTTGTGGTTCAAATCTGAGCACATGGACCTATTTTTTTTAGAATGAGTGGACCAAATTGGGGAAAATTTCTAATCTTGATTAGCAGTTGTTAATCAAAAACGTTTTTTGTTTGGGAGCTTTCTTGCAAACCCTAGCCATGGAATCTCAACATGAGCAAAGGGCATTGAGTCTCTCATGTATCTAGCAATGTTTTATGAAGTATTTCACCTATTTTCCATGAGCAATGGGGCTCCCAATGTGGCTGAAAATCACTACCAAAGCTGCCCACGTTTTTCACCAAAGTGACCCTAATCTTCATCTCCTTCAACAAATTCAAGCATTAAGGCTTCCCGGGTGACATTGGTGAGTTGCTCCATCACTTCCTTACAATTTTGAAGCATTCTTTCAAGCTATGGAGTGAATTAGGGTTTTATTACACATAAAACCCCCATTTTCAGAAATTGGACTTTAACCATGGCCATTCATGCTGCTCTTTATGCATTATGAATGCTTGAATGCTACACATAGCCATTCAATGCTATGCCTTGCATATTGGCATAAGTGAGCATAGCTTTGGGCACATTTGGGGGATTGAATAAAATGTTTTGGGTTGGAAGTCTGCTTTTTGGTGACCGTTTTCCATTGCCGGTTGCACGTTTTTGGTCATAACTCTCTCATACGAACTCCGTTTTTAGAGTTCTAGTACTCAAAACGACCGGCTCGTCGTCCTCTTCGAGACGAGCTATAGGTCTTGAGGTGCAGCATTCAGCAAGTGCTTTCTGTTTTCACTTTTGTACTGGATTTTCTAGTCCCGAGCGGGAACTCGTGCCCAGAACGCGACCCGCGATCACCGCTTTGTGACACTTGGATGTTGTTGGATGTGTTGTTGGATGTTGTTGATGATGGGATTGTAATGGAGCTATGAAAGGGCATGGTCATGATGCCATTATGATTTGTAAAATGATAAAAGCATGAGTCATGCTTACACATGTAAGTGATCTTACCCTCATCCCATTTGTGAATTCCAATCACATACACTCACCATTGCATTCACTTTCATTTCCTAGTGAATCTAGCAATGTGTGAGGGTACCTTGGCATGGGTTGGAGAGGCCAAGGGGAGCATGTCATGAATCTACCATGCCGTGATTGCCTTGGAAAAGCGGTATGGTGGAGGATTAGGTACATTGGTGGTGAAGACATGGCCTCAACCTTCACCTTGGAGGAAAACTTGGTGAAGGGGTGAGAAGTGCTTGGCCGGGAGATCGGCAAGCATCAACGCGCTTCATCGACATCAAAGCCATACTTGAGCCAAAGCAAAGCAAAGCAAAGCAACAAACCTCTACATCGACTCAAGTTGCATCATGACAAAGGGGTGATGCCATATGGATTTGCATGCAAAAATGCTTTGTGGTTGATGCCTTGCAATGGTCAAAATGCTTTGTGGATTGATACCTTGCAATGGTCAAGTGGTTAATGATGATACAAATGCATGGGTAGATTGAGATTTGC
This sequence comes from Cibotium barometz, assembly GCF_041138505.1. Classification (NCBI taxonomy): domain Eukaryota; kingdom Viridiplantae; phylum Streptophyta; class Polypodiopsida; order Cyatheales; family Cibotiaceae; genus Cibotium; species Cibotium barometz. The sequence goes on from NC_141065.1 coordinate 37,131,645, forward strand.
AAGCAAAAGCGGGGAAGTTATGGCAAAATTTTTGCAAAAACTTGCCTAGTTGCAGTCAGGGCAGAACCCTAAATTTTAGGGTTTACAAAGATTATTCCAAATCTGTCCTTGATGATTCTTAATCTACACATCAAGACCTTTCTAACAAGCCGAAGATCTCTGAAATCGGAGAAGTTTGGAGCGGTCAAAGTCAAAGTTTGACTTTCAGCCGGGACAGTTGACTGGTCAAAGGCAGTTGACTTTTTCAAATCTGTTTTTGGGGATCCTTATTAGTCTCATCGAGAGCTTTCCAACGATATAAAGATCATCAAAATCTGATATCGTTTGGATAGTGAACTAAAAGTTGGGCCTCTATCGCAAACCCTAAAACAGAGAGTACTTGCACACCAGATTTTTCTTGCCCCAGGCATTCAGCTCCAAGATCTTATCATTACGGATCTATCGAGCTAAAGAGAAGCAAAATCGGACTTGTCTCCAAAGAGTTTTGGCATATTTGGTGATTTGGTCACATTTTGGAGCAAAACAGTGAGCTAGTTTGCAAGTGGGACCAAATTTCATGCATGGAAATGACTAGAGGGGGACAAAACAAAGGAGTTCGGAGTGAGCAAGATGCTAAGCAACCCGAACCATTAATGGCTAGTGGATCTTCTACAAGAGTTGGGGAGGATTCGACTTCAAATGCCACTAGTGATTCACAGCCATTGGAGACTTCTCAACCCATGGTGGGGACTACTCCGATCACGATGGACATGATGCTTAAAGCCATGGAGAGTATGTTCCAACGGGTTGAAGGTAACCTAGCTAGTCGGCAACAACAGTTTGGTGAGCAACTCATGGAACGCTTTGACAAGCGCCAACACTATCTTGGTGATATGATGCAGACGGGATTTAGAGACTTGGGTAATGCTATCAGTGGGTTGGCTTCTTCCAAGTCTAATCAAGAAGTGGATGACAATGTAATGGATAGTGCACACCATGAGTTCCGACATGAAAGATTGCCGCCTATGCATGAGGTAAACCATGGGAGACAGATGATGTCACACTCGTCTCAAGTGGATAAAGGAAAAAGGCCTATGGGTGATGCTTATCATGAGAAGTCAAATGCCAATGTTCCAAAAGCTACGTCCTTTATGCAGGATGCCAGAAGAAGTTATGAGCACAGAGGGCTAAAGGATGCATGTGATTGGGATTGGGAAGATGAGCAAATGCAAAGACACTTGGGTGAAAGAAGAGGATTTGATGATCCTAGAACACGGCAAAGAGGGCCAAGAATGCAGAATGACATGGATAAGACCGTGAAGGACAAAATCACATTCACAAAGTTCAAGGGAGAGTCAAACTCTATCGAAGACTTTGAAGAATGGGCAAACAAAATGGACCTCTACTTTGAGATCAGCCCGAGAAGTGAAATGTCAAAGGTTTACTTTGCTTCATTGCATTTGGAAGGCTTTGCTCATACTTGGTGGAGAAGGAAGCAATCACATGGTTATGTTATTTCTACTTGGGAAGCATTCAAGAATGACATGGCAGAGGAGTTTACTTCTCGAATGCAAAGGGATAACCACATTGTAGAATGGGACAAGATTGAACAAGTCACAACGGTGAAGGCCTATTCTCAAAAGTTTCTAAAACTTCTATTATACTTGGATGATTTTGATGAGCATTATCTAGTCGTCAAGTATATAAGGGGTTTGAAGACTCCTATTGGTGGTGATGTCAAAGCTCAAGAGCCCGCAACTTTGAAGAAAGCAATGATGCTTGCAGAAATTCATGAGGAAAAATATATGTCAAAGTGGGCTAACAAAGGCAACACCAAGGGAGAAGTGGTTACAAGAACGGATTTGAGTTCTCATGCAAATGCAAATGCAAGGCCTAACCTTCCAAGGTTTCCTACCGTGTATGGTAGAGGGTCTAATAGACTTCCATTTAAACCACCATTTATGTCCAACAAAGCTACATACAATGAGTCCAAGCCAGCAAATGGGGGTTCAAAAAGCAAGGTTATCAAGGAGGACCGTTTGCATGAAATGAGGCTCAAAGGTCTATGTTTCAAATGTGGAGAAAAATGGAACAAGGATCACTTCAAAGTATGCAAATCCAAGGATATGTCCATAAGCTACATTATCACTGAGGACAATGCTAATCATGAGGAGGAGGAATTCCTTGAATGCAATGATGCCTTAGGATGGGGAGATCCTCATGAGGGTGGAGGTTCTCATGATGATGGTTTTGATGAAGAAAATCCCGAGTTTCCTTTTGATCCGGGTGGGAAACTAAAGTTTGCTCATGACAAAATGGATGATGGGATGCCTCTATGCGTGTGGGACGAAGACAATAGTGCACATACTACCTTGTGTACAATCTCTCATGATGCTTATGCGGGAAGTAAGGGTGCCAACACATTGAGATTGAAGATCAAGGTGAATGGGAGAACAGCATATGCACTCATTGATACTGGAAGCACGCATAGTTTTGTCAATAAAAGGTCTTTGAACACTCTCAAAATGCAACCAACTTCTTTACCAAACAAGCACATGGTGCAAGTGGCCAATGGTGATTCAATGAGTTGCAATATGAAGTGTCAAAGTACAGAATTGGAGTTGTCCAAGAACTACTCTTGCAAAGTTGATCTTTTGGTGATTGAGTTGGGACCAATTGACATAGTACTTGGATGTGATTGGATGTCCACTTTGAACTCTTTTACCATGAACTTACAAAAAAGTTTCATGAGTTTTGTGCATCATGGAAGGGTTATTACATTGAATGGAATGCAAGGGTCCAAGCTCTTCATGATCAATGCTACTCAAATGAAGAAAGAGTTCAAGAAAGAGGGCTATGTTTATGTACTACAGCTTTGCAAAGAGGAAGATAATAGCAAAAAGGATTGCATCGAACATGTGGACATGGTTAAGCTACTCAAGGATTATGAAGATGTGTTTACCATGCCAAAATCAATGCCGCCAAAGAGGAGTGTTGATCATGCTATTGATTTGGAACCAAATGCCAAACCAATCAACAAGCCTCCCTATCGTTTGTCAAAGGTTGAAAAGGAAGAGGTGGCAAAGCAAGTAAAAGAACTCATTGACATGGGATGGGTTGAACCAAGTCAATCTCCTTTTGCTTCTCCGGTGCTACTTGTGAAGAAAAAGGATGGTACTTTTCGCATGTGCATTGATTACCGTGATTTGAATAAGATCACCATCAAAAATCGATTTCCAATACCAAGGGTGGATGATCTTTTGGATGAGTTGAAGGGTGCCACATGCTTTTCAAAAATTGATTTGCGTTCCGGATACCATCAAATAAGGATGAAAAGTGGTGATGAGTTCAAAACAGCATTTCGTACAGAAAGGGGTCTTTACCAATTCATGGTTATGCCGTTTGGATTATGCAATGCACCGGCAACTTTTCAAGCATTGATGAACAAAGTGCTTCAACCTTTCCTCTACAAGTTTGTATTGGTCTTTTTCGACGACATACTTATCTATAGCAAGAATGAGGAAGTGCATTTGAAGCACGTGAAAGAGGTTTTGGAGGTCTTGAGGCAAAACAAGTTGTATGTTAAGGAGACAAAATGTACCTTCATGGCACATGAGGTGGAATATTTGGGTCACATTGTGAGCAAGGATGGCATTTGTGTGGATCCAAAGAAAGTGGAATGTATTAGGAATTGGCCGGTTCCTTCAAACACTACTCAATTGAGGGGATTTTTGGGGTTATCTTCATTCTATAGGCGCTTTATTGCCCACTATGCAGAAATTGCAGCCCCAATGACGGATAAATTGAAGAAGGAAACCTTCTTTTGGGATGCCATTGCCAACAAAAGCTTTGAAGATATGAAGAAGATGCTCACATCAGCACCTATTTTGGTATGTCCAGACTTCACCAAACCTTTCACAATAAGGGCGGATGCAAGTGGAAGAGGGATTGGTGCGGTACTTTACCAAGACCATGGAGTCATTGCTTATGAAAGTAGAAAGCTGAATGACAAAGAAAGAGAACTCCATGTGTATGAGCAAGAGATGATTGCTATACTCCATGCTATCAAGAAATGGCACCATTACTTATATGGGAGTCATTTTTATGTGAGAAGTGATCATAGGGTGCTGAAGTATTTCCTCACACAACCCAATTTGTCTCCTAAGCAAAGAAGGTGGGTAGCAACACTACAAAACTATGATTTTGAAATCACATACACAAAGGGCAAAGAAAATGTGGTTGCCGATTCCTTGTCTCGTATGTGGGCCTGCTCATTGTATGCTATTTCTGAGGTGCATAAAGATTGGATCATGGAGATACAAGAAGAGTACTTGTTTGATGAAGAAACCTCACAAATAGTGCAGAAATTACAGCAAGATGTATGTGAAGAGTTACCCCATTATGAGCTGAAAAATGGTCTCCTCTACTACAAAGGAAAAGTCTACTTGGTTCCTACTTCATCATTTATCAAGAAGATCATGGAAGAGATGCATTGTACTCCTATGGCTGGTCATTTGGGTGTCTACAAAACCTTTGATGCAATAAGGAAAAGTTTCTTTTGGAAGGGGATGTGGAAGAGCATTCATGCTTATGTAAGTGGGTGCCGGTCATGTCAATTGAACAAGGATCCTACACATAAACCGGGAGGTTTGCTTCAGCCATTGCCCATTCCCGAAGGCAAATGGAGTCATATATCAATGGATTTCATTACTAACCTTCCGCGCACAAAGAAAGGGTGGGACAGCTTGTATGTTGTGGTGGATAGATTGACCAAAGTGGCCCATTTCATTCCTTCCAAGGTCACATATTCAGCCCAAAATGTTGCCAAGCAATTTGTTGATGGGGTTTTCAAGTTGCATGGTATGCCGTCACAAATTGTGAGTGATCGCGATGTCAAATTCATGAGCACTTTTTGGAGAACATTGTTTGAATATATGGGAACCAAGCTTACTCCAAGCACCGCCTATCATCCCGAAACCGATGGTCAAACAGAAAGAGTAAACAAATGGGTGGAAACATATCTACGCCACTATTGTCATGATACTCAAAGCACATGGGATGATTGGTTACCTTTGGCTGAGTTTGCTTACAACTCAACATATCATGTGAGCATTGGCATGTCACCCTTTGAGGCTTTATATGGTTACAAGGTCAATTTGCCTATGTTGGTGGGTACATATGAGACTTCTAACCATAATGCCAAGGAGGAAGCTGAAAGGATGCAAGCTTTGTTGCAACAATGCAAAAGTAATTTGAAGGTTGCACAAGAGAAAATGAGACAATATGCCAATGTTCATCGAAGACCATTGGCATTCAAACTGGGAGATTGGGTTCTTTTGAGAATACCAAAGTCAAGATATGCGTCTTTGAAGGGAAGCACAAACACCAAACTAGCTCATCGCTATTATGGTCCTTATCAAGTGATACGAAGAGTTGGGGAGGTTGCATATCAACTCTTACTTCCATCTACAACAAAGATTCATGATGTGTTTCATGTCTCTCACTTGAAAGGATATGTGGGTATGATCGATCAAATGGTTGATGAGTTACCTCCAATGAATGAAGAGGGAATGATTGAATACATTCCAGAAGCTATCTTGGGTACAAGGAAAAAGGTACTTCGCACTCGTACCTTGGTGGAGTATCTTGTTCAATGGAAGGGTTTACCTAAGGAAGAAGCTTCATGGCAACCTATTTCAGCATTGGAGGGATATGAAGCATTGATAGAGCAATATGGGTTGGTGTAAATTCAGCCAAATGGAACATTCTTCTCCGAATTTGGGGTATTCATTTGAGGTTTCGAGGACGAAACCATTGGGGAAGGGATGGTTTGTAAGAAAGCATTATGGGCCCAAGGCCATGGACAACTAGTAAGTAGGTGTGAACTCTTGGGTGGAGTATAAATACCAATGTAAATGGGATTATGGCTCATTCATGATAATGTTATCTGTTCCAAGAATCAATGGTGAGCTTCTCCCGTGAGATGCTAAGTGGTGACTCCTTCATGAGCCACTCCCTTGGTGAGGGACTAACCCACCCCTGTTACTTTCTTTCACACCCACATCCCATATCCACATTCATACATACACATCCATATTCATACACATCCATATCCACATCCATACATCCACATCCACATTCATACATCCACATCCACATTCCCATTCATATCTATACATCCACATTCCCATTCATATCTATACATCCACATCTATATCCACATACATACATACATCCACATACGTATCTACATCCATACATCCACATTCACATCCACATCCACATACATACATCCATTTTCACATTCCCATTCATATAACCCCATATGCCTTCACATCTAATCTTTTACATCACATCCATTCTTGCCCTATCACAACCCATATACATCTTATCCTATCACATACACTTCTTACCTCATCTCATACACATCTTATCACATCTTAATTCATCTTATCACCTGCTAACTTATTTCATAAGCATCTTATACACCTCTTATCACATCTTATACACATCTTCCTATGCATAAATTCATTTTAAATGAAAATGACACTTTTGAATTAAAATTCAATCTTTTATGCATCTTCCTATGCATAAATTCAATTTAGATGAGAATGACACTTTTGAATCAATCTTTTATGCATCTTCCTATGCATAAATTCAATTTGGTAGCACATCTTCCTATGCATAAATTCATTTTAAATGAAAATGACACTTTTGAATTAAAATTTAATCTTTTATGCATCTTCCTATGCATAAATTCAATTTAGATGAGAATGACACTTTTGAATCAATCATTTATGCATCTTCCTATGCATAAATTCAATTTGGTAGAAATTACACTTTTAGAATAAAAGAATTTCTCTTATGCATCTAAGTATGCATGAAAGATTGATTATTTTATTATAAAAGTGTTACTTTTATCACAATTCAATTTCATGCATAGAAGTATGCATAAGAGTTGATTATTTTATTATAAAAGTGTTACTTTTATCATATTTGGATTTCATGCAGAGAGGTATGCATAAAAGTTGATTATTTTAATATAAAAGTGTTACTTTTATCATATTTGGATTTCATGCATAGAGGTATACATAAAAGCTAATTATTTTATTATAAAAGTGTTACTTTTATCACAATTGAATTTCATGCATAGAAGTATGCATAAGAGTTGATTATTTTATTATAAAAGTGTTACTTTTATCATATTTGGATTTCATGCATAGAGGTATGCATAAAAGTTGATTATTTTATTATAAAAGTGTTACTTTTATCACAATTGAATTTCATACATAGAAGTATGCATAAGAGTTGATTATTTTATTATAAAAGTGTTACTTTTATCATAATTGGATTTCATGCATAGAAGTATGCAAAAAAAAGATATTCTTTTTATACTAAAAGTGTGATTTTCATCATAAATCTAATTATGATAAAAGTAACACTTTTATGTTAAAATAATAATCTATTATGCATATCTCTATGCATGAAAATCAATTATGCATAATACAAAAATCAATTTCTCTATGATTACAATGAATATCTTCAATTAATCTAGGATGATAATTCCTAGAATATGGTAGGAAGTCCTCTTTTCATGCTTTGAATGAAATTATTTTATGCGTAATTTTTATAAAAATTTTGCCATAGCTCCACTGCTATGACTGATAAATCTCAATTTCTCTAAGGGATAAAGCTTATCATTAAGAAATAAATAGAATGATCCCTAATTGGATCATTAATCCATAATGGATTGAATCATCAATATTCATGAAATACATAAACTAAAAGCATAGAAAAAAGCCATTAATTTGGCCTCAAGTATAGATTAATCTTGGATTAAGGAAAAGGTTTATGAAAAGCTTCATTTGGATTGAGAATGGGTCATGAGTATGACCATTTCTTGAGTGAGAGAGAGAAATTACATAAAAACCATTTGAATTAAGCATAAATAAAAATTTATGTAATTCTTAACTATCATTAATCAATTAACTTCAATAGCATTCATCAAATTATGTAACTCTTCACTACCATTCATCAATTAACTTCAATAGCATTCAAAAAACATTCCAATTAAGCTTCTCAAGCTTGAGAGGGGTTGAGAAGAGAGAAACATTGAGAAATTAAAGAAAAGATCAAAATTCACCATTTACCTTACAAATTGCTTGATTCTTTTTTCACAGTAGAGGCCCCCAACCAATCAATTGGTTAAGTATGTTGATGGAGCCACCAATGGGGATTGAAGAAAGAGGGAAGCTCCAATTTCTTCAATTTGGAGAGAATTTTAGAGAATAGTAGAAATTAGCATTATTTCAGCATAACTCTAGTATAGTAAAATTCTTCTATTTTTTTGAAAGGACTTATGTTCTATTTATAGGAGAGGGAAGCTCTAACCAAAGCTAACTGAATTCTAGAATGTTCCAGATTCAGTTTGGTTGAATTTGGACTAGATTTGGATCTAGGTTGGTTCCTTTTTTATTCGGTTTGGTTCTATTTTGATTTGGTTTGATTCAAGAGAGAGGAGAGATAAAAATATCACATTATTTTTTAGTTTAAAACTCATTCAAGCATGTGAAATATGCACCTCCTTTAATGGACTCCCCTTTCTTACATATGTGTCAAAATGGAATCATTATACCCAAAATATCTCATATTTTTAATATTGCTCATAGTTTTTTACTAATAAACCTTGTACATTTTCAACTCTTCATCTTATGTGAGCATTTACTCATTTTTGGATACCCAAAATATCTCATATTTTTAATATTGCTCATAGTTTTTTACTAATAAACCTTGTACATTTTCAACTCTTCATCTTATGTGAGCATTTACTCATTTTTGGATACCCAAAATATCTCATATTTTTTATATTACTCATAGTTTCTTACTAATAAACCTTGTACATAGTCAACTCTTCATCTTATGTGAGCATTTACTCATTTTTGGGTATCTTCTTTTACAAATTGGATTTATCTCCTCCCTACACATGGATTGATGCTATTGGCCCATAGGAACCTTAATTGGACCATAATCCAAAAATTTCTGAAAATCTAGACCCTTAGGCTAAGGTCCTTTATACTCATTTCCAATAAATTCCAATTGCACATTGGAAAGTTTTTTTTGAATTTCTGTTTCAGGGAAATTTATTTTAATAATATGAGAAATTTTTCTATCTAAAAATATTCAAAATCTGAATATTCTCTCTCTAGAATATTCTCTCTAGTCAAAACAGTTAGAAACAAGGTCTTTTATATTTCTGAAGAGGGGATTGATTTTACAGGGGAAGATGCTAGACATTTTGAGAGGCTGGGGAGGAATCTTACATTCTCTCCCACTTGAAAAACGCGAGATACCCTCATCTCGCAAACTGGGGGTAATTTCACAAGATACACAAACATGAGACTGAGAGAAATTTTTTTAATTAAGATTAACCACTAAGAAAAGATTAACCACTAAGAAATTTTTTTAATTAAGATTAACCACTAAGAAAAGTCTCAAAGAGAGCAAGACTCAAGACAAGAACAAGATTTCAACTTTTTTCATTCTTGGAACATATACAGTAAGATAGAAGAACTTTTTACACTTCCATAAGCCCGTCCATCATATGGTCACAAAAGCAGCACTCACAAGTTGCGCACGTATAAGGTAACTCATCTATGGAAATAATTCGGCTGGTTATTGCCGCACCTGCCTCAGTGGTATGAGGTGATCTAACAAAAGGACCTCTGAGAGGCAAGCCAAAAATAGGGTAAAGGCATATCTTCTTATGAGGAAGAAAACACGCCAGTAAGAGGACCCGCTCAGAAAACCCAACATGCCTTGATCTCATCACGCAATAGTATCGGGGACCCAAACCCAAAGCTTCAATAACCATAGCCAATCGGACATTGTTACGAAAGTACTGTTGACCCCACGGTGTTACCCTAGTTATGTCTTGATAGGTCCACCATTTGGTCTGAGCTACTGAAGTTCCCAAGTGAGGGAAAAGTGAGCGCTCATACAGTTCTATAAAATCCTTCTTCACAGACTCACTTGAATCTTGAAGGTGAGAAATCATCATGGATAAAACTAATTCCTGTTGCCAAGCCATGAAGGAGATTAAGAAAGAAAGGAGATCGATGGAAGTAAGATTACTGTGAGCGACAAGTAAAAGTTACGACTTATATAAAGGAAGGAGCTAGCGTAACCTAGAAGCCAACGGTATCTTGCCACTGAAGTTTTACCTTTCTTATTAAAATAAATTCCTCTAAAAAAAAGTTTAAAAAGAAATTCCTAAGGTGCATTAGAAATAATCTGCTCAAAAGACCTTAGCCTAAGGGTCCAGATTTTTTGAAAAATTTGGATTAAGGTTCTGAGGGACCAATAAGATTAATCCAAATGTAGGGAGGAGATAAATTGAAGAAATAAAGAAACCCCCCCCAAAAAAATGAGTAAATACTCACATAAGGTGAAGAGTGGACTATAAGGACCAAAGGAAACATTAAAAAATGAAATTTTGACACCTCTGAGAGTGGGGATTCCCCCTCATGAAGGAGGTACCTTTTTCTCATCTCATTACTTCCTAATTTTAAATCAATTAAGTGAGATATTTCATCTCTCCTATTTCAAGTCTAGTTCCAAAAAGTAAGCTGAACTGACCCAAAAATGGACAAAAATTAACCAAACTGATCTGGAAAATTCTAGAATCAGTTTCTTGGTTTGAGTCTCACTTTTTCCTATAAATAGAAGCCTCCTCCTTTGTAAAAGCTTAATAGTGTTTATGCACTATTACTCTACTCCTACCACCCAGAGCCACTACCCAGAGCCAATTATATTGAATTTTCTTCATAATTCAATTGTTTTTTACTTAATCCTCTCCAAAGTAATTGGTGGCCACTCTTGATCCAAACAAGAGTAGAACCCTCAATCCCTCAAGCCAAAGGAAAGCTTACAAACTCCATGTAAGCTAAATTCTTCTTACTATTTAATCTTAAATCTATGGTTTTCTTGATTTTCTTGTTTTTTATAGTTGATTAAAGTAAATTCTGATGCTATGCCTTGATGAAAAGGCCATCCCCTTCTCTTCCTTAAAATTCAACCTTTCTTTATCCTAGAATGTTTTAAAAAAAGTTTAATTAAACTTTTCTTATTGTTTACTTTCTTGGAAAGTGAAAATTGAGTAGATTAGAGTCCTTTACATCAAATTGGGGTTAATTTAAATTGAAAATACAATGTTAAAAATAAGAAATGGTCAGCTATACGAAGGAGGTTATGGTAAAATTTTCTAGAATTTGTGGAAAAGAAAGTTTATTTTTATGTTATTCCAAAAGAGTGATACCCACCGTTTGTGCATTCTAAAAGAAATATTCTAATTTATTCCATGTACAAATTCACCTATGAATATGCATGGATATCACTGATATTAATTATTAAATTTAATTTCTATACAAAGAAAGATGCATAATGAAATTTTTTTTTATTATAATAGTATTGTTTTCATTGAATTTAATTTCTATGCATAGAAAGATGCATAATGGAATTTTTTTAATTATAAAAGTGTTATTTTCATTGAGTTTAATTTCTATGCATAGAAAAATGCATAATGGAAATTTTTTCATTATAAAAGTGTTATTTTCATTGAATTTAATTTCTATGCATAGAAAGATGCATAATGGAATTTTTTTTTATCATAAAAGTGTTATTTTCATTGAATTTAATCTCTATGCATACAAAGATGCATAATGAAATTTTTTTATCATAAAAGTGTTATTTTCATTGAATTTAATCTCTATGCATACAAAGATGCATAATGGAAAATTTTTTATTATAAAGTGTTATTTTCATTGAATTTAATCTCTATGCATAGAAAGATGCATAATGGAATTTTTTTTATTATAAAAGTGTTATTTTCATTGAATTTGATCTGTATGCATAGAAAGATGCATAATGGAATTTTTATTATTATAAAAGTATTATTTTCATTGAATTTGATCTCTATGCATAGAAAGATGCATAATGGAATTTTTTTCAATTATAAAACTGTTCTTTTCATTGAATTTGATCTCTATGCATAGAAAGATGCATAATGGAAATTTTTTAATCAATAAAAGTGTTATTTTCATTGAATTTGATCTCTATGCATAGAAAGATGCATAATGGAATTTGTTTAATTATAGAAGTGTTATTTTCATTGAATTTGGTCTCTTTGCATAGAAAGATGCATAATGGAATTTTTTTTTTATAAAAGTGTTATTTTCATTGAATTTGATCTCTATGCAGAGAAAGATGCATAATTGAAATTTGTTTATTATAAAAGTGTTATTTTCATTGAATTTGATCTCTATGCATAGAAATATGCATACTGGAAATTTTTATTATTATAAAAGTTTTATTTTTATTGAATTTGATCTCTATGCATAGAAAGATGCATGATGGATTTTTTTTATTATAAAAGTTTTATTTTAATTGAATTTGATCTCTATGCATAGAAAGATGCATAATGGAAATTTTTTTATTATAAAAGTGTCATTTTCATTGAAATTCATTTCTATGCATGAAAAGATGCATAATGGAAATTTTTATTATAAAAGCGTTATTCTTGTAAAAATTGATTTTTATGCATAAAGAAATTCTTTTTGTTTTAAAAGTGTTATTCCTATTAAATTGATTTTATGCATAAATAAATGGATAAAAGGATTTTCTTTTATATAAGAGTGTTATTTCCATTGAAGTTGATTTTTATGCATAAATAGATGCATAAAGAATTTTTATATCAAAATTAGAATTCTCTTTAATTCTATGTCTAATTTCCATGAATATTTGATAAATGAATAAGTAAATACTCTGAGAGAAATTTCTATCATTTTATATTCACTCGGATTGTAAAGAGAAAATTCAAAAAATCTATCGAAGTTGAAATTTTAGATAAATGATTAATTTATTCCTCATCAAAATTTGTGATTAATTTAGAAATCAGTTAAGTGAATTTTCAATGAATGTAATTCAGTAAAATATAGTAACTGAAATATCTCCACCTTTTCGAGAAAGATAGTTCAAGAAAAACCTTATCAGACTCGAACCCTGAATCATACTATGAGCAAGACTAAACTCTTTCATCAGTTTTTCGAGGAAAGAAGATGCGACCAGTTCAGGAAAATACACTCAAATCTCCCACCAAATCTGAAACTAAGTTTGAGACCCTTCGAATTGATCTGTGGATCAAGGTTACAGAATTCGAGAAATTCTGTTATGAAATTCAGTAATTCCATCATCAAGAAGTTTTGGGATAGTGATTCAAGAAATACTCCTTGTATTCAAATGAAAATCAAACTAAAAACTTGTATAGAAACCCTATTTTCTTAAAGGACCGTCTTACGCCAGAATGCTGTGGGAGGGAGCATTTGGTATATGTTTTTCTAAGGGAAGTTCGGTTGCAACAGCTAGCGGCGGGGAGTGTTCAAAGGATAGCTCACGCGAGAAAGCCTGCCCAGGTCTTGACCAACCTCAGTAGTACGGTTAAAATGGTGCACTTTCGGTACAATAGACGAGGGCTGATGAAGCAGTCCCTGAGTGAAGTGCCAGGACACCTAAGGGGGATCCTGGAGGGTTCTGACCAGGTGATGCACGGGCTTGCGGTGCCTAGGACACCCATGCGTATGTCATGGAAGATTGTATGATGGACTAATGATTATTGTAATCTGTTACTGGATCTCGTTTGCTGATTAGCTACTCAACGGAGAGTCCAGAGTGATATTGTTTTTTTTTTTGAGAAACAAGAGACTGGATGGAAATTTTGAGTTACGACATCTCTATTCAATAACTGTTTGTCAATGTATTGTTTTATAAGTTAAAGTTTAAAGAGGAGTGTGTGCGTATCTGTATTTGAAAGCAAAAGTTAAGAAAGGCATTGAATTATGGGTGGTGGGTGAGTAATTGTTTGATTCTACCAATTCCAGTGGTTGGGCGGTGGCTAACCCATGGACCAGATATGCTGGAATCAGTGGAGTTTTAGTAATAAAATTGAATAATAGGAATACGCTTAGAACTCGAGTAGTTAAATAAAACCTAAAGACTTCTCAAATGATTAGATCAATGGCTCTGCTTGATTCGATTAGGAAAAAAGCATTGATTTCTTCAAGTTAAGTCTGTAATAGTTTTCCTTCTATCTGGTTTAATCAGGTGAAGGATAGTTTAGTTCTCTTGAACTCGTTAGAAAATTCGTTAAGAAAATCAAAAAGGTGGAATCGTCCCCGTTTTTCGGGCAAGCGAAATTTTCCCGGTTTCGATTTTGGAATGACCGGCCCCGAGTGGGAAACCCTTCCCCGCACAAAAGGAAGCTACTTCCGCTGCTAGCAACCAAGAATCCGGATGCGTGGAGGGGGCAGAGGGGTCTCACCAAACAACTGGTATCAGAGCGCTATTGTAAACTTATGAAATAGCAGCAAAAATAGCCTAAAATTTTAAAGTAAATCTAGAAAATAATGTTTTCATTTGCTAAGATTATGTTTGAAATGAATTCATAAATTGAAAACTCATAAATTGAACTGGATTTTTTAGATGGATACCCCAAATCTGTCTAGCATTCTTGGACTCTCCTAGAGTCAAGATATGATCGCCTTTGCCTTCGAAAATCTCATCAACTCTGCTACAACCCGAGAAAGTAAAGTGAGGCTTGCTCGTCACTTTGAGGATCTATACTTTCCTGATCCAGTAGAGTGACGTCAGCATATGTGGTTCTCTGGAGGGCGAAGTATTAACATCAATACCAATCAACATCAGAGAGTCAGACAGAATATCTCACTAGCCTTGATCTTGAAAAGGCTAGGAGTTATTCATTATGTACAACTCTATAATCATTCACCCCAGAATTTTTTCCATTAGGAAAAAAGGGAGCTCATTTTGGGGCCTTTTACGGTTTGGAAAAATAAGCTCTCAACCAATCAACAGAGGGCCAACGTAACGTTAGAAATTCACAAAAATAAGAGAAAATAGATAAAAGAAACAATATTTTATGTAGGTACAAGCGTGCTACATTAATGTGGGTACTGGTTTTTTATTCTCACAAGATCTTTGGACATGAAGATAGAATCTAGTCTGACATTTTCTCTGACAAGGGCCTTCCCGCTTCCACCTTCCTTTGAACTTTGAAATGTTGTGATGCCTTTCCTTCGAAAGGTCTACCATTCTACACCACTGCCTCATTGTGCAGCAGTCTCTTCTTTTCCAAAACTGCTCCCTTGATCCTGTTTGGCTTAGAGTAAGATGTTTCTTGTCAACTGTCTGTCTGCCCACTTTCTCTTTCTTGAAACTTCACTTTGTTATCTTGTTTACATTACTTTGCTGTGGTTACAGATTCACAAGGTCTCCATGGTGAATAAAAACTATGGCCATTCTTGTGGAAGACGCTCTGTGGATGATAATGCTATGAAGGTAGAATTATACCACACATCCTTACCCCGTCGACCTGCTTCTTCTATTTCTTCGGTAGAGAATTCAAGTACAGTCAAAACGGAAGGAACTTGGGAAAGGTTTAGTGTTTCAAAAGGAGCATGGGTGCTCATGCAACCTAGCAAAAGAAAGAGACCCCAGACAAAAAACATTTTCTTGGCATCATGGAAAGGAAGAGTACGAGATTTTAAAATCACCAGAGGGAAGATATCGGTGAAAGAAGTTTTGATTCAGCATGTGTACATGCATAAGAACTTGTCTTGCGAGACTATCCAAATGATCTTTCGCAAACACAGGCCTAATTGTATATTTTTCTATTGTGGTTTTGTTCTTTATGAGGTGTATGGATTTTTAAGATAAAGCTTTCTTTCTTTGCTTATTGACATTCTTGTGTTATTTTATTTCAGATTCATACCCTTCATCGTATGAGACATGGCAAAATATCAATTGTATTCTGGGATTTATAGATGTTTTGCATGGATCGATAGGAGAACAACAATACCAAGGTCGATGTGCAACAAAGCTAGCTCAATCCGGTATATTTTTTACTGATCATTTTTATCAGTTGTTGCTGGACAATGCTAACACACATGGTGTGTTAAGAAAACAAGACCTTCCGGCATGGAATTCAGTGGATTGGCCTCTCCCACATTTTAGTGTTACAGAGGCATATAGGGCCAAGCTTTTCAAAGAAGTACAGAAAGCTCTGAGGCCCAATATTGCCACAAGGATAATAAAAATTTCTTTATGCATGCCTCTCACAGTTTTTGTAGACTTGTTTAATACCTTTCCAGTGAAGGTTTCAAAAACAATGTTCACAGTTAAAGCAACAAGTTTGGCATGCATGCCACAATTTTTGGATAAAGGTTGGGATAAGAAGACATGTAGTTCAGTGTTTTGTGAGGTTGTCCAACCTTCTATGCAACTGAAGTACATGGTTGCATCACAAAATTTTATTTTTTCTTTTTATTATAAGTGCAGTCGAATGCTAAGTACAAAACTAGTCCCAATGGATCAAGATGAAGTTTCTTTTGGTGCAAAAAATAAACTTCTTGATATTGATGTTGTTGAGAATGGTGATGTGCTAGTCAATATCTCATTAAGACAATGTTGCTCCCTAGCTCAATTGCGCAATGACATTTTGTTTGAGACAGAAGGTTCTATTTCAAAGGACTTTTTATTTATCTACAACAATAAGAAGGTATACCATCTGGCTTATCCTAGTCTCATTAAGCACTGCTATTAGTTTACTTTACCCTATTGTTTCATATTGCTTTTTTGCAGGTGCTCAAAAGAAGAGAGAGTTCAATAAAATGCAAAGACATTGAAAATTTGAAAATTGAGATAACACAGACTCCATAAACAAAGGTATTATATTCAATAAAGTAAAATTCTGTACAGAAGTGTTTAATTATATATGTAGAACATATTCTTGACAACCATTTTCTATTTATCTATAGGCTGATCTAGAGGCTGCTCTACATGGTCCAAGCTCACCGTATCATCTTTATTTGGAGAATCTATTTTCTGCTGCTCCATCCTGTTGTGTTGGTGCTGCTCCATTGTCTCCTCTACTGCCCCTGGAGCATCTGTTTGATGCTGCTCCATCATCTCCTCAATAACATCAGTAGCAGCAGGTCCTTGTTCTTGTGGCTTCTCCTCATTAGCACTAGGTCCTTGTTCCTGTGGCACCACATCAGCATCATCTGTGTCATCAAGGTGTATGACACCTTCTCGGACTTTAGAGCTCTCACCCAACTCGACAGTAGCTGGTACAATAGGTTTGGGGGAGGCATACTTCAAAAACTTCCAAATTGTATCAGCTCTGAAACTATATACATAGTGCGAGCTGAAGCTATCTTCTCTCATCTGCAATGAGACATGATGATTTAGAACACTTTGTACCAATATCAAATTTTTTGAAGCTAAATGAAAATTATTTTTTCTTACAAGCTCTGGCTGTCCTATCTCAAAATAGCTTGAAAGTATATATCTGGCACTAATCAGCACTCTCCAGCCACAGCTACTTGAATCATCTTGTTGTGGTGTCTGGATAGTTGGAAAGATATGTTAGAAACTATTAATATCTGAACAAAATAAAATTATTCAATAAGTTCAAAGGCATAGCATGAAATAGACATCAGTAGAGGGAACGACTTTCTACCTCTAAATCTATTGGTTCTATTGAATCCAAAAGATTGACATTAGGAGGACAGTGATCCAATGCATCTAGAAGCCTTCTAATACAACTGCAATACATATAATTCAGTTAGTGTGCATTAAATCAAAATAATGAAGTTTAAAGTTAAAAATAGCACACAAACCACTTACAATTTCAGCTCTCTGTGTGTGTTTCTAAGAGAGTTGAATAAAAAGCATTGCTTCTGTTGGATGTCAATAGAAGCAAAGCTCCAGTGGTCACTGCATAAGGAAAAAAGCATTAAGAAATCAAAGGCTACAAGAGTTCTCAATCTTGAAGAAAAATCCCAAAAGAAGCAGTCACCCACATACTTGTTATGGTATGGAAGTAGCAAAATATCGACAACATCAAAATCACAGTGTCTGAACCAATTGGAAATATCTATGGGAGTTTCCTTTGGATCTCTTAACTTGAAGGAAATGGGAGGATCAATAATATGAACTGTATGCTGTACAGCATGGTTCAGCCAGCTTCTCATCATGCTACATTAGACCAAACAATAATTAGGGTAGGGTGTAAAGGAGGAGGTACAATAAGGATTGTTTTGCAAACAAATGTAAAATAAAAGACACTTAAATTACTAGAGCATTGTAAGAATGATAGTATCTGAGCAATACTCATTCTTATGAGCCAATGCTGCCAAGCATGGTTTTGTCAAGTCAAAATTATTCTCTGAAGTTTCATCCTCAATATGGACAACTATGTTAGGGCCCAGCTCTTGCAACCTTCTCTGTATCTACAGCTCCATCTGTACAGTCTCCACATCTATAGCAGATTTGGATTCTTTTATTTGCTGCTTCAGTGCCTCCTCATAAGCAGCTTTCCCTCTGGTGCTCTTTGATGAGTGGGTTACTTCAACAACCTTCACCTTATCTACCTTCAATTTTCTTGTAGGTGGAATTAATAATATGTCTCTCATTTTTATGTCCTGCCATTCCATAGGATGGACCAGCTTGTCATACCTCCATCTCACTCTGGACAAAGTGTTGAAGTCTTTGGCCATCAGGAGTTACCCTGTGAGCATGGGCTGCTACCAGCATTGCATCTTCAAAGTATTTCTCCAAGTAATCCTCTGCCATTTCCTCTAAGGAAATAATGGCAGTCCTGTTCCACCTGAAACCAAGGTGCCAACTATCACATATTTCTCTCACTAGTCTCTGAAAAGTTGCCTTGGGGATTGCAAAGCCTATAGCTTTCTGTTGCTTCTTGATCTCCTTTAGCACACTTGCAGAATGTTTCAATCTCTTGGACTTTTGCTGGAGCAGGCTCATTGGCTTCCCCTTCCTGCCATGTGCAACTCTTCCCTTTGGGGAGGCACACTAGATTCCTTGATACCTGCCCCAGCTGCTGCTGCTGCTGCAAGCCCTGGCCCCTTGCCAGCCCTCCTTGCAGTTGACTTGGTTCTTGCCATGACTCTGAAAAGCTGCATACAAAGCAATGGAAAGAGATTACAGCCATGGAGAACATGGAATGATACAAGAAGGCAATGACAAGGTGGATAAAGCAACATTTATAAATTTGTAACAAAACGCGATTTTGGCAATTTGAAATTCCTAACAGCTTACCCTCACGTTTTCCTGCAAATACTTGAAACAACATGCTATTACATTCCTATAGTGAATTCTCTGTCTTTACAACTACAAACAATATGGATTGAGTTTATGCAAGGGGTATACAGCCTTGAATAGCCTAGAACGACACAAAATCACAATGATAGGGGTGGATGAAGCAATAGTTTTATATTTGCAACAAAATGCGATTTGGGCTGTTTGAGATTCCTAAAGCCTCCTCCTCGCGTTTTCTTGCAAATTCTTGAGGTAGCATACTAGAGCATGCCTTCAGTCATTTCACTGTGTTTCCAACTTGGTGCAAGATGGATTGAGTCTATAGAAGGCAAGAAGTGATCAAGCTCTCACTCAACAAGCCCAATTCAAAAGTCTTCCTGCTTGCTTTTGCAGTGGAAAAAGCTAAGGAATGCATATAATATTTATTATAATATCTAAGCTACATCACATCACTCAGTACCTTATCCTAATATACTATTAAACAAGAAGAAAATGATATAGAGTGTCTTACTGACCTGGAAGCTATCTGTAGGTGTGCTGTGCTGGTGATGAGTACCCTGTGCTGGGGATGAACCTGTGCTGCTGGTTAGGATGATGATGGTGCAGAGTAGGGAGGTAGAGAGGCAAGAGAGCTGAGTTAGGAGAGATTAAACAGGAGTGAATAGATTAGTGCAAAATACAAATAAAGTAGCTAATAAATACCACACGTGTGGAATGTAGTCGTTTTTTCACACGTGTGGATGGGACCCAGATCTTTTGGAATTTGAAATTTGACACGTGTGAATGGCACTTTTTACCTTGGAAATTGTGCCAATCATGATTTCATAATCAGATCCATTAACACTCTTCCCTCCCCGTCTTTCATCCCTGCCAGCACCCTCCCATCATCCTTTTCCTTCCCCCTCTGATCACTTCCTACCCAACACACTCCATCCACTCTGCAACCTACCTGAAGACTACTACCACTCCCAGATCTCCAGGTTACCTAGGCTGTAGCTCAAGTTTGGAAGAGAGCAGAAGAATCACCAACTCCAATAGTATGGAAGAGGAAAAGAAAGGGCAGAGATCTATATTCTTTTCAATGTTTTTTGATATATATTTCTTCCATCCATAGAATTCTTGAATCTTACTGCCCAGGAATCTAGTACATCACCCTAGGATTTGATTGGAGATGGATATGAATAGGACCTAGAAGTTTGCAACAAAATGCGAGGAGAGTGCTTTACATTTTCCAAATGGCCTAAATCGTGTTTCCTACAAATTCTTATATTAGTTTTGGTTTTCATTTCTTCCTCTTTGTTTTGCTCTCTTTGGCCCTGGGGAATTCCTCCTAGTATCATTTACTGTCCAGGACACTGTAAGATGTTCCTAGCATTTGATTGGAGATGGATGTCAATAGAAATGGAGAATTTGCAACAAAATGCGAGGAGAATCCTTGACATTTTCCAAATGGCCCTGCATCGCGTTTTCTTGCAAATTCCTGTGTCCCTTTTGGTTTTCACTTCTTCCTCATTGTTTTGCTTTCTATGGCCCTGGGGATTTCTTCCTTGATGATGAGAAATTTTTTTGCTTTGGAACAGTTGATTCTCAGGCCCCTCCTTTCAAGAGGAAGCTGGACTTTTCTGCTGCTATACTTAGACCACAGCAATCACCAGGTGATTCATGTGTGCTCATGAAGAGAGTTGTTTGGTGATATCCTATACATTCCCTGATTGCATTTGTCAGCATATAGAATTCATGATATATAAATTTTTGTTCAGGCAAAAGCAAGAGATTGTAGCAAAAAGGTGAGCCTTCGCTTTCAAAACAAAGGGAACCAGAAGAGGACAAATCTCCAGATTTGCTCCTATTTGACTTTCTTCACAAGTGCAAGGCTCAGAGGAACTTCCACATATACCACAGTATTTTCAACAAGGAGTTTACTAACTATGAGCTCTGTACTGGAGCATCACAGAGATTTTCTTTCAGACCATTGGGATACCTTCAAACAACTGACAGAGGCAGGAAGAATTGTGGAAGGTGAAAAGGTTTTTGTGCATATAAATCATATTGTCTCCATTGACAGGTTGAGGTACCATGTGAATAGAAGATTTGACAGCCTACTTGAGGAATAAAAATTCAGCTATAACTTGCACACCAGAAAGTGTAGAGTGCTTAAGGAAACCATGGCATTTCTTATGTACATTGTCTTCCATCAGCACTCTCTAGAAGAGCAAGGGTAGGAGGCTAAAGAAGAAGATACATCTGTAGCAGAGGAAAAAGAGGATATTCCTGTGGCAATAGATATGGCAGAGCAGCAAGAAGATATCAACCTCCAGGATGAGGGGCTGCAAGTGGCTGCTCTTGACCTTGTTCAACTGAGGACTGAAACTCTTAGGGCAGCACAGCCAGTTGAAGATTTTGATGTTCAGAGCAGCAACTATGCAGTGCCATGCTTCCAGGTGTCTTGATTGGTGATAAAGATTATGTTTTCCTCCATGATATAGAGTGTATGTTCAATTTGAGGGAGGACTATGCCATTTCCCTTATTGCCCAGGCT
Organism: Cibotium barometz; assembly: GCF_041138505.1. Taxonomy (NCBI): domain Eukaryota; kingdom Viridiplantae; phylum Streptophyta; class Polypodiopsida; order Cyatheales; family Cibotiaceae; genus Cibotium; species Cibotium barometz. The sequence goes on from NC_141065.1 coordinate 37,153,351, forward strand.
TCAAGGCTTGACAAGGAGGTTGGCATAGAGGATGACCATTCACTACTGGATTTGGAAACAACTTTTGATCCTGCAGAGGCCCTTACTATTTATTTCAAAGAGGCTAAAAATTTCCAAGAGCCAGATGAAGCTGCCTTCCAGCTCACACATGAAGCTATGAATCTCTCAGCACTTCACAAGGGAAAGCTTAAAGAAGAGGCTGGACTGGAGGGGAGAGGAATAAATCTTTGGAAAGATGAACTTCTTGTTGCTAATGAAAATGAGAAGGTATGATCTTGTTACTTCAAATCAAATACTTTATCTTGTGTTTAAATGTTTTGTAGTTGTGTATTATTGTCTCACTCCAATCTTTTGATATGTGGCAGCTACAAATTGCGGATGATACATTCCTCCAGAGAACAAGTGGAAGCAGGCCGGCTGGGTTTGGCAAAATGTCAAGCCTAGCTCATTATATTCATGATCTAGGCAGTGCTAAGATCTTGATTTACCATAGGCAATTGAGCAACAATGGAGAAGCCATTGTTTACTTCTTTAAATGTTTGTCTAGGGTTTTAGGTGGACATGATCTTCCATGGCAAAAGGAAAAGATCATTTTAATAGAGAGGTTGTCTGCCATAGATATATTTGGGGATTATGTGAATAAGCAGGCCTCTAGGGCCTCTTACTTTTTCTCTTACACTTCTTATGCATTATCATGTGGTGTTAAGGAGCCCAAATGTCTGGAGGGCTATGGAAAACACAAGCTCATAATGTTTCGAGAGCCACCCATGATTGCATCAGGCCACACAATCCAAGAAGAAGAACACGTGGAGATAGCTGAAGACAAGGATACCCCTCCCAGACAAGCAACAGAGGCAAGCATTGATAAACAGACAGTCGACATCAAGCCAACAAGGAAGAAAAAGAGTCCAATCAAATTCAAAAAGAGAGTTCCGACTGGCAGGCCCTGGGAGTAATAGGATTTAGTCATCAAATATAGCACAAACATTATGTTGAAGTTGAACTGATTTGTACTACAAAGTCTTTGATCCTCATCAGTTCCTTGTCCGTACGGACGATCAGTACTCTTTTGCATTTGTCCCACCACCGTACGACACTTCAATACTCTTCCCACACTCAGTAGCTTCTAAAAGCGTTTGACACTCAGTACCTTATTGTAAGGATCAATAGTGTGTCTAGCATAATTAAGTAGTATTGATTGAATTTTTTGTGTGTAGCTCATGGATGTATTGATGATTGTTAATATAGATCACATTTTTCACAAAAGAAATACTTTTGATGGAGTCTCAAAACATATAGGAATAACACCAAGAGTCACTTGTTCCATAGAATAAAAATCTATTGTTGATTGAGTTTGAAAACACGTGGACATAACACTAATAAGTTACAAAATGCTATTCTTGTTTACTTGTCCATTTATGGTTTCTAAATATCTTCGAATCCCTCCATTGTCTATGTCTCTCTGCTGCCATTGAATTGTCCAAAGTTTGTCTTCGTCTTTGTTTTTGGGCTAAAATAAAAGCAAGCTTGACTTTGAAACTAGCAACTTTTCTTTTAGCATGCAGCCTCTGTAAGAATGCCTTGGTAAAACCATTGAAAGACTTCCTTCAGACTATTTGCCTTTTGACTCCCTCCATAGTGTTGTGTGTGTCTGAAAAATGCATTACGTGCCATGTAGTGAGACTTCTCCATGCCTTGGGTAGACCAAATTGCTGGGCATCCATACTTTTTGACAAAATAGGGAAGGTGGTTGTAGATGATATGTTGTTTTCACAGAGACATAAGAATGCATAGTAAGTTATAAAAAAAAAAAGATCACACTTAAGTAAAAGAAGAAGACATCACTTTACCATGTATATTGCAGGCTGTCCACGCATCTTTCATTGACTTTCCAAAATGTTTAATTGTCTCTTCAGAGTTCTTGTAATCACTCTTTGTCCATGTTACATTGTCACAGAACATGAAGAGTTGATCAAGAGACCTCCACACCTCTGCCTTCACATTTCGTGCTTCCCCATCTGCCTCATGATCTTTCACAGCATTATGGACTTGCTTCCACAATCCATGATCTTTCACAGCATTATGGACTTGCTTCCACAATCCATAATTAATCCTTGAAACTCTTCTACCTTGCCTTACTTGCTTACTACTGTGTTTGGGTCGAGACAAGAATCTTCTTGCCTTAACACCATCAATAGAGGGCTTGATTGGTATCTCCTTGCCATTGGTAGACTTTTTGAAATCCTTTGTGATATGAATATCACCTCCATGCAGACCTATATCGGATAACACTTTTTCCAATGCATGAAGAGCATCCTTTCTATTTTTTTCGGGACGGAGTTTCCAAGCAAATCCAATATACAAAAATACCAATTTCTCAATAATTCGACATAGAGCATGCAATGTGCATATGTGAACATTACATAGTGGAATGTCAAGAATGGCCTTGAAGTCAGGGTCAACTTTATCTCTATTAGGTGCTCTCTTCCACCATTTGGAATCCATTACTTGAGCTGATTCTTTACAGTAAAGACAAGGAGACTTTGAGTTACCTCCTTTACTAACGTTATACATGCACTTAAGTGTTTTAAGATCCCCTGCCATGTGCCACTCTACTTGAAAATCACCTTTTCCTGCAACATGGAGATTCTCTCCTTGCACTTGTCTTTTAATTATTCTTGGTATTTCGGTGTGGTGAAACACCCAATCTAGTGTTTCATGGTCTTCTGTCTTCACCTATGATTATAGAAAACAAAAGTCTTACTATAAAAGATTTGAAAACATTGACTAAAATCAAGTACGAAACAAAAAATGATCATACCTGGAACGAGCCTAACCACCATATGTGTTTCTCCGACTGCACACTAAAATACTTCGAACTCGCTTCAGTCAATGATGTATCAAGTGATCCATTCATCAATGTAATAGTAGTCCTTTCCATTTTCTTTTCCTTTACAACCTCACACTCATCCAGTTTGATAACAAATTTCAAAATGCCTTTGCACTCCTCAAATGTTATTCCATAAAACTCGACCATTCTTCTTTGAAGTTGTTGTAGATCTACAAATATATTGTTCCAAGGATCATACACAGTGGTTCCTTTACCACCATGAAATATTTCTTCAATATGGATATATTGTCTAATAAACTCATCTATACTTTCATTCAAATGACCTCTTATCCTCCACACGGTTGTTGGATTTGGCAGTAAAACTCGTTTAATCCTTTGATCTCTCAAAGTTGAGGATATCGCATGGAAAATCGAACTATATCCCTTCCTGCTAACTCCACTAACATCAAGAGCCTCTTGGATTGTAGTACCATCAACTTGATTATTGGATATAAAGTCCTCTACAACATTGCATTTAATTGTTTTGTATTTTTTTTCTTCAATCAAACCTTTTGCTACACCACAAGAAAGCAATCCTTTCATTTGTTTAACTGGAAGAAGGTTGGGATCCATATTTTCTTTTGCAGGCTCCAATAGTTTCCTATAGTAACAACACAATATGCCTATATTATTCAACACTTCCAATCTTGTTTTGTGTTAATGGACAAAATAGATATAGTCATTTGAGAGCATTTTTTAGTATAAAAAATGAAAAATTACAAACTAGCCTTGCTTCCTGAATTCTTCGCTTGCATCCACTAGTCCCAGCCTTCAAATTTGCAATGTTTTTAATCTTCTTGCTTCGTTGTTTGTCTCCAAGCACGATTCTCTTCCTTCTTGCTCTTGTTAACTCTTTTTTACTCTTTGAATGCTCCTCAATTTCATTCTGCAACTGCTGCTCCAATTTTGCACGAATGGCTATCTCTTGAATCCTGGCCCCCTTTTCTTGTAGGTATATCGTTTTATATGTTTCTGCAAATGCAGACTGTACTGAAATATAACCAAGAAGTCCATTTTGTCCATCGCCTGCAAACCTCAACAGTGTGGTTGGATTGACAAATGGAGGTGTAGAGTTTTTTACTAGACATTTTGGATATATGCTTCCATCGCACCATAAGTCAATATGTTGAAGCCCTTTTCTTCTCATATTTTCCCGTTGTTGAGCATTCAGCACCGTATCCTTTCGTCTTTTTTGTACTGGAGCATATTTTAACATTTTTACGAGTTTTTCGCAGATATTCTTTCGATTTTTTGGCAAATTTCTGCTAAAATGCAGAGTGGGACAGTCAATTGATGCATGGAATGCTCTCCCGTGTGCGTGGGATCCTCTTCGCCTCTCAATTCTGAAATTTTCTTCTCTCGCACATATGAAGGCCTCTTAATAAGCACAGTTTTATTAAATTTTAATCATAATTAATTTTTATTAATGATTAAGTAATAGTTAGTTAAAAGTTAATCTTCCTCTCAGTTAATAGAGAAGGAAGGGGTAGAGAGAGAAGGATGACTTGAAGAAGAAGGAGAGAGGAGAGAGAGGCTCTCCTCTCTGTCTTTTGGAAATCGCAACATCGGGGGGGGGCGGAACTTACAGCTCCCTTTTGCTTGGAGAGGTCCATGAATGCCTCAACGATTTCTTCTTCTAGGCTCACAAAGCTTCTCGGCATGCTGGACATCTCTCCTCGCCGACCACATGTGAGGGCGTCTTTTCGAACAAGACGTTGGCAAATATAAGCTTGGCTTGTGTAACAACTCATGTCAAGTGACTCCATTTGCACCTGTCTGTCCCTTTTTATAGATGCATGTTGATCATGACCGACTGCTATGATGAGTCGGATAGCTATAACATTATCAGTCGGGTGTGGCCAAAAATACTTTTTTAGTCAAAACCCATTGACATGTTTACCAAACTGATTCCCTGATAAATCAGATAATAGGAACGTCCCTTGTCCCATAACTTGTTTTATCAAGAAGGGGCCCACATATCAAAGTTTCAGCTTCCTTGGATGTGGTCCCACCTTTGAATTATAGAACATCACTAAATCACTTTCCTTGAACAGCTTAAACTTTATATTTCTAATAACCCATGCTTGTCTCCTCTGCTGTGAATGACCTCTAAAATATAAGCTGATTGAATTCTCTCCTGTTCCAACTCCAGCAATTTTTCTAGTCTCCAAGGTTTTCTTAGGTGATAGCTTATGGGCTACTGCAATTCTCAGACGAGGGACCAGGAACTCCATTGGTACAACTGCTTCCAACCCATAAACTAACTTGAATGGTGTGAGTCTTGTTGTGACCTTGAATGCTGTCCTAAAAGCCCATAAAGCAGAGTCTAACTTTTGGTCCCAATCCTTCCTGTTCTCGTCCACAATCTTTTTTAGGATCTTAACCAAGATTTTGTTAGAGCTCTCTGCTTGATCATTAGCTTGAGGATAATACACTGTTGATTTTTTGTGAATAATTAGGTGAGAACTCTGGTCAGCTTCTTGATGACCTTATTTAGGAAATGGCCCCCTTGATCTGAAACTAGTTCTATTGGGCACCCATACCTAGTCATGATGTTCTTATACAAAAACTTGGCCACACTAGAGGCTTTATTGTCTCTCAAAGCTACTACCTCTACCCATTTTGTACAATAATCAGCTGCAACAAGGACATACCTATTTCCTATAAACCTTGCAGCTGGTTTAAATGGTCCTACAAAATCCATCCCCCATTTTTGAAATGGTTCCAAGGGTAATACAAGTTGATGAGGCATTCTGTCTGTTTAAGTTGGCGTGCCATCTCGGATACATTGTTTTGAGAATTCATGGGCATCTCTTTGACACTGGATACATTGTTTTGAGACTTCATGGGCATCTTTAATCACAGTGGGCACCATAGCCCTACCTGAAATATCTCTCGCTGTTATCTCACCAGAGAAGTATCCTCCTGCTATTCCGTGATGTGCCTCCTTAATCACAGCTTGTTCAAATTCAGGGACACACCTCCTGATTACTTGATCTATGCCCCTCTTGTAAAGTACCCCTACAATAACAAGGAACAATTCTATCTCATGATCCACTTCCCGAATCGGAGGCATCGCAGTTAGCTCTGCTGGGAATAAATCATAATACTCACTTAACCATTCTGGTTCTTTAGCCTTTAACTTTGTGTCTACCGGACTCATTTTGACAACATAAATGAGCTACTTCTTTCTAAGTCCTTTCAGTAACTTAGAAGCTTTTACTAATTGCACACCTAGGGATCCTGAAATTCTAGTTCCTTAAACTTTGTTTCCATGAAGGTCACAGAAGGAAATGGTTCCATTGTGACAGTGAATTTTATTTTTGTGGAGCCAATCCATTCCAAGGATTCCGTCAAAACTCCCAAAGGTAAGACTCTGAACTGGTAGTTAGTTACATTCCCACCTAGATTAAACTAAATACGATCTGTCTCATGGTGAGTGAAAAGAATCTTCCCACCACTGGCCAATTCAACTTGCATAGGTTTCCCTGATTTCTGTTCTAAGACCAGCTTATGCAAGCATCTAGGGGAAAGAAATGAATGAGTACTGCCTGAATCAATCAAAAGCTTGAATGACTTACCCTTATACCCAGCTGGAGTATGGATGACAGAGAATTGACGATTTGGCCCTTGGTTTTCAATTGCGGCATAAATCTGACCTCTTTCCTCTTCCACTACTTCTGCTATCATAACTGCTCTGGCTGTTGTGCTGTAGATGTAAGATCCCTGTTCCCACTGAGCAACGGATTCGGGGTACTAGCAGCAGAAGTAGCACTTCTCGCGCGGGACAGGGGTCCCACACTCGGGGCCTCATCCACGGATATCCGGATAAGAGACTAATCCGTCGGTTGTTCCAAAACCAAACCCGAAAAAACTTCCTTTACCGGAAAGCACGGGTGATTCCACGAGGATAACTTTTTACTCTAACGTAGTCAAGATCATTTCTGATCAAATTGATCCAATTGCATCTATAAGATATTTGGTCGGATCAAGGAAGAAACTTGCACTTGGATCATTGGGATCAACGCTTTTTTCCCCATTCAAGAGGCACAGCCGTTGATTCCTATCCATAGAACAATTACTGTCCGGGATTTACTTTATCTATCGTAATAACAAAAGTTGAGTCTCGATTTATGGATCCATCAGTCCAGCCTAACCCCATCCAATCCCATGGGTTAGCCAACCGCCCAACCACTGTAGTGATGGGATCCAATTTGGAATTTGGTTAGGTTTTGTCCCGGGTACCAAGGAAAAGAGTTCCAAGGCCCCCTAGCCGGAAGTTCATGCAAACATAAAACTAGCCACACCACTTACACACCCAATATGAAATTGCCTTTTTCTTAGCATCAGCTAACTTTAAAACAATCCTTTAATGAAACCATAGTACCACTGATCACAATCTTCCAATTTATCCGGTTGATTCATAATTTCCCATCATTCCTTCATCAGAGTATATATGGCATCATTGGCAACTAGAACGCTCACCACCTGTCCACTCAGGGGCCTTTTCAATAGTTCCTAGCCCATAATACTCGGCAATATAATCACTTATAAAAATCAAGATGGACTCTCGTTGAAGATCAGCAAGATCAACCAACAGATCCATAAAAAGAGCCATGGACTCATCCATTGAAGACCAGCAAGGTCAATCAACCAGATCCATGCCCGGTTTCAGAAAGCAACTCTCACTCCTTGTTCCAATATCTTCCACGACGCACGTGTGGGTATCTTCGGCAACCCAGAGCCCGAGCACCGTATGGTCAGCACCCTCTAGGATCCTTCGCAGGTGACCTAGCGCTTCACTCATAGGCTGCTTCCTTGGTCCCTAATCCACCGTACCGGAAGCTCACCATTTGAATCGAACCGAGGCTGGTCAAGACCTCGGCCGACCTTGCTATGCAAGACGTCCTCCATTGACCCTCCGTCAGCAGTTGCAACTTTATTAGTTAGGTCTCCATGACCTTAATCCACAAGACGGTCAAAATGCTTCCCCAGCATTCTTGACATAAAACAGTCATTTACAAACAGTTCACAAAATACAGTTTCTATATCGAACTCTCTTCTTTTCCATTTTATCCTCCTTAGTCCACATTACTTATTCCACATCCCATTCATATGTAATCATCATCATCCATTCACTCATATCGACGACACATTATTTCCCATACACATTCACATTCATTATTCTACATACACATCCATGCATACATCCATTTTCACATCCTCATTCATACATCCACTTCCACATACATACATCCACATCCGTATCTACATCCATACATCCACATCCACATCTACATTTATATCCATACATCCACATCCACATCCACATTCACATTCATACATACACATCCACATCCACATTCACATTCATACATACATATCCGTATCTACATCCATACATCCATATTTCATCCATTCTCGCCCTACACATTCTATATACATCTTATCATATCCTATCACATCTCATACACAACTTATCACATCTCATACACCTCTTATCACATCTTATCACATCTTATCACTTCCCATACACATCTTATCACATATTATCACATCTCATACACCTCTTATCACGTCTTATCACATTTCATATCTTTTTATAGAATACAAGAGAATTCTTATATTTGATATAAGATTTCTCTACATTTTTATTTATGCATAAATTCCATTTAAGGAGACTAACACTTTCGAATTAAAAATCAATCCTTTATGCATCTTCCTATGCATAATTTTATTTTAAATGAAAATGACACTTTTGAATTAAAATTCAATCTTTATGCATCTTCCTATGCATAAATTCAATTTGGATAAGAATTGACATTTTTGAATTAAAAATCCATCTTTTATGCATCTTCCTATGCATAAATTCAATTTGGATGAGAATAACGCTTTTGAATTGAAATCTTATTCTTTTATTCATCTTCCTATGCATAAATTCAATTTAGATGAGAATGACACTTTGAATTAAAAATCAAACTTTTATGCATCTTCTTATGCATAAATTCAATTTGGTAGGAATTACACTTTTAGAATAAAAGAATTTCTCTTATGCGTCTAAGTTATGCATAAAATCCATTTATGATGAAAATCACACTTTTAGTATAAAAAGAATATCTTTTATGCATACCTATATGCATGAAATCCAATATGATAAAAGTAGTACTCTTACAATAAAATAATCAACTTTTACGCATACCTCTATGCATGAAATTCAATTATGATAAAAATCACATTTTTATAATAAAATAATCAACTTTTATGCATACCTCTATGCATGAAATTCAATATAATAAAAGTAACACTTTTGATATAAAAATTTATCCATTATGCATACTTCTATGCATGAAATAAAAATGATAAAAGTAACACTTTTGATATAAAAATTTATCCTTTATGCATACTTCTATGCATGAAAATAAAAATGATAAAAATCACACTTTTGATATAAAAATTTATCCATTATGCATACTTCTATGCATGAAAGTAAAAATGATAAAAGAAACACTTTTGATATAAAAATTTATCCATTATGCATACTTCTATGCATGAAAAAAAATTATTAAAATAACATTTTTGATATAAAAAATTATCCATTATGCATACTTCTATGCATGAAAATAAAAATGGTAAAAATAACACTTTTAATAAAAAAATTTATCCTTTATGCATACTTCTATGCATGAAAATAAAAATGGTAAAAATAAATCTTTTGATATAAAAAATTATCCATTATGCATACTTCTATGCATGAAATAAAAATGGTAAAAATAACACTTTTGATATAAAAATTTATCCATTATGCATACTTCTATGCATGAAATAAAAATGGTAAAAATAACACTTTTGATATAAAAACTTATCCTTTATGCATAATATTAAAATTCAATTTCTCCATGATTATAATGAAATTCTTTCAATTAATCTAGGATGATAATTCCTAGAATATGGTAGGAAGTCCTCTTTTTATGATTTGAATGAAATTATTTTATGCATATTTTTTATAAAAATTTTGCCATAGCTCCGCTACTATGACTGATAAATCTCAATTTTTCTAAGGGATAAAGCTTATCATTAAGAAAATAATTAAAATGATCTCTAATTGGATCATTAATCTATAATGGATTGAATCATCAATATACAAAAACTAAAAGCATAGAAAAAAGCCATTAATTTGGCCTCAAGCATAGCTTAATCTTGGGTTAAGGAAAAGCTTTATTAAAAGCTTCATTTGGATTGAGAATGGGTCATGAGTATGACCATTTCTTGAGTGAGAGAGAGAAATTACATAAAAACCATTAGAATTTAAACATAAATAGAAATTTATGTAATTCTTTATGTAAATCTTCACTACTATTCACCAATTAACTTTAATAGCATTTAAAAATTATGTAACTCTTCACTACTATTCACCAATTAACTTCAATAGCATTTAAAAAAAACCATACTAATTAAGCTTCTCAAGCTTGAGAGGGGTTGAGAAGAGAGAAACATTGAGAAATTATAGAAAAGATCAATATTCACTAATTACCTTACAAATTGCTTGATTCTTTATTCACGGTAGAGGTCCCCAACCAATCAATTGGTTAAGTATGTTGATGGAGCCACCAATGGGGATTGAAGAAAGAGGGAAGCTCCAAAAACTAGTGAATTATTAATGAATTCACAGTTCTTGACTTAGGTGGAGTAGAGTAACGATGCATAAACACTATATATTTTTCAACAAGGGGTAGGCTTCTATTTATAGGAAAAATTGAGCTCCTAACCAAACAAACTGATTCTAGAATTTTCCAAATCAGTTTGGTCAATTTTTGACCATTTTTAGGTCAGTTAAGCTAACTTTTTGGAACTAGACTTGAATGAGGAGATAGGAGAGATGAAATATCTCAATTTTTATGAGTTTAAAGCTCATTCAAGCATGTGAAATATGCACCTCCTTTAAAGAACTCCCCTTCCTTACATATGTGTCAAAATAGAATCATTATACCCAAAATATCTCATATTTTTAATATTGCTCATAGTTTTTTACTAATAAACCTTGTACATTTTCAACTCTTCATCTTATGTGAAATATGCACCTCCTTTAAAGAACTCCCCTTCCTTACATAGTGTCAATATGAAATCATTATACCCAAAATATCTCATATTTTTAATATTGCTCATAGTTTTTTACTAATAAACCTTGTACATTTTCAACTCTTCATCTTATGTGAGCATTTACTCATTTTTGGATACCCAAAATATCTCATATTTTTAATATTGCTCATAGTTTTTTACTAATAAACCTTGTACATTTTCAACTCTTCATCTTATGTGAGCATTTACTCATTTTTGGGTATCTTCTTTTACAAAATTGGATTTATCTCCTCCCTACACATAGACTGATGCTATTGGCCCATAGGAACCTTAATTGGACCATAATCCAAAATTTTTTGAAAATCTAGACCCTTAGGCTAAGGTCCTTTATACCCATTTCCAATTAATTCCAATTGCACATTGGAAAGTTCTTTTTGAATTTCTGTTTCAGGGGAACTTATTTTAATAAGATGAGATAATTTTCTATCCAAAAATATTAAAAATCTGAATATTCTCTCTCTAGAATATTTTCTCTCTCTAGGTTAAAACAGTTAGAAACAAGTCTTTTATATTTCTGAAGAGGGATTGATTACAGGGGAAGATGCTGGACATTTTGAGAGGCTGGGGAGGAATCTTACATTCTCTCCCACTTGAAAAATGCGAGATGCCCTCATCTCGCAAACTGGGGGTAATTTCGCAAGATGCACAAGTAAGAGACTGAGAGAAAATTTTTAATTAAGATTAACCACCAATTAAAAAATCTCAAAGAGAGTAAGGGTCAAGATAAGAACAAGATTTAAACTTTATTCATTCTTGGAACATATACAGTAAAGATAGAAGAACTCTTTACACTTCCATAAGCCCGCCCATCATATGATCACAAAAGCAGCACTCATAAGCTGCGCACGTATAAGGTAACTCATCTATGGGAATAATTCTGTTGGTTATTGCCGCACTTATCTCAGTGGTATGAGGTGATCTAACAAAAGGACCTCTAAGAGGCAAGCCAAAAACGGGGTAAAGGCATATCTTCTGATGAGGAAGAAAACACGCCAGTAAGAAGACCCGCTCAGAAAACCCAAGATGCCTTGATCTCATGACGCAGTAGTATCGGGGACCCAAACCCAAAGCTTCAATAACCATGGCCAAGCGGACATTGTTACGAAAGTGCTGCTGACCCCAGGGTGTTACCCTAGTTATGTCTTGATAGGTCCGCCATTTGGTCTGCGCTACAGAAGTTCCTAGGTGAGGAAAAAGTGAGCGCTCATACTGTTCTATAAAATCTTTCTTCACAGACTCGCTTGCGTCTTGAAGGTGAGAAATCATTATGGATAAAACTAGTTCCTGTTTTGCCAAGCCATGAAGGAGATTAAGAAAGAAAGGAGATCGATGGGAGTAAGATTACTGTGAGAGACAAGTAAAAGTTACGACTTATATAAAGGAAGGAGCTAGCATAACTTAGAAGCCAACGGTAACTTGCCACTGAAGTTTTACCGTCTTTCCATGATTTGGGTTTGGCACATTTTTCTATAGAAGGCATTAAGAACTTTGAGATGAGGAGATAAAAGAAGCTCGTAGGCTAAGTCACCTACTTTCTTTGAATTCAGATAAGGTCCACAATATCTGGGGATAACTTCTTATACTCCTCAAGAGGTAAAGAACTTCTTTTGGGCCGTACTCGAATGAAGACCAAAACCTTGGTATCCAAAACACCGATTTTCACTTTTGAACTCATTGTTCTGAATCCTTAAAACAGGCGTGACTCCTGAGAAGTATTCTAGGGAGAGGGTCTTCCTTTTTTTAAACAGAATCTTTCTTTTATTTTAGAGAGGGAATAATTATAAGATCAAAAAGGGAGATTCTTACTTTTGTATACCTCGAAGGCTGGGGAGGAATCTTACATTCTACCCCACTTAAAAAAGTGCGAGATGTCCTCATCTCGCAAGGTAGAGGACAACTCTTTTTCTTAAGATCCAATTTTATTCTGGGGTTCCTTATATTCTGGTCAACCCAACAGAATACTGGGATAAATATCCCTTAGAAATCATCATTAAATAACAATTCATTCAGATCATATCATTCATATCTTTAACATGATAATGGTCCATTAGACCGAAAAACTTCCTTCTGGATGAACATTCCTCCACGGGAATTTCAGTCAAGTAAGTTCTCAATTTGTCATCCCTTAACTTGATCTAACGGTCAAGTGTTAACAGTAGCAATTTGATAGCACAATCCACTAATCTCATAGTGATTTGCTGAAATCATTATCATCACAGGGACTCGTCCCATTCATCCTCATTGTGGTTTCGCTCAGGTTATAATATATCAACTAAATTTCAAAAATCATCATTTTTCAATAAGAATCCAAATCAATTCATCAATTCTCAAATATAATTAAAAATCATATCAATCACATTCAAAATCATCATCTGGATAGCATTAATGCTTATAATTTCAAGTCTTAGATTTACTCGTATATACTGTCAGTAAAGAGCTGCAGTTATACTCTCGGTATATACGGGTAGTCATGATACTTGGAACTATAAGATAGATACCATCATGTCTAGGCCTCAAGCAAGTCAGGGTTCTATACAATTGCGGTACTTCCATCTGAAAACCCAATTACTAAATTACGAATTTTTCAGTTTGAATATCAAATTGTATGAATTATATCACACAATTACAACCTTTTTGTGTTTCTTGATAAATTTTTGACATATTTGGTTTCTCAGTTGATCTTTATTTGCCAATTGCTCTGATGATTGTATCCTGTGACGTCAAAATACTCTTCCAAGGCTTCCACCCATTTCTCCACAGCCTCACCCAGGTTCTCTCCTTCTCCTTTGAAGGGTCCTGGCTGAGACCTATGAAGAGCCTTGCGAACATCAAGGTCAAGCTCGTCATCTTCAGAGACAGGGTCTGGCTGACGACCACGGTTTTCTCGTCTCATGATTCTGCCAAAATTTATATATTATTAAATTTTTATTTTGATATTATTCACGAGATCCTAAGACTTAAGAGTTCGGAAAACAATTTCTTATACAAGACAAGATCTTAATGGAGATCTATGACATATGTCCGATAACAGATTTTTTTTCTTTATCAGCAGCAGATCGTTCGCCATAAACAATCATTTATTCAATAGGAATTTTTTAACCGGAAAATGTTTCTTTATTTATATAAAAGTTGCAATATGTACATAGAGCAACTCGGCTCTGAGTTCAAAATCTCCTCGGAAGACATATAAGAGGACCATACTGGGCCATAGTCATGCCCTGTTACATAAGTTCTCTAACTGCGAAGGGAACTATTATTTTCTCCTTAGGGATAAATCGACTAAGGAGTCTATAAACTCGGCAAGCAAGTCTGAAATTTTGAGGCGTTGAAAGATATAGAATGACACCACGCGTCATTTTCAGCTTTATCAAAATCATGGCCAATGAGAGGTTCTGCCTCAGCATTGCACGCCGGTTGTAACATTAGGAAGTGAATGGGGTCTTCTTGGGCCCTTTAATTTGCCCAAGCCTAATCAAGGTGATTAAGGAATAGCCAAATGGGGGGTTGCCATGTGTACTGAAATGTTGGGTTTATAAGAGAGGTGTAAGAGTGGTCAAAGGGTACACTTTTCTCGCCAAAAAGGGGGGAGGGCAATTTTACAATTTTCGGACCTCCATAACTTCTACATACAAGCTCCGATATGAGCGGAGATTATAGATCCGTGATCTACATCAAGAGATTTTCATAGATATGTTACATGATATGGTTTTATCCGCTAGATTTTAAATTCCATTTTCCCCCCAAAATTCAAATTTGAATAAAGTAGCTGTTTTGAAGCTTCTAATTAGAAAACGTTTCTTCTTAAGAGAAAAGGTTTGACTCCCTTAAACTGCCAAATAAAAGGGCCCAAGAAGACTCCATTGAGGTCCTAATGGAGGCGTGGATATATAGTCCTGCAAACCACTTATGCTGTTGTCTCTCCACTAGGTTAGGAAAATATAATTCCTCGAAATGGCGTGCGAGTCTTGCTCGGCTTGTTCGTGTCGAAGCGGAAGAGATGAGATGCTCGAAGGCAAATGCAATCATATCTTGAGACTGGGTGAGGTCGGGAATACTAGATAAATGGGGAACTTCCATCTATAAAAATCATTTCTTTGATTAAAATTTCTTCATTAAAGAAGCTTACGGAATGAAAATACATTATGAAAATGCTCTTTCTGAATTCTTATTACCAATTTGAGATAAGAATTTAATTATCTTTACTAGCTTTCAAAACTTGCTCTGATACCAACTGTAAGATCCCTGTTCCCACTGAGCAACGGATTCGGGGTACTAGCAGCGGAAGTAGCACTTCTCGCGCGGGACAGGGGTCTCACACTCGCGGCCTCACCCACGGATATCCGGATAAGAGACTAATCCGTCGGTTGTTCCAAAACCGAACCCGGAAAAACTTCCTTTACCGGAAAGCACGAGCGATTCCACCGAGATAACTTTTTACTCTAACGTAGTCAAGATCATTTCTGATCAAACTGATCCAATTGCATCTATAAGATATTTGGTCGGATCAAGGAAGAAACTTGCACTTGGATCATTGGGATCAACGCTTTTTTCCCCATTCAAGAGGCACAGCCGTTGATTCCTATCCATAGAACAATTACTGTTCGGGATTTACTTTATCTATCGTAATAACAAAAGTTGAGTCTCGATTTATGGATCCATCAGTCCAGCCTAACCCCATCCATGGGATTGGGTTGGCTAACCCAATCCCATGGGTTAGCCAACCGCCCAACCACTGTAGTGATGGGATCCAATTTGGAATTTGGTTAGGTTTTGTCCCGGGTACCAAGGAAAAGAGTTCCAAGGCCCCCTAGCCGGAAGTTCATGCAAACATAAAACTAGCCACACCACTTACACACCCAATATGAAATTGCCTTTTTCTTAGCATCAACTAACTTTAAAACAATCCTTTAATGAAACCATAGTACCACTGATCACAATCTTCCAATTTATCCGGTTGATTCATAATTTCCCATCATTCCTTCATCAGAGTATCTATGGCATCACTGGCAACTAGAACGCTCACCACCTGTCCACTCAGGGGCCTTTTCAATAGTTCCTAGCCCATAATACTCGGCAATATAATCACTTATAAAAATCAAGATGGACTCTCGTTGAAGATCAGCAAGATCAACCAACAGATCCATAAAAAGAGCCATGGACTCATCCATTGAAGACCAGCAAGGTCAATCAACCAGATCCATGCCCGGTTTCAGAAAGCAACTCTCACTCCTTGTTCCAATATCTTCCACGATGCACGTGTGGGTATCTTCGGCAACCCAGAGCCCGAGCACCGTATGGTCAGCACCCTCTAGGATCCTTCGCAGGTGACCTAGCGCTTCACTCATAGGCCGCTTCCTTGGTCCCTAATCCACCGTACCGGAAGCTCACCATTTGAATCAAACTGAGGCTGGTCAAGACCTCGGCCGACCTTGCTACGCGAGACGTCCTCCATTGACTCTCTGTCAGCAGTTGCAACTTTATTAGTTAGGTCTCCATGACCTTAATTCACAAGACGGTCAAAATGCTTCCCCAGCATTCTTGACATAAAACAGTCATTTACAAACAGTTCACAAAATACAGTTTCTATATCGAACTCTCTTCTTTTCCATTTTATAATCATCAATATACAAAAGCTAAAAGCATAGAAAAAAGCCATTAATTTGGCCTCAAGCATAGCTTAATCTTGGGTTAAGGAAAAGCTTTATGAAAAGCTTCATTTGGATTGAGAATGGGTCATGAGTATGACCATTTCTTGAGTGAGAGAGAGAAATTACATAAAAACCATTAGAATTTAAACATAAATAGAAATTTATGTAATTCTTTATGTAACTCTTCACTACTATTCACCAATTAACTTTAATAGCATTTAAAAATTATGTAACTCTTCACTACTATTCACCAATTAACTTCAATAGCATTTAAAAAAAACCATACTAATTAAGCTTCTCAAGCTTGAGAGGGGTTGAGAAGAGAGAAACATTGAGAAATTATAGAAAAGATCAATATTCACTAATTACCTTACAAATTGCTTGATTCTTTGTTCACGGTAGAGGCCCCCAACCAATCAATTGGTTAAGTATGTTGATGGAGCCACCAATGGGGATTGAAGAAAGAGGGAAGCTCCAAAAACTAGTGAATTATTAATGAATTCACAGTTCTTGACTTAGGTGGAGTATAGTAATGATGCATAAACACTATATATTTTTCAACAAGGGGTAGGCTTCTATTTATAGGAAAAATTGAGCTCCTAACCAAACAAACTGATTCTAGAATTTTCCAAATCAGTTTGGTCAATTTTTGACCATTTTTAGGTCAGTTAAGCTAACTTTTTGGAACTAGACTTGAATGAGGAGATAGGAGAGATGAAATATCTCAATTTTTATGAGTTTAAAACTCATTCAAGCATGTGAAATATGCACCTCCTTTAAAGCAATCCCCTTCCTTACATATGTGTCAAAATAGAATCATTATACCCAAAATATCTCATATTTTTAATATTGCTCATAGTTTTTTACTAATAAACCTTGTACATTTTCAACTCTTCATCTTATGTGAAATATGCACCTCCTTTAAAGAACTCCCCTTCCTTACATAGTGTCAATATGAAATCATTATACCCAAAATATCTCATATTTTTAATATTGCTCATAGTTTTTTACTAATAAACCTTGTACATTTTCAACTCTTCATCTTATGTGAGCATTTACTCATTTTTGGATACCCAAAATATCTCATATTTTTAATATTGCTCATAGTTTTTTACTAATAAACCTTGTACATTTTCAACTCTTCATCTTATGTGAGCATTTACTCATTTTTGGGTATCTTCTTTTACAAAATTGGATTTATCTCCTCCCTACACATGGATTGATGCTATTGGCCCATAGGAACCTTAATTGGACCATAATCCAAAAATTTCTGAAAATCTAGACCCTTAGGCTAAGGTCCTTTATACCCATTTCCAATTAATTCCAATTGCACATTGGAAAGTTCTTTTTGAATTTTTGTTTCAGGGGAACTTATTTTATTAAGATGAGATAATTTTCTATCCAAAAATATTAAAAATCTAAATAATCTCTCTCTAGAATATTTTCTCTCTCTAGGTTAAAACAGTTAGAAACAAGTCTTTTATATTTCTGAAGAGGGATTGATTACAGGGGAAGATGCTGGACATTTTGAGAGGCTGGGGAGGAATCTTACAGCAGATTGGGGTGGAACTCTTTCTCTTTGGTTACCCGAGTTTTGGGAGGGAGTTCTGAGATCAGATTGAAAAGAGGCAGATGGTTGAGCTAGAGTCCTCCTGGGATTGCCCTGATTTTGGCGAGACTGGACCCTGATTTGACTGATATGAAGGGGTTGGTCTCTACACTTTGGGTCCTTGACTTCCCTATGCTCTTGACATGGCAAGAGTCGGGTAGTCTTTAAGCTGGTGACCGAAACCCTGACACCCAAAACACCTGTTCTCATCACTTCTAAGCTCATCCCTTTGAATCCTTGAAAAAGGTGGGGCTTCTGAGAAAGTGTTCTAAGGGGAGGGTCTTCCTTCACTTTTGAATCTCCCAGCATCTTGATTCTGATTAGGGCCTTGCTGCCTCTTTGGGGGTGGAAAGTTTGAAGCACTTCCCGGGGTTTGGAACCTTTTAAAGTTTGAGGGTACAGGCTTTAGTGGGACCTTAACAACAAATGCTTTGGCAAAGTCCTATGCCATTTTGACAGCTTCTGCCATTGAGATTGGTTTGGCATTTTTCACTAAAGTATCCAATGGCTTGTTCATCCCTCGAATGAATATGGCCATCAGCTGCTCTTTATCTAAAAGTGGAGAATATTTGAGGAGAAGGGCAAATGCCTGATGGTATTCTTCAATTGTTTGGATATCTTGCTTTAATTCCAAGAACTCATTCATTTTAGTTTCCAGGATGCTCGGAGAACAGAACCTCTTCCTGAGGTAAGCTTTCAGATCTGACCGAGTCTGGGTATTTTGGTCGAGACGGTTGGTCTCGCAATGGTTCCTCCGTGCACTCCTGGGCTGTTTCCACAATTTTCAATCTGGCGAGAGCCATCTTTCCCCTCTCATTATAACCGGTTACATCAAAATACTCTTCCATTGCCTCGATCTATTTTTTCACTGTTTCCATTCCCCTTCACCCTTGTTGAAGGGACTAGGTTGGGATTGGTGCAGGGCTTTACGAACGTCCAGATCTAACTCTTCATCACATCTAAGAGGATCCGGCTGCATAGAATAGGCCGCACGCCCCATGATTCTGACAAAACAATATTTTTGTCAACTTAACTTTGTCAACAGATTTATGACTATTTGATTTTTGATATTTATTTCTTAAACAAATAAATATTCCATCACAATTCTTAAAAACAAGATTCACTCTGATAATTTTATTAACTAATATTCACAACCACGAAATCAATTTGAAATCTTTTGCAAAACATCATTTATTATCAAAAGTTTTTGATATAAATATAGAGCGTCTCGGCTCCAAAAGTCACTCGCCTCAATCGCGTACGCATAAAAAGGCGATACTGCGATGGAGACATGCTATGATATACACGATTCATCACTGATAATGGTGCTGTAATTCTACTCCTAGGAATAAAGCGGCTAAGAAGTCTAAAAATACGGCAACATTAGGGAAAAAGGGAGCTCATTTTGGGGCCCTGTAAGAAATTCACTATTTTTTCGATTTATTTCTCTCCTAAAAGACCTCAAAAATAATAAAATATGGAAACGTGGCTCAGAACTGTCAGTAAGGACTACCGAACTGTCAGTTCAGAAAGGAATAAGATAATCTTTTGTCTAACTAACACGATTTTGCATTAAATATCTCCTTAGTTTTTTTTTGTTTCCTGAAGATTCCGCATCTCTTTTGACGACATGTGTAGGCCTCTCATAAAGAATCCATCACTGAACTTAATGATTGCATGGATACCGCCACACTTCCACGATTCATGTTACAAAAAGACTATGAGATTGAAAAGCAAACTTTGCAACCTCAGAAGCACAAAAAATGGCCGATACTAGTGAGTCACAATCTCAGAAGAAGCGATTACACCATCTTCACATCGACTTATTTTCTAAAAATTTAGAAAAAAAAATTAAAAATTATAGAAATTTAGGGAATCCATTCCACCAAAAAATATCCGTAATAAAATATGCGGTATTTTGGTAAAAATTTCCATTAATGTTTATTCGAAACCATAAAAAATAGAAAAAAAATAGCTAAATTCCCTCGCAACATCGATTCGTCCATTGAATAGAAGAAACACGCTTTCCAACTGCCATATCAATGATCCATGTGCAAATCATCAACACAAATCAACAAAATAATATTTTTATTTAGTAAATATTAAAATTTACCTCAAAAAAAAGTAAAAAATTATTAATAAGAAAGAAAAAATAACAATAATTAACTAGAGATTGCTCTGATACCACTGTTAAAACCCTAAGATCTCTCTAGATAATTGTTACGCATAAACATGCATAAATCAGGCATAAACTCATCCATCCGTCCAAGGGATGCACACATGAATTATAATGAAGTACATCATATCTTTACCTTGATGTCCCATACCATCAAGAGGCATATTTCCAATCCACCAATAGCATGTAGCTATAGTGTGAAATGGTAGGTAAGTAGATATAATCCTCTATACAAGAGAACATCATATCATAACAACCTAGCCTCAGCCTCCCTTGAGTGTGCCCCATGTCCCTATTATATACGAGGGCCCTCAAGTGACTCTTGACTCTCCATTTTCCATGTGTGACCCTTGAATGCCTGACCCTAACCTTAACCCTTAAGGTTAGTCCTAACCCATGCTCCACTAGAGCTTGTTCCCATGCTCCCATGCTCACAAGCCTAATGTGGGTTAACCTCCTAGTATATGCACACATAATGTGCATATAACAATAGATGAGGAAAGAGGGTTAAGTGTCACAAGGAGACAGGGAGGAGAGAGGAAAGAGAGAGTGAGCAAAGAAAAGGGTAGAGAGAGAGAGAGAGAGAGAGAGAGAGAGAGAGAGAGAAAAGAGAGAAGAGAAGGATAGACATAGAGAGAGTGTGTGTGTGTGTGAGCAAAGAGAAGGATAGAGAGAGAGAGAGGGGGGGGGAGGATAGAGAGAGTGAGCAAAGAGAAGGAGAGAGAGAGAGAGAGAGAGAGAGACAAAGAGAGAGAGAGCAAAGAGAAGGATAGAGAGAGGGAGCAAAGAGAAAGATAAAGAGAGAGAGAGAGAGAGAGAGAGAGAGAGAGAGAGGGGGGGGGAGTGATATAAGAGAGAGGAGAGACAAGGGAGAGAGAGAAAGAGAGAAGCAATGGAGAAATGTGAGATACTTGGAGAGAGAGAGAGAGAGAGAGCGAGAGAGAGCAAAGAGAAGGATAGAGAGAGAGAGAGAGAGAGAGAGAGAGAGAGAGAGAGAGAGAGAGAGGATAGAGAGAGTGAGAAAAGAGAAGGATAGAGAGAAAGGAGGATACAGAGAGTGAGCAAAGAGAAGGATAGAGAGAGAGAGAGAGAGAGAGAGAGAGAGAGAGAGAGAGGGAGGATAGAGAGAGTGAGAGAAGAGAAGGATAGAGAGAGAGAGAGAGAGAGAGAGAGAGAGAGAGAGTGAGGAAAGATAAAGATATATGAATAGAGAGAGAGGGGGTAGATAGAGAGAGTGAGGAAAGAGAAAGATATATGAATAGAGAGAGAGGGGGGGAGAGGGGAGAGAGAGAGAAGCAACGGAGAGATGTGAGATGGTTGGAGAGAGAGAGAGAGGGGGGGGAGTGAGACAAGAGAGAAGAGAGACAAGGGAGAGAGAGAGAGAGAGAGAGTCTGAGCAAAGATATATATATATATATATATATATATATATATATATATATATATATATAGAGAGAGAGAGAGAGAGAGAGAGAGAGAGAGAGAGAGAGAGAGAAGCAACAGAGAGATGTGAGATGGTTGGAGGGAGAGGGAGGGAGGGAGAGAGAGAGAGAGAGAGAGAGAGAGGAGAGACAAAGGGGAGAGCGAGAAGCAACGGAGAGATGTGAGATGGTTGGAGAGAGAGAGAGAGCGAGAGAGAGAGGAGAGGAAGAGAAGATGGTAATAGATAGAGAGAGAAAGCGAGGAGCAAGGTTGGTGGTGGAGGGAGTTGGGTTGGGCTGGGAGAGGTGGTGGGTGGGAGATGGTGATTCGAAGAGTTGGTGTGCCTCTACTACAAGGGATGCGACAGTTCTTATGCAGTTTCTCAAGATGATGACGTTCTCGTCGAAGAGATCTCCAACAAGCTTGATACATCAACAACTTTCATCGACTCAAAGGTAACATTAGATGTGACTCAATCCAAACACAGAGCATGGTTACAGGTTGTCGGCCTGTTGGATATTGCATTATTGCCCTGGGATTAGTGGATGGGAAATGAGCAGGCTAAGCAACAGTTTGAATTTTTGCAAAACAGTGATGGTTTTGTCTCACCCAATGTATTTTTGTTAGTAGAATTAGTTTCCTATATATTTAAGCTATCCATGGAGGGGGAGCTGTGAGGTTTGACAAGGCATCCCTGAAAGCTTTGGAAAAAGAATTTGGTACGCCTGAAACATCAAAGAAATACTATGTTGTTAAGAAGGCAAGAGGCCCAGAAAGAAGGATGCAAATGGAATGGTTTTTAGAAAATGTGTTGTTATTGATAAAGTCAGAATATATGTCAGACAAGAACTTTGCTTGTCTGCACACTACAGAGAGGGGCAAGACTGTGTCTTGGGCCCATATAGTCCATCAAAATATTATGTCTGAAATCCAGGAAAAGGAAAAAAGGAAGGTGGACAAGGCATCTAGGCTAGGTCCCATGCTAGCAATTATTTTCCAGACCATGAAGAATTTGGAGTATGTGTATGGGGGAAACTTCATCTCAAAAAATCAGGCCATATGTTAGGAGTAAGAACTTCAGAGATGTCAGATGATGAACCCCCACAAATCAGAAGCAAAACCCTGAAGCTGGATGCAGTGGTGAATACAGAAGAATTGTCAAGGGATCTGCAAAGGGCAGGGTATTTAATTGAGGAGTCAAACAGGGCTGTCAAAAATCACAAGGCCCTTACTGATCCATTAGGAACTCAATGGAGTCTTCTTGGGCCCTTTAATTTGGATGTTTAGTGAAATGCTTAAAATGCTAATCCATCTTTGACCAAGCCTAGAGGCCTAGTCCTAAAAGCATATATTTGATTTTTCACAAAAAATAAGAAAAATGAAAAAAAGGAGATATTCTTAGATCTGGCCACCTAGGTGACTTTAATGCTTACTTTTGGGCTGTCAGTCAGTTATCATAGCCTCTCTACCTTTTCGAACTCCAAACATTCCGAAAATTCGTCACTTTCTTCTCCCCTTTTTTGTGTGTGTACCAGATCTCTTTCTCTCTCTACATCCTCTCTCTAAAATGTCCTGCACTCCTTCTCCATGGAAAAAAGCATCTTTCTCTACTCCAAAAGCCATAGCTAGCAGATCTGTACTCCTAATTGAGCCTTCTCTCTCCAAACCCATAGTAGTAGCCATGGCTTGCAAGGAAGAAGCTTACCATGAGCATTCTCTCTACAATACTTGGTCCTCTCTCCATAGCTAGCAGATCTGTACTCCTAAATGAGCCTTCTCTCTCCAAACCCACAGTAGTAGTCATGGCTTGCAAGGAAGAAGCTTACCAGGAGCATTCTCTCTACAATACTTGGTCCTCTCTCCAAACCCACAGTAGTAGCCATGACTTGCACAGAAGAACCTTTTCAGGATGTATTCTCTCTCTATATTGCTTAGCAGCCATAGCTTGCACTAAAGAAGCTTCCCATGATGCATTGTCGCCTTTGCATTTCCTTCTCACCATTGCCAACCCTCTCTATGTTTCTTTGGCTCCCTTTGCAGCTTCTTTCTCTATCCACAATGCAGCTCTAGAGAAGCAACCCTCATCTCCATTCTTCCCATTATTTTTTGATTCCATATCCTGCTCCTTCCACTCCTATTCAACCCAAGCTTACAAGCCTACTTTCTTGTAGATGGCACTACAAGACATCACCAATAAGCCTTCTAAGATCTTCCTTCAGGTTGATTTGGAGACAAAATACGCAACCCTACGCAGTAGGCATGCTACACCCAATATTTCATACGATCAGCTTCGAATGCAAGGAGCAAAGGCCATTGATCTTTGGATTGATGGAAATCTCTATCCACCAGATCCAATATCTGGTGCCCCTCCACCATTCAAAAGCATTACAAGTTTTTTGAAGTTTGTTGGTGATGGTTTCAATGGGCTTCTTGGCTATTGTAGGAGATTACACATGTTGTGGGCCGTGGCTAGATGAGGCAGCTGGAAAGAGGAAAACACAATTTGCCTTCGACCAGCTTCAAGCGGCGTCGACTAAGCAGATCAATAGTTTGATGCAGAGGATTAAAGAGCTCTCAGAGGAGCTTGAGGTGCAGAAGAATAATTTAGCGGATTGTGTGTGCACAATAAATCAATTTACCGATAATTATGTTCGTCTTCAACACTCCACTCATAATCTTCAACGTCGTGCTCACCATTTCACTCATCTTCCCATTGGATATCATGCAAGGCAAAGAAAACGTAAAGCTGTTGGGTTACTTTCTAAGACAGCAAGCGCATGTAAGAGGCATATTCAAACAACCAGGTAAAATTTTTTGTAGGAATTATAGCAACTTTGAGAAGCAATTAATGAATAAAGCATCTCTCATGGGTGACTCTTGCGATTGTAGCGCATGTGCAACAGCTATACTAGGATGTAACAACGCTGAGGACAATGTTAATGTCTCCCTTCTTCAGCATGTCCTTTAGGAGAAGGATATCATGGAAATGATAACAGGTTCTGGTAATGATAAGCTGTAGGAGACCCTTTGTCGACATTTCTTGAAGGAAATCAAAGAAATTGTCACACCCAAAGAGACGCTTGATATTACTCAGCAGGTATTAGCCAGAAAGGTTATAGAGCAATGTACAGGTCAATCACTTTAGGGTTGCGAGCACAGGGAGTTACACAATCCTTGCTTCCAACACTTTATAGCTTACAGATGGCAAAGAAGTGTGCTAATGGTGATATTGCATCCATGTTTAATGGGTACAAGTGGGTGGAGGATATTATGCCAATGCCAACAAACAAACCCTTTGAATACAATGCATATAACAATGTCTACATTGACATGGAAGTGCTACAAAAAGCAATGATTCAGTACTATGGCCTCACACTTGAAGAGAGGTGGAAATGCCATGTTTGTCTTGAAGCTGGATGAATGTCAAGTGGTTAAAGGTCAAAGACTGGAGCGTGTTAGTTTAACCTTGATGAGCCAAGCACTTAGAGGAAATCCTTTAGAGACCCAAGAGTTGGATGCAAGTCAAGACAGCAATAATAGGGGTCAAGGGCATAAGCAAGACTACTACGGCATTCAATCAGAGAAGAACATCTGGGTGGCAAGCAACATGGGTCCTCCCAAACGAGAACCATGATACCTTGAGGTGGTATTTTGAACGGTCTGGCATTGAACATGTCGTCTCTTGTCAGGTCAATGGTCAAAAGCTTGATGTTCCCAGGATAGGCTGCTTTAACGTTGAATGGCACTTGGGTGGCGATCTAAAAACCTTAAAGTGTATGTTGGGTTGTAAAACAGGTGCAAATACTATATTCTCATGTGTTTACTGTTGTCATTCCAAGACAGCAATAGACTCAAGAGTAAAAGGGAAACAACCTAGCAAAGGCAAAAGTCAAAAACAGGTGGGTGCAAAAAAAGCAATCATTTTTTATGCTGAACAGAGGAAAGGATCAAAGGTATGGCATAATGGCATATTAAGTTGTGACCAGAGCAAGTCACCTAGTCGTGACCACCAGGAGGACAATGCTTGGAACCCAATCTTGGACATTCCACTATGTCAAGTGCATGTGTGCACATTACATGCAAGACTCAGGATTTTGGATAAGCTATTGATGCTCCACATAAACTATATGTGGAACATGGAGCCCGAAGATCGACGAGAAGAGTCAATACGTACACTAGAGGGTGTACTTTCCTCTATTGGACTACAGGGAGCAGTGGTCTTGACAAAGGACAGAAAATCAAACCCTACACAAAACAACCCTAATAAAATTTGTATGGGTGGATCAAAGGCAAGACGCTTGCTATTAAACCACTTGGGTTCTCATAGCCACACTAACTTTGAAATTTGGAAGAAGATATGTGATGTTACAACATATCAAGGAAATGATGCCAGGCTTGGCCTAAAATGTGCACGTGTATGGGAGATGTGTGATAAAATGGTCGATCTTCTAGAGAGACCTCACTTAGATGACCATGGTACTGAGGCACTTAAACAAGCCACTTGTAGATTTACAGAAGAAATGGTCGAGGCATGGGGAGAAACACACATTACTCACTACATGGTAATGTTATATTTCTTGTGTCCTTGTAGTATGTTCTTCATACTGTTTGTTGACTTTTTGTAATTTTCTATGCAGCATATATTGTATGCACATGGGCCATACTTTCTTGATAGATATGGCTCTTTAGCACTTTGGAGCAATCAAGGCATGGAGAAATCACATTACCAAGCAAAGGCCGTGTATTTTAAGGGCACTCGCCATGGTGGTGGCAAAGTCAAGAGTACTGCGCTCCATGAAAGATACCATTGACAAAGAGTTTGCCAACTAGAGTTTGCTCTTGTGAGGGCGGCTTGGGAGAAAGAAATGCAAAAGAGACAGCAGCCCAAAGAGGACGCAAGGAGGGCAAGCCAAGCACAGCCACAAGCAGCCACAACATCCAGACGTCCAGTCAAGACGTGTGGCAAAAGAATGGAGGGCAAGTTTTGAGACCAACTAGAAGAGGAAGAGCGTGCACAAAAGAAAAAGAAGTTCAGGTCTGAACGACCACCGTGGGAGAATCAAAGACCACCACCGCCTCCACCGGTTACAAAGAAGAAGAGAAAATGGAGGCCAGGGATAGTCGCGCTACGAGAGATTAGGAAATATCAGAAAAGCACAGATCTTCTCATCCCCAAGGCACCATTCTCTCGAGTGGTGAGAGAAACAATGGAAAAATTTACTGACAGGGTTGACCGCATACAGAGCACAGCTCTTGAAGCTCTTCCAAGAAGCTGCTGAAGATATTGTAGTTTCCGTTTTTGAAGACTCAGTGCTATGTATGGTACATGACAAGAGAGTCACTTTGAAGCCTATAGATATGGCCCTAGCCCTACGCCTACGTTTAGAGCATAGCCTTCTACCTCAATAGGCTAACCCACTTTGTAATTCTCCCTAAAAAATTTTGTAATGTTCCCAAAATCCTTTGTAGCATTTTCAAACATTAATGGAAGCTTTTTGAGTTGTGTTAAATTCTTTGTTGAGTCTAATTTTTTTTGTATGCTCAGTGCCAATGAACATTTTATTAAAAAAATATAAAAGCACTATACACACAGGAAAAAACACACACAAACACACACACACACACACATATATATATACACACACACACACACATATATATATATATACACACACATATATATATATACACACACACACACATATATATATATATATACACACACACACACACACACATATATATATACAAAAAAGGTAGAGTCTATAAAGTCACCTAGAGACCTTTATTGAGGGCCTTATGAGCCTCACAAGACCAAAAAAATTAAAAAATGCCATGTGCGCTACGGTGCGTTAATCGCCTATTTGACTAGGTCAAAATGCAGATTTCCGTGCTGTAGCGCACATGGCCATTTTTTAATATTTTTTGATATTTTTTTTTGGTCTTGGGATGCCTATAGGGCCCCTTTAGGTGCCCTAATAGCCCCAAAATCTTATAATATCTTATGTCTTATATATATATATATATATATATATCTCCTATATATCTTTTATATATATATATATATTCTATATATCTTATATATATATATATATATATATCTTTTAATAGCCCCAAAATCTTATATATATATATATAGGTACACACACACACACACACACACACACATATATATGTATATATATATACATATATGTACATATATATACATATATGTACATATATATACATATATGTGAGTGTGTATACATCTATAAATACAACATTTTTTCGTACCGCTCTAACCCAATCCCGAATACTTTTTTTAATCACGATCACATTTAAAATGAATCCTAAACAATATTTTCTATTAACACATGAACAAAAGCTTGAAATTGTGAGGCTTGAAATGGTATATCACAAGTACTCCAGGAAAAATCGCAACTTACAATGCACAACAAAATTTTTTAATTAAACTTGGAAGAGAAGTTTGCATTACATCTTTTTAATAAGCTCTTGGAAGAGCTCAGGAGAGAGAGTTCTAGAGGCTGGTTTCTGGCCTAAGCTTTGGAATATATCACTCGGCTCGTTGATTCCTTGAGCCTGAGAAAGGGCACAATGGCCTAAAACCGAGCCGAGATGCTTGCCCGTAAAGCAATACAAGGCAGCTTCCCTAGCTACCAAAATACATTTATTTATGTTTGAGGCTAAGGGGTCCTCCGAAAAGACTGCACTAAGTGCTTTACATTTTAGGAGCTCGGCATAGGTGATCTCTGAATAGTCTAAATGAAAAACCCGCACTATGTTGGCTCTGAGGGCAGGTATGTAGTGCCAAAGAGATGCATCTCGACCTCTGACTTTGGCCGCGTTCCTCATACGCGCATAGCAAACTTGTCCACTTCAAAAGCAGTCTATCAACATGTCAATATAGAAGTTAGGAAGCGTGAAATGATACAACTAAAAATAATTTGCTTTACAACTAAGAAGTTAGGACATACCTGAGTTGCATCGTCACTTGCAACTAGTTGCTCATTTGTCAAGTTTATGCTTCCTTAGTCTTGAGCATCGCCAGCAATCAAGGGCATGTGTGGTTCAAAGGCAGCTACGCTCTCATAGAATTGCACATCTTGCTTTATTTCAACGAGCGCTTTGGCCACTACATCTTCCAAGGAACTGCTACCAATATTGTATGCAAAGCGCTTTTGTGAGGTTGTCATCTTCAAAAGAGATTTTCACTTTCCCTTTGTCTTGACCCCCAGCATTCATGGCAATAATAGACAGTGCCTCATCCTCGCGAAACCCGAGTGTCTTGGCAATGTCATCCAGAAACAAAAATTCTTTCCCATCAATAATGATTGGATGCAAAGACATGACAACAAGGTCTGGGACCTCCTCAAGTACTTCATCGCCCTCTAGAAGTAGGTCCATCGGGGACATTCTCTTGTAGAGCCACCAATGCCATTGAGGCCTCCCATTGTTCTATAACATTCTCTTCCTCAGCATGGGCCTCTTGGACCTACTCCATTAGCTTTGCTTTGTTCTTTTCTTTTTCCTTGCCACTTTCTTTCGCCACACCCTCTTGTAACAGAAGTACCAAAACCATGTCCCAGCTCACGAAAGAAGTCCCTGTTGCCCATTTGTAGATCCAAGAGCAAGTCTTCCTCCTCATTCCTGTAGTCCTTTTCTGTGAGGGATTTTAAAAACCTTGATAGGCGGAATCTAAAATTCTTGTCTTCCCTGAATATGTACTTGATGAGGTCAACCGGAACTCATAGGCCCTCATCACCCTCAAACATGATGGAGTACGTGCTCATGTGTTGACCCATATACTCAATGACATCTGTAAAAGCATTCGCGTGTAGATGCATTGTTGCACGCACCATCAATTGTTCCCTCAAACATAGGGACGATCTCGTCAACCCTATGAAGTAGCTCAAGCTTTCCTAGCTGTGCAATAAGTGCGTCAAGTAGAGGTGCCATGACTATGAGTGATTGCATGAAAGAGAGAGTGTGTGATACAGAAAGGTGTGCGAAATTGAGAGCAAGTGTTAGGAGGGAACGGTAATTGTCAATTGATGAAAATGAGTAAAGTATCGTTTATAAATGGGCGACCTTGTTATAAAATTTTTAAAAACTTTTAAAATTTTTAAGTACAATTTTTTTTAAAAAAATGGTATGCGAAAGCAAGAACGTATCCTTCCATCACAAGGTCATTTCTAATTTACTAGTGGCTCAAGCCACAGATGCTTGTGTGACCAACCTTACACTATCACAAAAAAATAAAACTTGCACAAGACAATTGAAAAACCTTAATAAGACAGTGAGGCAAAAAAATTGAAATTGTATTTACTTCAATCCAAGATTACATATCCAGTGGTTGTTTGATAGCTACACAACGAGGGAAAGTAATTTCTCTACAAAGAAAAGAACATTCCTGCCTTTTGCGCACTACTCTTCCATTGATTATCAAAGCAAAATCACCACTCAGTGAGAATCGAAGAACTAAGTAGTCACGTAAGTAGGCAAGGGACCAGTCATCATTCACAACATCTTCTACATCCCCACCTTGCATGGATATGTGTAGCACACCCTGTTCTGTAGAGGTTGTGTCAGAGTCTAACGCCTCCCATTCTCCATTTGTAAGCTTCCATCGCCTGTAAGAAAACGCAATGGACAACTGTTGCTTGGCAATATGGTAGCGCATCACAACCTTCTCAACTATTACTCCGCATCTGCTGATGGTGTCTCCATTGTGTTGAACAACTTTTTTATCCCATGCAGGTGATAAGAAACAAGTGAGAGCTCTCTCCCCCTTTGCAATCCATAAAGTTGGGGTGCGATGTATGTCACTTGTACGGAACAGGTACACAAAGAGGTGTAGAGGTATGAAGTAGGTTATGGTTGCTTTGTGAGATCCATATGTGCACTTCATAGCATTTTGCACCTTGCTTTCGATCTGCAACAAACAAGCCATGGCCACTGAAGCATTGTCTGGAATTAGCCATTCAATATATGTGAGAGTTGGTGTAGGTTCTGGAACTAATTTTTCAGTACCATTTGCTATCGTGGGAACCCACATATGTATCCTCAGAGAAGAAGATGTTTCATGCAAGAAGTTGTGCAGCTGGACACCCTCCAAAGATTAAACTACCAAGCTCCACATGGTATGCTTCAAAGGTTCCTGAAATTGCCTCCATAGGCTCCCACTCACTATAGTTTGTGAGGGAAAAATATCTACGCAGAGGAACCCAAGAACAATCAAAGCAGTGCTCAGTATACCATTATTAGCACACAATTGATTTAAAAACAAGAATATAAAGTGGTGAAATGACTTACAATTTGTAGGAAATCGTTGACGTTGGTCATGGTCTGCTAGTGTCAGCTCTGTTGCCTTGTAAACATGTTGGACCTTGGCTAGCTTTTTTCCATCACGATCTTGTTTGAGCTCCAATATCCGCCCTTTCCAATGGTGACTTTGTATATCAACGTATCGCTTTGACACCTTGTGGGTTCCTCTTGTACTAGGCTGCATTGTAATCCAATTCCACTTCTCGTACTGTTTGATGTTCCAGTGTCCATCCTCATCTTGATCACTGCTACAAGAGAAAGATTGAATACTGATCGGAGGCCTTCGAGCTTTAGAAGAAGAAGACATCAGATGTATATATTAGGGAGATTATAAACCTTGATGGCAAAGGAGAATAGAATGGTGAGGAAAAAACTTAGACTAGGGAGATGTACATAAGAGAAGGAGTTATAGAGCAAGTTCCAAGGGCTTGGCTATGCTATTACTACACTTTGAAAGAGGATATTAGAGGGGGTGAGAGGAGACAATGAGTAAGATTATGAGAGCCAAAGCATTTGCAACTCAAGCTTCCATAGCTTGGCTCTGCTCTGTTACACTCTATAAAAGGAGGTTGGACAAGGTAGAAGGATGAAGTAAGGAAGTGTAAGTGAGGATCGAACTTCCATAGCTTCTGAGAGGAGGTTGCAGATCAAGCTTCCATAGCTTGGCTCTGCTGTTACACTCTGTGAAAAGAGGTTGGACAAGGTAGAAGGATGAAGTAAGGAAATGTAAGTGAGGATCAAACTTCCATAGCTTCTGAGAGGAGGTTGCAGATCAAGCTTCCATAGCGGTTTGTGAGTGAAGAGAGAGGTATATCGAGAGGTCGATAGCTAAAAGAAGTAGTCTAGAGAGTGAAAAACGCCCTGCTATGAGAAAGGGGGAAGAGAGAGCGTTTTGGAGGGAAGATGGGAGAGAGGGATAGTGGAAAGTGAAGGGGAATGTGCATTGAATGCAAGATAATGATGGGAGCTCGTTTTTGGGCCTCTATCACTTTAGAGACCTTACTTAATGATGGCTGCAGCTATCCTTTTCTATAAAAAATAGAGGAAAAATTCATATATGTATAAATTTTTTGAGTTTTAGGTGATTTTAAAAATTAAAAAAGAGCCTATTTAGCCTATTATTCTAAGTTTGACCACTACCTTCTAGGCTCTTACAAACCATTGGTTTCAGTCCACATGTAATCTCCCTATTTGTCGATTTCTTAAGCACCTCCATTAGGCAATGGCAAATTAAAGGGCCCAAAAAGACTCCATTGAGTTCCTAATGCCTCTGCTTGTGACTCCCTTAGTTCAGAGTTCTGCAGAGAAAGATATCAGTGGATCTCCAAGCTTTAATCAAAAAAAGGGTTTTAAGTTGAAGATGAGCAAAGGGAAAAATATTAAGGAGGGACTTCCTGAGATTTCAAGGGAAACTTGAAAAGCAAGAAACACAGCATGCAAGTGTGGCACAAGAGATCCCTCTAGCAGAAGCTAAGAAGGCTTGGAAATTGTTGGATGACTTTCTGATCCAACAACAGATGTACTTTCTGATCCAAAATAGGGAGCTAGAAGGAAAAGTGCTCAGCTTGGAAAGACAGCTGGTGGAGAAGCATGTCAAGAATGATAGGGTTACAGAGTTAGAAGCTCAACTGCATGTTCACGAGAGCAATCTCATTTGCACGATATGAAAAAGCTAGAAGAAGACATGAGAAAATGGCAAGAAAAATCTACAGTCAGAGTACAAACAGAGATGATCCTTATATATTGGCTGACACAAATCAAGGTGTCATATAGCATTGAATTAGAGGAACTGGCAAAACAGAATATAGAGTTGTAGACCAGTAATAAAGATCTGATTAATCAGCTCATAGGACTGAAGACTACACAAGATCAACTAAAATCTATGGTTGAAGATGAGGAAGTGGACATTAATGGTGTGTTCATGAGCAATGCAAATTTGGTAGTTATGAAATTAGAGCTGATGAATACATGCAATTTCATTTGGACAGGCATAAAAGACAAAATTCACAAGGTGCTGACCAGGCCATGGGAAGCTTTGGACATTTACATCCATTCTTCACATACACAGTCACATCCATTTTCATGACATACATATTCCACATCCATTTTCATCACATATCATCCATTCACATCCCATTTTCATCACATACACATCCACATCCATTTTGAGTTTGGTTTTCTTTTGAATACAAGGAGTATTTCTTGAATCAGTATCCCCAAAACTTCTTGATCGAAAATCTGAATTTCATACCAGAATTCCTCAAATTCTATAACCTTAATCCACAGATCAATTTGAAGGGTCTCAAACTTAGTTTCAGATTTGGAGAGTTTTGAGTGTATTTTTCTAAACTGGTCACACCTTCTTTCCTCGAAACTAACAAAAGAGTTTGGTCTTGGTCATAGTCTGATTCAAGGTTTGAATCGGATAAGATTTTTCTTGAACTATCTTTCTCGAAAAGGTTTGATAATTCAGTTACTATTTTACTAAATTTCTTTCTTTGAATATTCACTTAACTGATTTCTAAATTAGTTACAAATTCCAATGAGGAATAAATTAATCATTTATCTAAATATTTTGATCTTGATAGATTTCCTAAAATTTCTAAATATAAAACGATAGAAATTTCTCTCTTAGAGTATTTAATTATTCATTTATCAAATACTCATAGAATTTAAGAGAGTTCTAATTTTGATATAAAAATTCTTTATGCATCTATTTATGCATAAAAATCAACTTCAATGGGAATACCACTTTTAAAAAAATCCTTTATGCATCTATTTATGCATAAAATCAAATTTAATAGGAATAACACTTTTAAAATTAAAAAAAATCTTTATACATCTATTTATGCATAAAAATCAAATTTAATAAGAATAACACTTTTGTAATAAACAAATTCTTTTATGTATCTTTCTATGCATAGAAATCAAATTTAATAAGAATAACACTTTTGTAATTAAAAAATCCCATTATGCATCTTTTTATGCATAGAAATCAATTTTAATAAGAATAACACTTTTATAATAAAAAATTTTCTTTATGCATCTTTTTATGCAAAAAAATCAAATTTAATAAAAATAACACTTTTGTAATTAAAAAAGATTCCTTTATGCATTTTTTAATGCATAAAAATCAAATTTAATAGGAATAACACTTTTGTAATTAAAAAATTTCTTTATGCATGTTTCTATGCATAGAAATCAAATTTAATAAGAATAACACTTTTGTAGTAAAAAAAATTCCTTTATGCATCTTTTTATGCATAGAAATCAATTTTAATAAGAATAACACTTTTATAATAAAAAAATTCCTTTATGCATCTTTCTATGCATAGAAATCAAATTTAATAAGAATAACACTTTTATAATAAAAAAATTCCTTTATGCATCTTTCTATGCATAGAAATCAAATTTAATCAGAATAACACTTTTATAATAAAAAAATTCCTTTATGCATCTTTCTATGCATAAAAATCAAATTTAATAAGAATAACACTTTTGTAATTAAAAAAATTCTTTTATGCATCTTTCTATGTATAAAAATCAGATTTAATAAGAATAACACTTTTGTAATTAAAAAATTTTCATTATGCATCTTTCTATGCATAGAAATCAGATTTAATAAGAATAACACTTTTATAATTAAAAAATCCTTTACGCATCTTTTTATACATAAAAATCAAATTTAATAATTAATATCAGTGATATCCATGCATATTCATAGGTGAATATGTACATGGAGTAATTAGAATATTTCTTTTAGATGCAAAAATGGTTGGAATTACTCTTTTGGGATAACATAAAAAATAAACTTTCTTTTTCACACAATTCTGGAAAATTTTGCCATAACCTCCTTTGTATGGCTGACCATATCTCATTTTTATCTTTCTACAATTAACTTAATTAACCCAATTTAGAATTATAGAACTCTAATCTATACAATTTTCTAAATTCAAGAGAGTAAACAATAAGAAGAGTTTAATTAATCACTTAGTTAATCTTTCCAGGATTAAGAAAGGTTGGAATGTAAAGAAGAGAAGGGGGTGGCCTTTCCATCAAAGGAATAGCATTTGAATTTAATTCAATCATTTGCAATTCATAAAAATCAAGAAAACCATACATTTTTATTTAAAATTTGTAAACAAAGTAAGAAAGTTAGCTTACATGGAGCTTGTAAGCTCTCCTTTGGCTTGAGGGATTGAGGGTTCTACTCTTGTTTGAAGCAAGAGTGGCCACCAATTCATTTTGGAGAGGATTAGGCTACCAAAAACAATTGAATTATTAAAAAATTCAATGTAGATGGCTCAGGAACAGGAGTAGAGTAATAGCGCATAAACACCATTAAGCTTCTACAAAGGGGAAGGCTTCTATTTATAGGAAAAAGTGAGCCTCTAACCAAGCAAACTGATTCTAGAATTTTCCAGATCAGTTTGGTCAATTTTTGACCATTTTTGGGTCAGTTCAGCTTACTTTTTGGATCTAGTTTTGAAACAGGAGAGAAAAGAGATGAAAATATCTCATTTTATTGATTAAAAATTTGGGGTAATGATGAGTAAAAGGCACCTACTTCATGAGGGGAGATCCCCACACTAAGGTGTCAAAATTCAGTTTTTTAATTCTTTTCTTTAGTCCTTAGTCCACTCTTCATCTTATGTGAGAATTTGCTCATTTTCGGGGGGTTTTTCTTTTATTCTTCAATTTTTCTCCTCCCTACATTTGGATTAATCTTATTGGCCCATAGGAACCTTAATTGGACCATAATCCAAAAATTTCTGAAAATGTGGACCTTTAGGCTAAGGTCCTTTGTACCTATTTTCAAATAATTTCAATTGCACATTGGAAAGTTCTTTTTGAGTTTTTGTTTTAGGGGAAACCATTTTAGACACTAGGAGGATTTTTATATCCAAAAATATCTCAATTTTGAATTACCTCCCTCTAGACATTTTCTCTCTCCGGGGGCCAAAATAGGGTAAAAGAAGATCTTTCTTTTATTTTAGAGAGAGGAATAATCATAAGATGAGAAGGGCAGGTTCTTACACCTTCACACCTCAAAAGCTGGAGGGAGGAATCTTACAGTGGAGAGGACATCTTATCTTGGGGTAGATCAGCCTCGCAGAATACAAGTCATATATGACATGGCCAAGGGGAGATAATTGATTCCAAAGAGTAGTACTTTATAAAATGAAGATGAAGAAAAAGAAACGAGTTCCATAGAGGACTTAGAAACATAGGAAAAGAGCTCAGAGGATGATGAGGGGGAAGTTCAATTGTTGGAGCTAGATTTTGACCTCATGTGTATGTCCCTACAATTGTATGCTGATGAGGAAGGGGAGAAGCAGAAAGTTGAAGTTGAGATATAGTCAAATAGGTAAGAAATCTAATAGAAAATGCTTGCAAAAGAGCTAGTTGAGGATGAGAGAAAAGAGTATCTGACTA
Source organism: Cibotium barometz (assembly GCF_041138505.1). Taxonomy (NCBI): domain Eukaryota; kingdom Viridiplantae; phylum Streptophyta; class Polypodiopsida; order Cyatheales; family Cibotiaceae; genus Cibotium; species Cibotium barometz. The sequence goes on from NC_141065.1 coordinate 37,189,995, forward strand.
TGTTGCAACAGTTTCCATATCTTGTCATTTCCTCCTATACTCAAGTTAGGGGGGTGTCAACAGTGTAACATGATATATAATTGAAGCCAAAAGCTAAACCAGTTGTGCAAAGACTGAAAAGATCGGGAGTTGTGTAGCAACAGGTATTGAGAGAGGAGGTGAACAAATTATTGAAAGTAGGGTTTATCTTCCCAGTTGACAATTCTGAGTGGGCTTCTCTAGTAGTGATCACTCCCAAGAGAGATTTTGTGTTTACTTTAAGCCTCTGAATGTTTTTACCAAGAGAGATCATTATCCACTGCCTTTCCAATATGAGATGTTGGATAGTGTAGCTGGACATAAAAGGTATAGTGTCTATGATGGATATTCACGATACTTTCAAATTTCAATTGCCCTAGAGGATCAAAAGAAACCCACCTTCATTACCCCATGAGGGTGTTTTGCACAGAGGGTTATGCCAGGCTTACAAATTCTCCTGCTACCTTCCAAAGGTTTATGAATTTGTTGTTTGATCCCTATTTGGGGTCCTTCATCAGAGTGTTTTTTGATGATTTTTGTATCTACAATGATGGTGAGAAGCTGAGAATGGCTCTAAAGAGGCTGGATGATCTGGGTGGTCAGCTGAACCCTGAAAAATGTCATTTGGCTCAGACCAAAGTAACTCTACTTGGGAATGTGGCTTTTGAGAATGGAATTGAAGCAGATCCTACAAAAGTAGAAGCTTTGCTCTTATTACAGGCACCTCAAAATGTAAAACAATTATTGACATTCACACATAAGGTAAGATACCTTGCCAAATTCATTTATCTTTTATCTCAGAATTTATATACATTGCAACAGGCATCCAAAAGGGATCCATTTGTGTGGTAAGACAAGGAAGAAGAGGCATTTCTAAAGGTTATGGATATTTAAGTACTTTGCCAGTGGTCTTGCCCCCTGACTGGAGTAAAGAGTTTTATGTAAATCCTAGTGTGAGTGAAGATGCCATAGGTGCAGTACTGCTATAGCACAGAAGGGATCATTCCTATATAAGTCTAGTATACTCTGTTAGCAGAACAAAGGCATTAGGAGAAATGATTTAGCTGAAGCAGAGCTAGTGATGGTGGCTATGGTATTTGCTTTAAAAAAATTTAGATGATCAATTGAACCTTGACAATTGTCATTTGGCTGAGGCCAGTTACTTTGGCTGAGGCCAAAGTAACTCTACTTGGGAGTGTGGTTTTTGAGAATGGAATTGAGGTAGGACCTACAAAAGTAGAAGCTTTGCTCTTATTGGAGGCATCTCAAAATGTAAAACAGTTGTTGACATTCACACACAAGGTAAGATACCTTGCCAAATTAACTTATCTTTTGTCTCAGGCTTTATATAAATTGCAACAAGCATCCCAAAGGGATTCCTTTGTGTAGCAAGACAAGGAAGAAGAGGGTCATGCCCCCTGACTGGAGTAAAGAGTTTATGTAAATCCTAGTGTGGGTGAAGTTGCCATAGGTGCAGTACTATTACAGCACAGAAGAGATCATTCCTATACGAGGCCAGTATATTTTGTCAGCAGAACAAAGGAATTAGGAGAAATTACTTATCTAAAGCAGATCTGGTGGTGGTGGCTATGGTGTTTGCTTCTTTAAGGAAATTTAGATCTTATTTACTTCCAAAGCCTTTCACTATACTCACCCATTACTCTTTACTTCCTCTGATTCAGTCTCGAATTCCATCCAAGAGATTGTCTAAATGGTTGGTTGAGTTGCAAGAGTTTCAATTCACTTGTATGGTGGAAGATAGCACAAGAGCTACATTGGCAGATATCCTAACATATAGACAGAATATGTCAGCAGAGAGGGTTCAAAGGCAAATGGTGTGAACTACTTAGTCACAATTTTTGAATTCCCAAGGAGTACATGTGCAGACTTCCAAAAGTGAGAGACGAAGCACTCAGTTTACTTGCCTTGCAAGCACCTCTATAATGTATTCTTTACAAGTGCTAGACTTGGAAGCTACTGCTCAGGATTTCATGCATCAACAAGCACTCACAAAAGTTGAATTATTCCAGGCTTTGTTGGCGTGTCATTATCCCACAACTAATAAACTGCCTAGCTACTTCCTCCTCAATGCTACATGCTTTTAAATTTTTAGTAGGAGCATATCGAGATGATTGAAAAGATGCAGGGGGGAAGAGAGCTTGAACTCTTGCAAGCACACACACACTCACAAAACCCTAATAGAGAACACACAAGGTGAGAGGCTTCTTCTTCATCTTCACTCAACACTCAACACACCATATACAAGATAAGAGTACACACAATATGAAAGGTACTCAACCAAATACATACAAGGGTTCTCTATAGTGTGAACCCAACTAAAATGAGTTGGCTGTCACACAACCTGTCATCCCACTGGCTGCATATCACCCAAGATCTCACCAACCATGCTAGTGGTGTAAGTGTGGGCCCTATCCCCCAGGCGGGTCATCAGTGTCCACCGCCTCACTAGACGAGCTCGATATCTCACCCCTCGAGCTCAACTCCATCTCATGTACACCAAGCGAAGCTCTGAATCTTTGGAGCTTCTCTGTACCCAATGCTTTGGTGAAGATGTCAGCTACCTGATCCTGTGTGCTGACATAAACAAGGTCAAGGTCTCCTGCCAAGACCTTCTCTCTGACAAAATGGTAGTGGACCTCTATATGCTTCCTGTGAGCATGAAAAACTGGGTTCCTAGCCAACTGTATACTGCTAATGTTGTCACAGAAAATGATAACTTGTCTATCCAACTGATAGACCCAAATCTGCAAGTAGCTTTCTCAGCCAAGCTACCTCACATGCTGCCATAGCAGCTCCTCTGTACTCGGCCTCTGTACTGGATAGAGCAACCATAGGCTACTTCTTGCTGCTCCAAGTCACAACAGCACTCCCCAAAGAAAACATGAAGCCACTAGTAGATCTTCTATCTGAGATACTACCAGCCCAATCAGCATCTGTGTACCCATGTACACATATCTCTGTCCTAGTCTCATAGAATAGTCCACAATGCAAAGTAGATCTCACATACCTCAGTATGCGTCTCAATGCATCCAAATGCGGTTTCCGTGGAACTTGCATAAACTGACTCACCAACCCAACAGCATAGCTCATATCTGGTCTGATGATTGTCATGTAGATCAAGCTTCCTACTATGCACCTATACATAGTAGGATCCTCCAAGATCTCTCCTGAATCTGCACTCAACTTGCCATTCTGATCCAATGGCATGGAAATAGGCTTACAGCCTGTCATACCATACTTGGACAACATGTCCAAGCCATACTATCTCTGCAGTAATCCAATACCATGTGGTGACCTAATCACCTCAATGCCCAAGAAATATCTGAGCTCCCCCAGATCCTTCATCTCGAACTTCTATCTAAGCAAGATCTTTACATCAAAGATCTTTGCATCATGGTCCCCCGTAATGATCAAGTCATCTACATAGATGACAACAAGCACAACCCCTCTATCACCATGTCTCACATATAGCGAGAAATCTGCATTGGCTACATGAAAGCCAATAGTGATAAGATATTCAAAAATCTTGTCAGACCATGCTCTTGGTGCTTGTTTTAAGCCATACAAGGCTTTCTTCAACCTGCAAACATGCTCGAGGTGACTCACATCCTCATAACCAGGTGGCTGCAACATATACACCTCTTCCTGCAAATCCCCATGCAAGAATGCATTCTTTACATCCATCTGATGTAAAGACCATTGCTTTGACACAGCCACTGCTATCACAACTCTCACTGTTACCATCTTGGCAACTGGGCTGAAAGTTTCCTTATAATCAATGCCATATGTCTGCGCATACCCTTTGGCTACCAATCTAGCCTTGTACCTATTTATGCTTCCATCACTGTTATGGTTTACTTTGTACACCCACTTGCATCCAATGGCTTTCTTGCCTTCAGGCAATTTCACTAAATCCCAAGTCTCATTTCCATATAGTGCATCCATCTCCTCATCCATAGCTTTCTCCCAACACACATTTCCAATAGCCTCATCAATGCATGTGGACTCTACAACCTGCACAACCTTTGCCATATATGCATAGTGATGTGCCACATAACCATCATAGGTATACCTCTGCACAGGGTTTTTCACTCTCCCAGATCTTTGCAGCTTTTCATTCATGGCTTCCATAGCCTTCTTTACACCAGGTGTTCTCATAGCTGGGATCCCAAGCTCCTCAATCAAGGCTCATATCTGAGCCACTAGACTCTCCATTAACATGAGAATGCCCTGTAGAAATGTCAGGCATACCAAGGGGCTCAACCACTTTCTCTTTTCCTTTCAGTGATGTACTAATCACATTTGCAGGACTGGTATTATGACGCAGCCTGCCACTCCATGGTCTATCAACAGACCCACTAGATGAGGACTCTCCTGGTCCACTCAAAGACTGTGATTACTCTGACCTGCATTCTGTGCAACCACACTTCCACTCACATCAACCCCAACAGCTTCTTTTTCAGCAGCATACTAGCTGCTCATCTCATCAAAGACAACATCCCTGCTTACCCTCACTCACGTGTAGCAGGGTTATAACACCTGTATCCCTTTTGGTCAAGGGAATATCCAATAAGCACACATTTTTCAGCTTTTGGATCCAGCTTAGTTCTCAGCTCATCTGGCACATGCACATATGCAATGCATCCAAAAACTTTCAGATGAGACAAATCAGGTTTTCTGCCACCAGTAAACCTCTCCTCTAGAGTTACATCATGTATGGCTGTAGCTGGAGTCCTGTTCATGATGTATACTGCTGTAGAAACAGCCTCAGCCCAATAGCGATGCGGCATATTCTTCTCTTCCATCAATGCTCGCGCAATCTCAGCAATGTGCCTATTTTTCCGCTCAGTAACTCCATTTTGTTGCGCAGTGTATCTGCATGTAAACTGTCTCCGAATACCATTCTTCAAAAATTCAGAGAACTCATTGGAGAAGTACTCTCCCCCTCCATCTGACCTTAGGCACTTTACATATTTCCCTGTTTGCTTTTCAACCAAAACTCTGAAATTCTGAAAGTGAGTGAACACCTCACTCTTCTCCTTCATGAAATATACCCACACTTTCCTTGTGTGGTCATCAATGAATGTCACATAAATAATACCTGCAGCCTCCCATAGACATGGTCTTCGTAGGACCCCATACATCTGAATGCACAACATCTAGTGCATTTCTGCTCACATATCTGTTACGTGGAAATACATGCTTTGTTTGCTTTCCAAATTGGCATGCTTCACATATTCTCTGCATACCTTCCACTTTAAATTTTGGCAGCCCTGTCACAATTCCTTTAGTCTGCATAGACTTCATTCTCTGCACATTCACATGTCCAATTCGTTTATGCCAAATGTCTGTGTCTGCAACAATTCCTGAACCATTTGCAAACATCGCAGCACTCATTTCACGCATGTCTACATTCAACGTAAACATTCTGTCCACTCTGTTGCCTTTTGTAGCCAACTTGCACTTGTCTTTAAAGTCTTCAACATAACAACCATCAGGGTTAAACCGAACCTGCAAACCCTGCTCAATCATCTGGCCAACTGAAACGAGATTCTTTGTTATGTTTGGAACGTGAAGTATATCTGCAAGGTACTTCACTCTGCCATCCTGCATAGACAATGGCACATCTCCAACATGGGCAATTGGATGAGCAGTGTCATCCCCTGTTTCCACAAAACCTGGTCTTTCAATGTTTTTCATCTCCTTGAACCACTCCCCATGACTTGTCATGTAGTTCGAAGCACCTGAATCCACATACCATAAATCATCTTTTTGTGCTACTTCAACATTTTCAGACATGGCATTCACAACATGCTACATAACAAACAACCTTTCATTATCCTCATTATTTCTGCTTGAGGATGCATAGTTGTTCTGCTGCACTTTCCCATTTTGCATGTCAGCCTGCTTCTTATAACATTCTGCCTGCACATGTCCAGGCTTACCACAATAAAAGCATTCACGTGCATCATTATACTGCCTTTGCCAATTTCCACGTCCTCTTTGACTCCCCCTGCCTCTGAATTTGCCTCTTCCACCTGTGTGTTGTTGATGTTATTGTTGTGTATTCTGGGACTGTTGTTGTTGCTGCTGCTGCTGGCCATAATTCTGATTACCTATTCGGCCACCTCCTTGACCGCGTCCACGGCCTCCTCTCCCTCGTCCTCTACCTAGACTTGTGTAGAAGGCCTGTTGCTCTTAACTGTTTTTGTTTTGTGAAGACTGTTGGTCTTCACCCAAGCTCTTCTCTTCTATAATTAGCATAGACACCAAATCTGTAAAGTTGGGAATGTTTTCCCGAGTCTCAATAGACATCTTGAACGCCTTGTATTGTGGCCTGAGACCACGTAGACAGACTTCCACCTTATCATCATCATCTACTGACACACCAATAGATACAAGGGATTCCACAATACCCTTTATCTTCAACGGATAGTCATTCACAGACATGCTCTTTTTCTCCACAGTATGAAGTTCATTCTTCAACTGTATCTTATGTGCCTTGGTATTTGTTTCATAGAGTTTTACCAAGGTGTCCCACGCCTCCTTGGGGGACTTGGCATCCTGAATGTGCCCAATCATGGTGTCCTATATACTAATGGAGAGCCAATACATAACTTTCCTGGCTCCTTGGTTCCAATCTTTAAACTCTTTCACATCTACGACAGTCGGATTTATGTCCCCGGTATCTCTGGTGCCTCTTCATGCTCACCTTCTATGTAGTCCCAATAGCCCTTTCCCATCAGGAAATTCGTCAACCTGAACCTCCAAGCATGGAAGTTATTCTTATCAAGCTTCTCAGCCATAATCTGAGTTATGCCATCATTTGACATCTTTCCATACACACAATTTTACCAGAAACAACACTCTGGTTTGTCCTGCAGCACAAACTGCTATATTTCTGTAGCGGTACTGTAGTACTCTCAAATGTCACAACCAGTGACCTCAATGTGCATACATACACCCAATGGCAACTGTTGACCTCTTTGCAGCACCAACAGTGTCTGCACAGCCAATCTGTCTTCCTACAGTTCTTAAAACAGAGTTCTGCAGAGAATTGATGACTTACCCGTCGCAGTGCTCAAAATCGCCTACTTTCTGAAAAATAGAGGTCCAGACGAGCCCGAAACGCATTTTCGGCCCAGAAATTCGGTCCAATAGGACAGTATAGTTGCCCTATGGCTTTACTCCTGCGAAGAAAACTCCTCAATCAGAGATTGTTTGTCGATGCCTCCCGTAGAGCTCCCGTAGAGCTCTCGACAAGGGTGTAGTCAACGGTGTAGTCAAGAGTAGTTGAAGCTCTTACCCTCGTACCGCTTCCTGTGGTTCTCTTGCTTGCAGCTCAGCCCTTAGCACAAACCAGGCTCTGATACCATGAAAAGATGCAGGAGGGAAGAGAGCTTGAGCTCTTGCAAGCACACACACACTCACAAAACCCTAATAGAGAACACACAAGGTGAGAGGCTGAAAAAAATCTTCTTCATCTTCACTCAACACTCAACACTCAACACACCATATACAAGATAAGAGTACACATAATATGAAAGGTACTCAACCAAATATATACAAGGGTTCTCTATAGTGTGAACCCAACTAAAATGAGCTGGCGCTATAACTATGCCAGTCTCTAGAATGGTTGTCACATAGCCTGTCATCCCACTGGCCGCATATCACCCAAGATCTCACCAACCATGCCAGTGGTGTAAGTGTGGGCCTATCCCCCAAGCGGGTCATCAGTGTCCACTGCCTCACTAAACGAGCTCGATATCTCAACAATGATAACTTTGGTCCTTTTAGTTATGTCTATGTGGCAAACATCTTTTGATATTTTCATGAAGCTAGTTCTAATATTTTGGTGGGGTTTCGATATTATGGTGGATCAATGTATCTACTCTGGATATTGTGGTATCTCTAGTTGTGATAAGATAACTTGTGCTTCTCTTTTTAATAGTCTACTTATATTGCAAGATGAATAGTGTTATGTTGATCAAAGTTTTTATAATTGCTCCGTTTTAGTGTCTCGCTCATTCTTGCTCGCTTGTGAAATGGCTATCCCCCATTGACCAAGCTTTAGCCCACCATGCCCCCCAACCAAAAATATCCTTGGAAGGATATTGATGACGAGGCTATGGCGCATACAAACATGCTTTTTCCACCAACAATGGGTGAGTATTATGTTACTCACACAAAGCAACTACTATAGTAGTTGGCCAATTGAAAGAAGAATCTAAGCCATGAAGCTTGTCGATTAATGTAATTAGCTATTGATGACAATACATAACCTTGCATCCAAGTATTGTAGCCATGTAACTTGTGAAATTCTCGTATGTGTGTGGCCTGGAGATATGAGTGAAGCATGAATGGTAGGGGTGTGGCACTTTTTCTCTTCCTTTCTCTCAAATGTACAGGCATGTGTCATGATTTGGAAGAATTCCCTCTGGTGTGAAAAACTAGACTATCTTTTCATGCATGTGAATATCTTTAGATATTCACATCTCAAAAACATCATCATCTTAGAACAAAAATATGCAAAGAAAGCTATTATCAATGTGAAAAATCAATGTGAAAAGTACCATTCTTAAATCCTTTTCCTGACGTGAAAAACCAAAATGTTTTTTCACAACATAAACATCTTCGGATATTTTAAAAAATCTTCTTAATCTCCCAAAGTGGGTTAGCAAATAGTTTGAATTATGCTATTGCTCATTTGGTTGATTATGTTGTGGTTGGTGTAGTTGTTGAAGATGAATCTTTAACTAGATTAGATGTTGATATATTTGATGATGTGATTTGTTACATCCCCTTATTACTCATAGTATAAGTAGGTTCTAGAGGCTTCTCCATTTTTAGAGAGGGTTCTTGTTGTTTGCCTATTACTGCTTTGTCTTACTACCACACCATTCAAGATATGGGTGTGCTTCATCTTGGCACATATGTTGATCATGAGGCTATTCTTTCTTTCATGACCTTGGGAATCCAAATGGTAGAATACCCTTGAGAAATGAGTAGATGTGTAGGTGGCACCCATTTTTGATATATCTTATGATGACGGTCCCTTTGCCTTTGTTTGATGAGGTTTTTTCCTTTTGTGCAAGTTGAGGGGATTTTTCAGATCTCAGTTGGGATCCACATATTTTCATTACCTTCATAGAATCCCTCTGCTTACATTCATAGAAATATTTTTTTGAAAAGTGTGCATGTTAGTAGTTTCCTAGATGGTAGAGAAGGTATCAAGACTTATTTTCTATCATTGTTAAATCATGCATTTTTTTTAAAAGAAATTTAAATTTTTGAGGTTTTGAAGCCCTTTTTTAAATGTGTTCCTAGGGAATTCACTTTCCAATATAGAAAGGGGATGTCGCCTACGTGCATGAAACTCATAAAAATCCCCTATTTAAGTTTCTCTAAAAAATAATCTATACCCCTTTCTAAGCATATGAGTCCCAATTATGAATTGAAGTACCCCCTATTTAAAGTTTAAAAATAAAATAGCAGATATTGATGTTTTACATGTGACAAGTTGTAGCCCATGTAAGTAGCATAGATGTAAGTGCTAGAAGCACAAAGACCTACATGTACTCTCCAAAAATTGTTCCATGTGTGGTTAGCTTAAAAGAGTAGTAAACTAATCAAGTTTTCAAACTACACCACTAGATTACATATTATAAACTACAAGAAGAAATGAAACCCCTTTCCCTTGATCCCTTGTCCCCCCCTCCCTTGGCACCATAAACCCCCCTCACCTCCTAACTTATAAGATTAAGCCCTCCCTTCAAAAACCCCCCTCCCTTACACTCCTATGATACCATAAGTGAATCCCCCAGGAATGTGTTATAGATTAAATTTGGAAACAAGCTCTTTGAAAGAGTTGTAGTATTCTTAGAATACTATAACTTTGCTCCCTTGACCATATTAAAAATTCATTCATTTCGTCTCTCACAAAAGATAGTTCAAAAGGGATCCACAACCTTGTTTTTATCTGTTTTAGTATGTTCTTTCTACCTCAATTTTTGGGTCGACTTTTGTGGTTGTTAGTCGGAGGTCAAAACAATGTAAATCGGCTTGGTCTGCTCAAGGAAAGATTTAAAGAGTTTGGATATATCTTGATTTCATGCTAATTTTTTTCAAACTTTGGATTTAGAATCACTTTCAATGAATTCTAATAGTCTATCCAAATCATGTAGTCACCTTAGCAACCTCAAAAAATGTTTTTTTTAAACTTAAATTTCTTAGGAAATTTAGTGCTATTGTGAAAAACTCTAGTTTTTTATGCCAAAAGATTTGATTTTTTTAATTTCAAAATCACTACTAATAGATTTTAAAAGTTAGTCTCTATCATTTGATCGTTTCCCCAATCCTAAAATTTGAATATTTTTCAGTGTGAATTCCTCAAGAAATTTGCAATGATTGTGAAAAACTAGACTAGTTTTTCATGCTTTTGTTTTTTGAAAATTTGAGGATAAGATTTTAAGAATAAGATTTTTTTAGACCTGATGAGGTAATTCCTCAAATCACATCTCCTTTTTTGAGTTTTTCATGGTCGTAAAAAATTGAGTTTTCTACATCCGTATCCTTGGTTTTTCCTGCCACCGTCAGCGTGATTTATTTTCCGAAGCTCATTTTGTGTGGAGGGAGTGATTTTGAATTTCAAATTAGGGAGTGTATGAGGTTTTCCGAAAAAGGTAAGTGGGAGGTAAAAATCAAAACTTTGAATTTCCAATTAGAGAGTGTAAGAGGTTTTCTAAAATAAGTAAGTGGAGTCTGATTTGTGCGGAGGGGGTGATTATAAATTTTTAATGAGGGAGTGTAGTAGGTTTTCCAAAATAGGCAAGTAGAAGGCAAAAGTCAAAAAATTATGAGAACCTCGACATAAATGCCACCCATAAGGGGTTTTTAGAAAACTCACAAAGCATCTTCATATTGAATACACATTATGAGAACCTCTTACTACACACATCTTACACATGACATGAATGCCACCCAAAAGGGGTTTTTAGCAAACTCACAAAGCATCTTCATATTGAATACACATTAGCCACTACTAATGAGTTGTGGAAAAAAAGTGACTAGAGATTAATATAACACTAATTAATTAATTAAGATATTAATCTAATCACTAATTAATCCAATCCAAAAGATGTGCTTAATTAATATCCTCTTTTGGATTTATTAAGGGATCCTAATTAATCATTAATAATTAATTAATTCACACAATTAAGCACATATTTGGATCAAGAAATGAACTAATAATGGGTGAATGAATGAATAAAGAATGATTAACTAAGCTCTAAATTATGGTCTCTTCTCTCTTATGCAAAAGAGAGCTAGTATCCTTTATTTTGTGAACTTTGTATGTTAATTTGGTCCAACAATGCATGAACATGCACTCTATGCAATCTCTTTTTCTAAGCTTACATTAACCCAACAACCACTAAAATCTCTATTTTTTAGGTTTTTTACTCTCTCCCTTGACTAATCACTTTTCTAATGCAATTTTGAAAGATCCTTACCCCCTCTGCGCAACGAGACTTTGGGGGTGCTAGCAGCAGAAGTAGCACTTTTTGCGTGGGACAGAGCCTCTCACTTGGAGCCTCGCCCACGGATATCCGGACAAGAGACTAATCCCTCCGTTCTTCCAAAATTGAACCCAAAAAAACTTCCCTCGCCTAGAAAGCATGGGCAATTCCTCCATGGGATATTTTTATTCTAACATAGTCAAGGTTATCACTCACCAAACTGATCCGACCGAACCCGTAAGTCACATGGTCAGATCAAGGAAAAGACTTGCACTTGGATCATAGAGACCAACACTTTTTTCCTCATCTAAAGGCAGAGTCGTTGATTCTTTTCCATAGAAGAAGGACTATTCGGGATTTACTTCATCTATCGTACCATAATAGAATTGAGTCTCATTTTAGGGATCCATCAGTCCAGCCTAACTCCATCGAGTCCCATGGTCAGCCAACCGCCCAACCACTATAGTGATAGAATCTGTTTAGGAATTTGGTTATGTTTTGTCCTAGGTACCAGGGAAAAGAGTTCCCAGGTCCCCTAGCCAGCGCTTCATACAAACTTCAAGATAGTCACAGCACTTACACACCCAATATGAAATTACCCGTTTCACAGATTCAGCTAACTTTAAAACAATCTTTTTATGAAATCATAGTATCACTGATCATAATCCTCCAAAATATCCGGTTGATTTCTAGTTTCTGATCATTTCTTCATTGGTGTACCTATGGCATCACTGGCAACCAGAACGCTCACCACCTGCTCACTCTCAGGGGCCTTTTCAATAGTTCTTAACTCATAGTACCCGGAAATATATTCACTTATAAAAATCCAGATGGACTCTCCATTGAAGATCAGCAAGATCAACCAACAGATCCATATAAAAGAGCCATGGACTCATCCGTTGAGGACCAGCAAGGTCAATCAACTAGATCCATGCCCGAATTCAGAAAACAACTCTTACTCCTTGTTCCAATATCTTCCTCAATGCACGTGTGGGTATCTTTGGAGACCCGAAGCCCGCCGAGCACGGAATGGTCAACACCCTCTAGGATCCTTCGCAGGTCACCTTTCCTTGGTCCCTCATCCACCGTACTGGAAGCTCACCATTTAAATCAAACCGAGGCTGGTCAAGACCTTCGCCGACCATGCTACGCGAGACGTCCTCCATTGGCTCTCCGTTAGCTATTGCAGCTTTATCACTTAGGTCTCCACGACCTCATTCACAAGACAATCAAAATGCTTCCACGGAATTCTTGACATGAAACAGTCATTTAAAAACAGGTCATAAATACAATTTCTATAACGAGCTGTCATCTTTCCACATTGTTCATTTGAATTTATACATGCATAAAATAATTTTAACTTAAATTTCTCTTAAAAAATAAATAAAAATAGCCATTAATCCTAATATGACAAGAATTCCACTTTTTCCATTTAAATGATTGAATTTCAAATATTATGCAAATTTCTCTTTTATCATTTAAATTTATTCATGCATAAAATAATTTATCTAAAATTCTTCTTTAATTTTTAAATAAAATATCCATTATTTTAATATTCTAATTTTTCTCTTTCTCCAGTGGAATACATGGATCTCCATTATCATGGGAATTCCTCTTTTTCTCTAATTAACTATTTATATATAAAAATTTAAAATTAGTTTTCCATGGATATGACGAGAATTATTCATTTAACATAAGATGACTAATCCTAGAATATGGTAGGAAGTCCTCTTTTCACATTATGCATAAAAATGATTTATGTGTTAATTTCCAAAAAATTTACCATATCTCTGCTACTATTACTGATAATTTTTAATATTTTCTAAAAGAATAAGACTTAGTAATAGGATTATAATAGAGTAACTATCATTTGGACTAATATCAAAATGATATCCAATTTATGGACTTAATTCCCAAGTTTACCATAATATATGTAACATTAAAGCATAAAGAAGCCATCTCTTTGGCCTCTAGCTTGACTAGCATAGAGTTTGATTTTAGAATTAGGAATTGCTTCATGAGAAGCATCATTTGAATTGAGAATTGGTCATAGGAATGACCATTCTTTGGGGGGGGAGAGAGATATACATAAAAAAACATCCTAAATTAAGCTTAAATGTAAACTTTATGTGATTAATCCATTAAAATTCATTAGAGAGATTCATTTGCATTGAAAAACCATTCAATTGAATACTTCTCAAGCTTGAGAGGGTTTGAGAAGTGAGAAACATTTAGAAGATTATGAAAAAACCATAAAGTCACACCTTACCTCTTGTTTTTCTTGATTCTCTATTCTTACGCAACGAGAGGCCCCCAACCAATCAATTGGTTAGTATGTTGAGGAAATCTCCAAGGAAGGTTGAAGAGAGAGAGAAGTTCCAATCTCTCCAAATTATAGAGGATTTTCAGGGGATAATAGAAAATATACTTATTTTAAGGTAATATTGGCATGGTCTAGTTCATAGATGAGAATACAAAAGAATGAGGATCTATTTATAGGTGAGGGAGGCCACTAACTAAGTCCAACTAAGTTTTAGAATTTTCCAGCTTCAGTTTGGCTGAATTTGGACAAGATTTGGACCAGTTTGGCTCCCTTTTTTTTGGTTTGATCCAAGAGAGAGGAGAGATAAAAATATCTTAATATTTTTTAGTTTAAAACTCATTCACATGTGTGAAATAGGTGCCTCATTATAGGCTCCCCCTTTCCTTACCAAGGTGTCAAAATTGTATGATTACTACAAAATATCTCATTGTTTTAGTAATATTTCATAATTTTTAACTAATAAATCTTGTACTCAATCAACTCATCTTATGTGGGCATTTACTCATTTTTGGGTATTTTCTTTTATTCATTGGATTTATCTCATCCCAACACTTTGATTAATCTTATTGGCCCATAGGAACCTTAATTGGTCCATAATCCAAAAATTTCAAAAAAATCTTGTCCCTTAGGCGGCTAAGGTCTTTTAAATCATTTTTAATTGATTCCTAATGCACCTTGGAAATTTTATTTTGATTTTCTATTTCAAGGAAACATATTTTTTATATTAAGAGAATTTGTTTATCCAAAAATATCTCAATATTGAATTACCACTCTCTAGAATTTTTTATCTCTCTAGGAAAAAACAAGGAAAAACAATATTTTCTTGTATTTAGAAATAGAGAATGATTACAAGGGATTGAAGTAAAGCTTATTCATTATTCAGGCGAGGAATCTTGTATCCTCTCCCACTTGAAAAACGCGAGATGTCCTCATCTCGCAGCAAGTGGAGTATGATCTCTTTCATCCTCTTCTTCTTCTTCAGGTGCTTCAAGTGTTACTACCTTGGAATTAGACGGCTGATTTGGGAACATCTCTCTTCGACTTCCCTATTCTAAGGCAGAGGTCTTGCATTACTTTGGATTGAAACTGTGGGTTGTTGAGAGGGTCTACCTCTAGGATTTCCTTGATTTTGGCGAAAAGGAACTTGATTACTCTAGAAGGAAGGAGCTGGAGTCTAGAATCTTGGTCCCTGGTTTCCCCACCCCGAAAACCTTGATCCAAAAGGAGTAGGGCAATCCATATTGTGATATCCAAATCGTTCACAGTTATAGCATTTCACTTCCTTGTTCAAGGGTGGAACTTCTGAAGTTGATTTCTAGGGGATTGAGTTCCAGGGAAGGGACCTTTCTTCCATTTTGGAACTTTCCATATTCTCAACTTGACCTTGTTGTCTCTTAGGCGGTGGAAGGTTGGAATCACCTTCTGGAGCTAGAAATCTTTTGAAAGATGATGGTACTAGCTTCGGTGGACCTTGACATCAAAGGCCTTGGCAAAATCCTTCGCCATCCACAGTGCTTCGGCCATGTAAACTGGCTTGGCATTCTTCACTAGGATATTCAAAGGTTCGTTCAGTCCCCAAATTAACCTGGCTATTAGATGTTCTTCATCTAGCAGTGGCGAGTATTTGAGGAGAGCGAACGCTTGGTGATATTTGAGGTGGTGAGTATTTGAGGAGGAGAGCAAACGCTTGGTGATACACTTCGATAGTTCAGCTCCCCTGGGTTAACTCTAAGAACTCGTTCATCTTGGTTTCCAAAAGACCGGGAGGACAAAATCTCTTCCTTAGGTTAATTTTGAGATCATTCCATGTCTGAGTGTTCCAATCCAAATGGTTTGTCTCGCAGTGGTTTCTCCATGCCACTCTGGCTATTTCTACTATCTTCATCCTTGTGCAAAAGCCATTTCACTCTTCTCATTGTACTCTGTGACATCGAAGTACTCTTCCATTGCTTCGATCCACTTGTCCACAGCCTCACCCAAGTTTTCCCCTTCACCTTAAAAGGTCCAGGCTGCGATCTATGAAGACTCATTAGGAACTCAATGGAGTCTTTTTGGGCCCTTTAATTTGCCATTGCCTAATGGAGGTGATTAAGAAATAGACAAATAGGGAGATTACATGTGGACTGACACCAATGGTTTGTAAGAGCCTAGAAGGTAGTGGTCAAACTTAGAATAATAGGCTAAATAGGCTCTTTTTAAATTTTCAAAATCAACTAAAACTCAAAAATTCAAAACGTATATGCATTTTTCTCCTATTTTATATAGAAAAAGATAGCTGCAGCCTGCCAGCAGCCTGCAGCCATCATTAACTAAGGCCTCCAAAGTGATAGAGGCCTAAAAACGAGTTCCCATGCATTCAATGCACATTCCCTTCACTTTCCACTATCCCTCTCTCCCACGTTCCCTCCAAAACGCTCTCTCTTCCCCCTTTCTCATAGCAAGGCGTTGTTCACTCTCTAGACTACTTCTATTAGCTATCTACATCTTGATCTACCTCTCTCTTCACTCAGAAACCCAGATCTATAGCTATGGAAGCTTGATCTGCAACCTCCTCTTAGAAGCTATGGAAGCTTGATCCTCTGATCTGCAACCTCCTCTTAGAAGCTATGGAAGCTTGATCCTCACTTACATTTCCTTCCTTCATCCTTCTTCCTTGTCCAACCTCCTTTTACAGAGTGTAACAGTGGAGCCAAGCTATGGAAGCTTGAGTTGCAAATGCTTTGGCTCTCATAATCTTACTCATTGTCTCCTCTCATCCCCTCCAATATCCTCTTTCAAAGTGCAGTAATAGCACAGCCAAGCCCTTGGAACTTGCTCTACAACTCCTTCTCTTTTTTACATCTGCCTAGTCTAAGTTTTTTTCTCACTATTTTTCTTTGCCATCAAGGTTTATAATCTCTCTAATATATACATCTGATGTCTTCTTCTAGAGCTCGAAGGCCTCCGATCAGTATTCAATCTCTCTCTTGTAGCAGTGGTCAAGATGAGGATGGGCACTGGAACATCAAACAGTACGAGAAGTGGAACTGGATTACGATGCAGCCTAGTACAAGAGGAAGCCACAAGGTGTCAAAGCGATACGTTGATATACAAAGTCACCATTGGAAAGGGCGGATATTGGAGCTCAAACAAAATCGTGATGGAAAAAAGCTAGCTAAGGTCCAACATGTTTACAAGGCAACAGAGCTGAAACTAGCAGACCATGACCAACGTCAACGATTTCCTGCAAATTGTAAGTTATTTCACCACTTTATATTCTTGTTTTTAAATCAATTGTGTGCTAATAATGGTATACTGAGCACTGCGTTGATTGTTCTTGGGTTCCTGTGCGTAGATATTTTTCCCTCAAACTATAGTGAATGGGAGCCTATGGAGGCAATTTCAGGAACCTTTGAAGCATACCATGTGGAGCTTGGTAGTTTAATCTTTGGAGGGTGTCCAGCTGCACAACTTCTTGCACGAAACATCTTCTTCTATGAGGATACATATGTGGTTCCCACGACAGCAAATGGTACTGGAAAATTAGTTCCAAAACCTATGCCAACTCTCACATCTATTGAATGGCCAATTCCAGACAATGCTTCAGTGGCCATGGCTTGTTTGCAGATCGAAAGCAAGGTGCAAAATGCTATGAAGTGCAC
This sequence comes from Cibotium barometz, assembly GCF_041138505.1. Taxonomy (NCBI): domain Eukaryota; kingdom Viridiplantae; phylum Streptophyta; class Polypodiopsida; order Cyatheales; family Cibotiaceae; genus Cibotium; species Cibotium barometz. The sequence goes on from NC_141065.1 coordinate 37,207,514, forward strand.
ATATGGATCTCACAAAGCAACCATAACCTGCTTCATACCTCTACACCTCTTTGTGTACCTGTTCCGTACAAGTGACACACATCGTACCCCAACTTTATGGATTGCAAAGGGGGAGAGAGCTCTGACTTGTTTCTTATCACCTGCATGGGATAAAAAAGTTGTTCAACACAATGGAGACACCATCAGATGCGGAGTAATTGTTGAGAAGGTTGTGATGCGCTATCATATTGCTAAGCAACAGTTGTCCATTGCGTTTCCTTACAGGCGATGGAAGCTTACAAATGGAGAATGGGAGGCGTTAGACTCCGACACAACCTCTACAGAACAGGGTGTGCTACATATATCCATGCAAGGTGGGGATGTAGAAGATGTTACTGTGAATGATGACTGGTCCCTTGCCAACTTACGTGACTACTTAGTTCTTCGATTCTCACTCAGTGGTGATTTTGCTTTGATAATCAATGGTAGAGTAGTGCGCAAAAGGCAGGAACGATCTTTTCTTTGTAGAGAAATTACTTTCCCTGGCTGTGTAGCTATCAGATAACCACTGGATATGTAATCTTGAATTGAAGTAAATACAATTTCAATTTTTTTGCCTCACTGTCTTATTAAGGTTTTTCAATTGTCTTGTGCAGTTTTATTTTTTTGTGATAGTGTAAGGTTGGTCACAGAAGCATCTGTGGCGTGAGCCACTAGTAAATTGGAAATGACCTTGCGATGGAAGGATACGTTCTTGCTTTCGCATACCATTTTTTAAAATTTTTTGGTACTTACAAATTTTAAAAGTTTTTAAAAATTTTATAACAAGGTTGCCCATATATAAACGATACTTTACTCATTTACATCAATTGACAATTATCGTTCTCTCCTAACACTTGCTCTCAATTTCGCACACCTTTCTGTATCGCACACTCTCTATTTCCTCCAATCACTCATAGCATGGCACCTCTACTTGATGCACTTATTGCACAGCTAGGAAAGCTTGAGTTACTTCATAGGGTTGATGAGATCGTCCCTATGTTTGAGGGGGCAATTGATGTACGTGCAACAATGCATCTACACGCGGATGCTTTTACAGATGTCATTCAGTATATGGATGAACACGTCAGCACGTACTCCATCATGTTTGAGGGTGATGAGGGCTTATGGGTTCCAGTTGACCTCATCAGGTACATATTCAGGGAAGAGAAGAATTTTAGATTTCGCCTATCCAGGTTTTTAAAATCCCTCACAGAAAAGGACTACAGAAATGAGGAGGAAGACTTACTCCTGGAACTACAGATGGGCAACATCGGCACTTCTTTCCTAAGCTGGGACATGGTTTTGGTCCTTCTGTTACAAGAGGGTGTGGCGAAAGAAAGTGGCAAGGAAAAAGAAAAGGGCAAAGTAAAGCTAATGGAGCAGGTCCAAGAGGCCCATGCTGAGGAAGAGAATGTTACAGAACAATGGGAGGCCTCAATGGCATTGGTGGCTCTACAAGATAATGTCCCCGAGGAGGTTCCGGACCTAGTTCTAGAGGGCGATGAAGTACTCGAGGAGGTCCCAGACCTTGTTATCATCAATCTGCATCCAATCATTATTGATGGGAAAGAGTTTTTGTTTTTGGATGACATTGCCAAGACACTCGGGTTACGTGAGGATGAGGCACTTTCTATTATTGCCGTGAATGCTGGGGGTCAAGACAAAGGAAAAGTAAAAATTTCTTTTGAAGATGACAACCTCACAAAAGCGCTTGCATATGATATTGGTAGCAGTACCTTGGAAGTTGTAGTGGCCAAAGCGCTCGTCGAAATAAAGAATGAAGTGCAATTCTATGAGAGCGTAGCTGCCTTTGAACCACACATGCCCTTGGTTGCTGGCGATGCTCAAGACCAAGGAAGCATAAACCTGACGAATGAGCAACTAGTTGCAAGTGACGAGGCAACTGAGGTATGTCCTTACTTCTTAGTTGTAAAGCAAATTATTTTTTGTATCATTTCACGCTTCCTAACTTCTATATTGACATGTTGACAGACTGCTTTTGAAGTGGACAAGTTTGCTATGCGCGTAGGAGGAACGCGGCCAAAGTCAGAGGGTCGAGATGCATCCCTTTGGCACTACATACCTGCCCTGAGGGCCGACATAGTGCGGGTTTTTCATTTAGAATATGCAGAGATCGCCTATGCCGAGCTCCTAAAATGTAAAGCACTTAGTGCTGTCTTGTCAGAGAACCCCCTAGCCTCGAACATAAATAAATGTATTTTGGTAGCTAGGGAAGCTGCCTTGTATTGCTTCACGGGCAACCATCCCGGCTCAGTTCTAGGCCATTGTGCCCTTTCTCAGGCTCAAGGAATCAATGAGCCGAGTGATGTATTCCAAAGCTTAGGCCAGAAACCAGCCTCTAGAACTCTCTCTCCTGAGCTCTTCCAAGAGCTTATTAAAAAGATGTAATGCAAACTTCTCTTCCAAGTTTAATAAAATTTTTTTGTTGTGCATTGTAAGTTGTGATTTTTCCTGGCGTACTTGTGATATACCATTTCAAGCCTCGCAATTTTAAGATTTTGTTCATGTGTTCATAGGAAAAATTGTTTAGGATTTTTTTAAATTGTGATCGTGATTAAAAAAAGTAATCGAGATTGGGTTAGAGCGGTATGAAAAAATATTGTATTTATAGATGTAAACACACTCACATATATGTATATGTGTGTGTATATATGTGTGTGTGTATATGTGTGTGTATATATGTGTGTGTGTATATGTGTGTGTGTATAAGATTTTAAGGCTATTATCAGATATATATACATATATATAATATTTTATATAAATATATAAGATTTTAGGGCTGTTAGGGCACCTAAAGTGTCTTATGAGAATCACCAGACCGTTTGATATCAAAAAAAAATAAAAAAAATACCATGTGCGCTACGGCGCGTAAATCGGCATTTTGACCTGGTCAAAGTGCCGATTAACGCGCCGTAGCGCACATGGTAAATTTTTTTTATTTTTTTTATTTTTTTGACCCTGAGGCTCAAAAGGCACTCTATAAGGGTCTCTAGGTGCATTTATAATGGTCACTAGACCATATATATCAAAAAAAATAAAAAAAATGCAATGTGCGCTACGGCGCGTAAATCTCCATTTTGACCTGGTCAAACTAGAGATCAACGCGCCGTAGCGCACATGGCATTTTTTTTATTTTTTTTTTGTTTTTTTTGCCTTGAGGCTCATAAGTTTCTCTAGTTGACTTTATAGGATCTACATTTTTTGTATATATAAATATTCATATATATGTGTGTGTGTGTGTACATATATATATATATATATATATGTGCATATGTATATATATTTGTATATGTATATATATGTGTGTATATATGTTTGTGTGTGTATATATATATATTTGTGTGTGTGTGTGTTTGTGTGTGTTTTGTCCTGTGTGTATAGTGCTTTTATAATTTTTAAATGAAATGTTCATTGGCACTGAGCATACAAAAAAAATGGACTCAACAAAGAATGTAACAAAACTCAGAAAGTTTTCATTAATGTCTGAAAAAGATACAAAGGAATCTGGGAACATTACAAAATTTTGTAGGGAGAATTACAAAATGGGTTAGCCTATTGAGGTAGAAGGCTACGCTCTAAACGTAGACGCAGGGCTAGGGACATATCTACAGGCTTCAAAGTAACTCTCTTGGCATGTACCATAGCCAGCACTGAGTCTTCAAAAACAGAAACTACAATATCTTCAGCAGCTTCTTGAAGAGCTTCAAGAGCTGTGCTCTGTATGCGGTCAACCCTGTCAGAATATTTTTCCATTGTTTCTCTCACCAGTCGAGAGAATGGTGCCTTGGGGATGAGAAGATCTGTGCTTTTCTGATATTTCCTAATCTCTCGTAGCGCGACTGTCCCTGGCCTCCATTTTCTCTTCTTCTTTGTAACTGGTGGAGGCGGTGGTGGTCTTTGATTCTCCCACGGTGGTCGTTCAGACCTGAACTTCTTCTTCTTTTGTGCACGCTCTTCCTCTTCTTGTTGGTCCCGAAACTTGCCCTCCATTCTTTTACCACACTTCTTGACTGGCCGCCTGGATGTTGTGGCTGCCTGTGGCTGTGCTTGGCTTGCCCTCCTTGCGTCCTCTTTGGGCTGCTGTCTCTTTTGCATTTCTGTCTCCCAAGCTGCCCTCACAAGAGCAAACTCTTTGTCAATGGTATCTTTCGTGATGCCGTAGGACAAGAGCTCGACCTCCCTATTCTGTAAGATAACCTCTAGCTGTTCTAGGGTGTCGGCCTCAATAACAATCTCCGGTGGCTGCCCTTGACCTTCCTCGGCTTCTTTTCGACGCCGTTCTTCTTCTGCTTCTCTACTAGGCCCTGCTTCTTCAGCTTCCTTCCTGCGTTGTGCCTCTTCAGCCTCCTTCCTGCGCTCTTCTTCTCTCATCTCCTTTGCCTCTTGCTCTGTTACGATGGGTAGACTTGTCCTTTTTGCTGTAGCAGGTAGTGGGCCGAGTTGATCGAAAAATCGCAAGTCTTGCTCCTGTTCTTCTGGCATGGCCTAGGTATTTACGAGTGCAAGAGATAGTGGGAGGGCAAGAGAGAGTAGAGCAGAAAGAAGAAATTGAAATGTGGTTTCTATAAATGAAAAATGACTTAAATATGTCTATAAATTTAAAACTTTTAGAAAATTTAAAACTTTTTTAAAACTTTTAGAAAATTTAAAAACACAAAAAGATTATAATCAGAGAGTTTAAGCCCATGAGGAACCACACCGACGCTTGCTTGCTACCCACTGCCGTAGTCTCTCCCTAGCATTTGATCTGTTGTATCCTTCAGTTCTTCTTGCATTAACAGTTTTCATTATTTGACGCCTAAGAGACAAATTACCGCGACTTTTCTGCCTTTTTTTACCAACCAGAACGCGATAGAACCAGTTGAACATTTCATGGAGTGCATTACTCTTGACTTTGCCACCACCATGGCGAGTGCCCTTAAAATACACGGCCTTTGCTTGGTAATGTGATTTCTCCATGCCTTGATTGCTCCAAAGTGCTAAAGAGCCATATCTATCGAGAAAGTATGGCCCATGTGCATACAATATATGCTGCATAGAAAATTACAAAAAGTCAACAAACAGTATGAAGAACATACTACAAGGACACAATAAATACAACATTACCATGTAGTGAGTAATGTGTGTTTCTCCCCAGGCCTCGACCATTTCTTCTGTGAATCTACAAGTGGCTTGTTTAAGTGCCTCAATACCATGGTCATCCAGGTGAGGTCGCTCTAGAAGATCGACCATTTTATTACACACCTCCCATACATGTGCACGTTTTAGGCCAAGCCTGGCATCATTTCCTCGATATGTTGTGACATCACATATCTTCTTCCAAATTTCAAAGTCAGTGTGGCTATGAGAACCCAAGTGGTTTGATAGCAAGTGTCTTGCCTTTGATCCACCCATGCAAATTTTATTAGGGTTGTCTTGTGTAGGGTTTGATTTTCTGTCCTTTGTCAAGACCACTGCTCCAGCATGTAATCCCATAGAGGAAAGTACACTCTCTAGTGCACGTATTGACTCTTCTCGTCGATCTTCGGGCTCCATGTTCCAGACATAGTTTATGTGGAGCATCAAAAGCTTATCCAAAATCCTCAGTCTTGCATGTAATGTGCACACATGCACCTGACATAGTGGAATTTCCAAGATTGGGTTCCAAGCATTGTCCTCCTGGTCACGACTAGGTGGCTTGCTCTGGTCACAACTTAATATGCCATTATGCCATACCTTTGATCCTTTCCTCTGTTCAGCATCAAAAACGATTGCTTTTTTTGCACCCACCTGTTTTTGACTTTTGCCTTTGCTAGGTTGTTTCCCTTTTACTCTTGAGTCTACTGCTGTCTTGGAATGACAACAGTAAACACATGAGAATATAGTATTCGCACCTGTTTTACAACCCAACATACACTTTAAGGTTTTTAGATCGCCACCCAAGTGCCATTCAATGTTAAAGCAGCCTATTCCGGGAACATCAAGCTTCTGACCATTGACCTGACAAGAGACGACATGTTGAATGCCAGACCGTTCAAAATACCACCTCAAGGTATCATGGTTCTCTTTTGGGAGGACCCATGCTGCTTGCCACCAGATGTTCTTCTCTGATTGAATGCCGTAGTAGTCTTGCTTATGCCCTTGACCCCTATTGTTGCTGTCTTCAGTTGCATCCAACTCTTGGGTCTCTAAAGGCCTTCCTCTAAGTGCTCGGCTCATCAAGGTTAAACTAACACGCTCCAGTCTTTGACCTTTAACCACTTGACATTCATCCAGCTTCAAGACAAACACGGCATTTCCACCTGTCTCTTCAAGTGTGAGGCCATAGTACTGAATCATTGCTTTTTGTAGCACTTCCATGTCGATGTAGACATTGTTATATGCATTGTATTGAAAGGGTTTGATTGTTGGCATTGGCATAATATCCTCCACCCACTTGTACCCACCCTCGAACATGGATGCAATATCACCATTAGCACACTTCTTTGCCATCTGTAAGCTATAAAGTGTTGGAAGCAAGGATTGCGTAACTCCCTTTGCTCGCAACCCTAAAGTGATTGACCTGTACATTGCTCTGTAACCTTTCTGGCTAATACCTGCTGAGTCACATATATCAAGCATCTCTTTGGGGGTGACAATTTCTTTGATTTCCTTCAAGAAATGTTGACGAAGGGTCTCCCGCAGCTTATCATTACCAGAACCTGTTATCATTTCCATAATATCCTTCTCCTGAAGGACATGCTGAAGAAGGGAGGCATTAACATTGTCCTCAGCGTTGTTACATCCTAGTATAGCTGTTGCACAAGCCCTACAATCACAATGGTCAACCATGAGAGATGCTTTATTCATTAATTGCTTCTCAAAGCTGCTATAATTCCTACAAAAATTTTTACCTGGTTGTTTGTTTACGCCTCTTGCATGCGCCTGCTGTCTTTGAAAGCAACCCAACAGCTTTACGTTTTCTTTGCCTTGCGTGATATCCCATGGGAAGATGAGTGAAATGGTGAACACGACGCCGAAGATTACGAGTGGAGTGTTGAAGACGAACATAATTATCGGTAAATTGATTTATTGTGCGCACACGATCCGCTAGATTATTCTTCTGCACCTCCAGCTCCTCTGAGAGCTCTTTATTCCTCTGCATCAAACCATTGATCTGCTTAGTCGATGCCGCTTGAAGCTGGTCGAAGACAAATTGTGTTTGCCTCTTTTCAGCTGCCTCATCTAGCCACAGCATGTGTAATCTCCTACAATAGCCAAGAAGCCCATTGAAACCATCACCAACAAACATAAGAAAACTTGTAATGCTTTTGAATGGTGGAGGGGCACCAGATATTGGATCTGGTGGATAAAGATTTCCATCAATCCAAAGATCAATGGCCTTTGCTCCTTGCATTCGAAGCTGATCGTATGAAATATTGGGTGCAACATGCCTACTGCGTAGGGTTGCGTATTCTGTCTCCAAATCAACCTGAAGGCGGATCTTAGAAGGCTTATTGGTGATGTCTTGTAGTGCCATCTACAAGAAAGTAGGCTTGTAAGCTTGGGTTGAATAGGAGTGGAAGGAGCAGGATATGGTATCAAAAAATAATGGGAAGAATGGAGATGAGGGTTGCTTCTCTAGAGCTGCATTGTGGATAGAGAAAGAAGCCAGAAAGGGAGCCAAAGAAACATAGAGAGGGTTGGCAATGGTGAGACGAAAATGCAAAGGAGATAATGCATCATGGGAAGCTTCTTTAGTGCAAGCTATGGCTGCTAAGCAATATAGAGAGAGAATACTTCATGAAAAGGTTCTTCTGTGCTACAACTGTGGGTTTGGAGGGAGAACAAAGTATTGTAGAAAGAATGCTCCTGGTAAGCTTCTTCCTTGCAAGCCATGGCTACTACTGTGGGTTTGGAGAGAGAAGGCTCATTTAGGAGTACAGACCTGCTAGCTATGGAGAGAGGACCAAGTTCTGTAGAGAGAATGCTCATGGTAAGCTTCTTCCCTGCAAGCCATGGCTACTACTGTGGGTTTGGAGAGAGAAGGCTCATTTAGGAGTACAGATCTGTTAGCTATGGCTTTTGGAGTAGAGAAAGACGCTTTTTTCCATGGAGAAGGAGTGCAGGGCGTGTTAGAGAGAAGATTTAGAGAGAGAAAGAGATCTGGTGTACACACAAAAAAGGGGGGAAGAAAGTGACGAATTTTTGGAATGTTTGGAGTTCGAAAAGGTTGCTGCAGGCTATGATTACTGACTGACAGCCCATTACAAAGCTTTAAAGTCACCTAGGTGGCCAGATCTAGGAATATCTCCTTTTTTTTATTTTTTTTTGTTTTTGTGAAAAATCAAAAATATGCTTTTAGGACTAGGCTTCTAGGCTTGGTCAAAGATGGATTAGCATTTTAAGCATTTCACTAAACGTCCAAATTAAAGGGCCCAAGAAGACTCCATTGAGTTCCTAATACGGTTTTATGAACATCCAAGTCGAGCCCTTCCTCATCGATGGGGGTTATCATTCCTACCACGAGGACCTCGATCCATGAACCTATCAATACAAAAATTCTTGTTAAGTCCCTTTATTTATAATTCAAATCCGACTTTAGATCTAACTGATTCTGGGGTTCTTAAGATTGGTCAATCCCCCACAGAATCCTGGGATAAAGATCCCTTCTAACAGAAGAACATATAGAACTCATTATCATAGAATAACTCATTCATATTCTTAACACAGTAATGGTCCATCGGACCAAAAAATTCATCTGAACATCCCTCCACGGGAATTTTAGTTATGCAGGTTTTCAATTTGTCATCTCTCTAACTAGAGTCATTGGGTCAAGGTCAACAGTAGCAATCTGTCAGCACAATCCTCTAATCTCATAGTTATTTTTTGAAGTCACAATCATCATTCTAGTTATTATCATCATCACACTGGGATTTGTCCCATTCATCCTCATTGTGGCTTTGTTAAACTTATCTTCTTTTTCAACCAGAATTCAAGAATCATTATCTTTCAATCAGAATCCAATTCAACTGATCAATTCTCAACTAGAATTCTAAAATCATATCAATTAGCATTCAAATTCATCATCTGGATAGCATTTTTGCTTAGAATTTCAAGGTCTTATATACTGCCAGTAAAGAGCTACAGTTATACCCTCGGTATATATACGGGTAGTCACGGTCCTTGGAATTATAAGGTAAATACCATCATGTCTAGGCCTTAAGCAAGTCAAAGATTCCATACAATTGCGGTACTTCCATCTGAAGACCCAATTACCTATTTCTAAATCTTCATTCTGAATATCAATTTGTATGAATTTCATTACACAATTACAATCTTTTACTGGTACTTCAAAAAATTTTGACATTTTTGGCTTCTCGATTGTTCCACTTTAGCCAATTCGCTCTGATACCAACTGAAAGATCCTTGCCCCCTCCGCGCAACGAAATCAGGGGTGCTAGCAGCAGAAGTAGCACTTCTTGCGTGGGACAGAGCCTCTCACTCAGAGCCTCGCCCATGGATATCCGGACAAGAGACTAATCCCTCGGTTCTTCCAAAACCGAACCTGGAAAAACTTACCTCGCCTTAAAAGCACGGGCGATTTCTCCATGGGATATTTTTATTCTAACGTAGTCAAGGTTATCACTGACCAAACTGATCCGACCAAAATCGTAAGTCACATGGTCAGATCAAGGAAAAGACTTGCACTTGGATCATGAAGATACATCTCATCACATCACATTCATTCACATCTCATCGATTCATATCTACCCCGATCCACATCACATCATCACATCCATTCACATCCTATCGCATCCTATTTACATCTTATCTCAATCATCATTCACATCCACATCCATTTACCTCACATCTCATCCACATTCATTTTCATCATACCACATCCTATCACATCCCATTCATATCTTATCACATCGCATTCATATCTTATCACATCCATTCACAACCTATCGCATCCCATTTACATCTTATCACTTTCATTCACATCCTATTGCATCCCATTTACATCCATTCACATCCTATCGCATCCCATTTACATCTTATCACATCCTACCGCATCCCATTTACATCCATTCACATCCCATTTACATCTTCTCACATCCATTCACATCCATTCGCATCCCATTTACATCTTATCACATCCATTCACATCCTATCGCATCCCATTTACATCTTATCTCATCATTCACATCACATACATTTACTTCACATCTCATCCACATTCATTTTCATCATACCACATCCTATCACATCCCATTCATATCTTATCACATCTATTCACATCCTATCGCATGTCATTTACATCTTATCACTTCCATTCACATCTTATCGCATCCCATTTACATCCATTCACATCCTATCGCATCCCATTTACATCTTATCACATCCTACCGCATCCCATTTACATCTTCTCACATCTATTCACATCCATTCACATTCTATTGCATCCCAGCTTTTCCTACTTCGATACCGATAATGGGACTTTTTTCTAAATTTCTGCCAATTGTTTAGCTTAGATAAAGGTTCTTTTTCTCGACGACTATTTCCATATTCTTTCTCAATTTCTCAAATGAATTATATTCAATATTTCTCTTTTGAATAAAAGAAATCATGGGATTTACAAAAATCAATTCTACCCATATTTCTACTTTTGATAAATATACATAAATTGAATTATAATAAAAATTCCTCTTTTTCTCATTTAATTTCTTGGATCTCAAATATCATGGGAATTCCTTTTTACATTTAATTGCTTGAGTTCTAAATGTCATGGAAATTCCTCTTTTATCATTAAATAACTTTATCTAAAATTTCTCTTTTCTTTAATAAAAATATTCAATATTCCAAATATACCAAGAATTCCTCTTTTTCCATTTAAATGATTAAATTCCAAATATGATGGAAATTCCTCTTTCATAATTTAAATTTATACAAGCATAAAATAATTTTAACTAAAATTTCTCTTGAAAAATAAATAAAAATATCCATTATTCCTAATATGAAAGAATTCCACTTTTCCCATTTAAATGATTGAATTCCAAATATGATGGGAATTCCTCTTTTATCATTTAAATTTATTCATGCATAAAATAATTTATCTAAAATTCTTCTTTAATTTTTAAATAAAATATCAATTATTTTAATATTCTAGTTTTTCTATTTCTCCATTGGAATACATGGATCTCCATTATCATGGGAATTCCTCTTTTATCACAAAAATGAAATTACCAAAAGTTTCTCTTTTTCTCTAATTAACTATTTATATATAAATATTAAAAATTAGTTTTCCATGGATATGAGGAGAATTATTCATTTAACATAGGATGACATCCTAGAATATGGTAGGAAGTCCTCTTTTTACATTATGCATAAAAATGATTTATGTGTTGATTTCCAAAAAATTTACCATAGCTCCGCTGATAATTTTTAATATTTTCTAAAAGAATAAGACTTAGTAATAGGATTATGATAGAGTAACTATCATTTCGACCAATATCCAATTTATGGAATTAATTCCCAAGTTTACCATAATTTATGTAACACTAAAGCATAAAAAAAACCATCTCTTTGGCCCTCTAGCTTGACTAGCATAGAGTTTGCTTTTAGAATTAGGAATTGCTCCATGAGAAGCATCATTTGAATTGCGAATTGGTCATAGGAATGACCATTCTTTGGGAGAAGGAGAGAGATATATATACATATAAAAAAATCCTAAATTAAGCATAATGTAAACTTTATGTGATTAATCGTTAAAATTCATTAGAGAGCTTCAGTTGCATTGAAAAACCATTCAATTGAATACTTCTCAAGCTTGAGAGGGGTTGAGAAGTGAAAAACATTTAGAAGATTAAGAAAAAACCATAAAGTCAAACTTTATCTCTTGTTTTTCTTGATTCTCTAGTATTAGGAGAGGCCCCCAACCAATCAATTGGTTAGTATGTTGAGGAAAGCTCCAAGGAAGGTTGAAGAGAGAGAGAAGCTCCAATCTCTCCAAATTGTAGAGGATTTTTAGGGGATAATAGAAAATATACTTATTTTAAGGTAATACTGGCATGGTCTAGTTCACAGATGAGAATACAAAAGAATGAGAGTCTATTTACAGGTGAGGGAGGCCACTAACTGAGTTCAACTAAGTTATAAAATTTTTCAGCTTCAGTTTGGCTGAATTTGGACAAGATTTGGACCAGTTTGGCTCCCTTTTTTTTTGTTTGATCGAGGAGAGAGGAGAGATAAAAATATCTTAATATTTTTGAGTTTAAAACTCATTCACATGTATGAAATAGGTGCCTCATTAAAGTCTTTTCCTTTCCTTACCAAGGTGTCAAAATTGTATGATTACTCTAAAATATCTCATTGTTTTAGTAATATTTCATAATTTTTAACTAATAAATCTTGTACTCAATCAACTCTTCATCTTATGTGGGCATTTACTCATTCTTTGGGTATTTTCTTTTATTCATTGGATTTATCTCATCCCAACACCTTGATTAATCTTATTGGCCCCGCATAGGAACCTTAATTGGACCATAATCTAAAAATTTCAAAAAATCTTATCCCTTAGGCGACTAAGGTCTTTTAAATAATTTTTAATTGATTCCTAATGCATCTTGGAAAATACTAGCTGTTGGAGCTCTATATATGGCTCACTCTACCTAACTTGGTCTCACCTATATATATGTATCTTGTCCTCAATATGAATCAGTCTTTGGGAGCGTACATGATGTGTCTCTTGTCTCATCTCTTTCTCTCTACATTTCAACATGGTATCAGAGCATCTATAAGGGAAGCATCTATGTCTTCTTGTTAAATTCATGATTATAATTTAATGTCTTACAAGATTGTTCTTTGATTATGTAGTGTCTACATGATTTTATAGCTTAACTTGTTGTAATTAGAATTGTTTCTTAATCGCATCCTTAAAACCAAAACCTATCAAAAAAGTTTGTCAAACGGAGTTGTGAGTCAAAAGTTATGACAGTTCAGGCAAACTGCATCTGTAACAGCAAAACAGGTTCTTTGAATAAGCAAACAGGTTCTTTTTGTGAGCACACAGGTTTCGTCTTCGTCAAGCGTTTTTAGCAAACCGCCAAATCTAGCTTCTTCGTCAAGCGTTTTTAGCAAACCGCCAAATCTAGCTTTTTCGTCAAGCATCTCTTATTATTTTGCTATTTTTAGCAAAACGACCAATCTAGCTTTTTCATCAAGCGTCTATCAATGAATCTTGCGTCCCACGTCTCGCTATTTTGAGGACTCTTTTCTTATTGACATCTCTTATCTCTTACGGTCGTCCTTGTCTATGGTGTGCAGATTTTGTGATTTTATCTTATAGGTCTTCTCGCAGATAGATATGGCTATGATTGTTCTCGTCAATGGTTTTCCTTCTGGCCAACGTTCTATTCCTTCTTTTCAAGGCCAAGGGTTTCCCGGTTGGAAAGCAAAGATGCTGTTAATTCTTGAAGGCGATGAGCTCTCAGATGTTGTTATTGGCGATTCTCTATGTCCGTCTCAGCCTACTATTCCGAATTCTGACAACGTTCTTATCACGGAAGGCCCTGTTTTTGATGCATGGCATCTTGCTTATATGGATTGGCAGAGGCATGATAAAGCAGCTCGTCGATACATTCTTTCTGCTCTTAGTGATTCTCTCATGCTTGATGTGTATGACTTTCCTACTTCCCATGACGTATGGGAGTATCTTATAGCAAATTTTCAGAAAAAGTCTGTTACAGAAACACTTTATTTGAGAGGTTTGCTTTCAAAGTTACAGTATGAAGTTGGTACTGCTATGACGGGGCATATTGATTCTTTCAAATCTATTATTAATCAACTTGCTGCTGCGGGTGATCCTGTTCCACGAAAGCAACTTATTACAATTCTTCTTGATACGATAAAGGATCCGTCTTATGACAACATTGTTACTATTCTTTCTAACAAGGACGGTCTTGATTTTGACCAAACTTGCATATCTTTGATTGAGTATTCTCAACGTCAACAACGACGTAGCATTGGTCATGATGCAGCTATGTTTTCACAACAAGAGGAGCCTGAGTCACAACAGTTGGAACGGGCCTTTAATGTGCAAAGGTGTCCTTTTCAACGAGGCAACCGTAGAGGTGGTCGTCGTGGTGGTAGTTTCTCTCGTCTCAAATTTCCTAACAAGCATTGTTCTTACTGCAATAGGAATGGTCATACTGAAGATGACTGTTGGGCACGTCAATATGATGAAGAACACAACATTACCACAAAACAACCACGTTTATCTAGAGATTCTTCTTCTTGTAATTATTGTGGAAAATCTGATCATCTCTCTTCCATGTGCTTTAAGCGTCGATTTGATGTAGATCGAAATCGAGCATATGCAGTCGAGCATCATGATAATGTTGTGCCTGAAACAAGTTGTGTTTCATGTTCAGTTCCCCCAGACAGAATACTTCATGTACGTGATGGTTCACTTTTCATTATTGATTCTGGTGCTACAGGAAATATGACATATGAATCTAAGTGGCTACATAACTATCATTCTTTACGTGTTAAGCGTGTTGTTTATCTTGCTGATGATACAACTTGCCAAGTCAAGGGCATTGGAGATTTATATCTTGGCACCTTATCTTCTTCAGCTCGAGTTTTACGAGGGGTTTTACATGTCCCAGAACTTCAACGTAATCTTCTTTCAGTTGCAAGACTTGTTGATCTTGGTTTGTTTGTTGGATTCGACCACACCAAATGCCACATTGAGAAAGATGGACAGATTATTGCAACTGCTTCTCGTAATGGCAATTTGTTTGAGCTCTCTCTTAATGATGCTGTAGCAAATGTTGTCACTGCTCCAGGTGATCATGATTGCAAGATATGGCATCATCGCTTTGTTCATGCTGATTTCTCTAAGCTTCTTAATCTTCATCGTCAAGGTCTTGTATGCGGAATGGATCTTAAAGCTCATCCTCATATAGGAATCTGTGAGTTTTGTGCTCTTGGCAAACACAATCGTAAACCCTTTCCTCTCTCAAATTCAGTTCATTCTCATGATTTGTTGGATCTTGTTCATACCGACATTTGTGGACCTTTGCCTCCATCGAGAACACAACATCGTTATTTCATTACGTTTATTGATGATTACTCACGATATACAGTTGTTTTCTTGCTTCGACAAAAATCTGAGGCATTATCTATTTTTAAGCAATTTCACAAGGCTGTCGAACTTCAAACTGGTCGTCGCCTCAAGAAACTTCGCAGCGATAATGGTGGAGAATATGTGTCTCAAGAGTTTGAGAGTTATTATACAGACCATGGTATTCATCATGAACATACTATTCCATATTCACCTCAACAGAACGGTGGTGCTGAACGTAAGAATCGCACTATTATCAATGCTATACGATGTATGCTGATTCATTCTGGGTTATCTCGTGTTTTCTGGAGTGAAGCTCTCTTGACAGTAGTCTTTGTTCAGAATCATCTTCCTACTACTGCTCCTTCTGGTAAGATACCCATCACAGCATGGACAGGTGAAATTCCTTCTGTATCATGTTCCTAAAGAAACACGAGCAAAGCTTGATGCTCCTGGGCTTAAATTTATTTTTATTGGGTATTCTGACACTTCCAAAGGCTACAAATTCTATGACCCGTCCTCCAAGAAAGTGCTTGTGAATCGTGATGCTATTTTCAATGAACAGCTTATGGGCGGTACATGGTCCATGGATGATTCTGATGATACTAAATCTTTGCTTCAAGCTTTTCCATTCTTGTGTGATGATGAATCTTCTTCTATAGAGCAACTTTCCTCTTCACAACCATCTAAAGAGCAACTTTCCTCTTCACAACCATTGATTCCAAATGCTGTCATTGATGATGTTGACATTTTTATTGATCTGCCTATTGATTTTGAGCATGGTTCTTGTCATGTTTATGATGAAGATTTTGAGGCTAATGTTTTCTCTACTTCTGAAGATCCGGCCACATACAGTGATGCTATATGTTCTCCACAAAAGGATCAATGGCAAGACGCTATGGAAGCAAAGTACGATTCTCTTATCTCTAAAGGTTCATGGATACTCACTGAGCTACCTCCTGGCCGTACTGCCATTAAGTGTAAGTGGGTATATAAGACAAAATTTAAAGCAAATGGATCCTTTGACAAATTCAAGGCACGTTTAGTTGCCAAAGGTTATTCTCAAGTTGCTGGTGTTGATTATCATGAAACCTTTTCACCAGTTGTTCGCATTACTAGTATTCGGGTTTTATTGGCATTTGGTGTTCAATTTGACTTAGAAATTCATCAGATGGACGTGCGCACAGGTTTCTTGAATGGAGATTTGAATGAAGAACTTTACATGGAACAGCCAGAAGGATTTGTTATTGCAGGTAAGGAAGATCTTGTTGCTCGTCTTCATAGGGCTTTATATGGTCTTAAACAAGCTTCACGGGCCTGGTACATCAAGTTTGATCTTTTTCTTACCTCCCATGGCTTTCTCTCTTGCTCTTCTGATCTCGACTTATTTACCAAACACCAAAATGGTAGTTTTGTAATCCTTGCCCTTTATGTGGATGATACAATCCTTGTTTCCAATGATTTGGGATTTCTACACCAAAGTAAGCAGTTGTTATCTTCTGCATTTGATATGGTGGATCTTGTAGAGCTTCACTCGTGTCTTGGCATTCAGATTCAAAGGGATCGCAGCAAAGGTATTTTATTACTTCGATAGTCAAAGTTTATTGAAGGTACTATTAAGAAGTTTGGTTTGGAATCTGCACATTCAGCAACTACTCCTTGTCTTGCGAGTTCCATGAAAAACACTTCTGATGGTGGTGGCCAGCTTGTTACAAATCAACCATATGCTAATTTGGTTGGATGTCTTCAAGTTGTTGGTTTGAACACTCGTCCTGACATTTTGTTTATTGCTAACTATCTCGGGCAACACCTTGCATGTCCTTCTCTTAAGCATTGGTCTTCAGCAAAGCGCGTGTTGAAATACTTGAAAGGCACTGTAGATTATGGTTTGGTTTATCAACGACAATTCACATCCGACTCCATTCCATCTCTTTCTCTTTTGGGTTACACAGATGCAGATTGGGCTAGCTCACATTTATCTATGCGATCTACTAGTGGCAATTGTTTCTTCATTAATGGTTGTCTTATTTCTTGGACCAGCAAGAAACAACGTTGTGTTGCAGTTTCTACAACCAAATCTGAATATGTTGCGGCATCACTTGCAGCTCGTGAACTCATTTGGCTTCGACAAGTGTTGATTGATATTGGCCATTCTCCTCTTTCTAGTACACCCTTGCGGTGTGATAAGCAGAGTACTATTAGTCTTGCAAAAGACTATGTCCAACATAACAAGTCAAAACATATTGCTGTCCATTACCATTATGTTTGATACGAAGTACGCAAAGGCACTATCATGATTGAACATTGTCCAAGTGACCAGATGATTGCAGATATTCTTACCAAAGGTCTCAATGAGTCACGCTTCATTCTCTTGCGCTCAGAGCTTGGAGTTGCCTCGGGCTCACTCTTTCTAGATTAGGCTCTTTACTCTTATGGTAGCTTTGTACATATATCATTGTAATCTTCTAGACACCATGCACTTTGCACATTTCACAATTGCACACTATGACCTCTTGGTCCTTTTGTATATTTGTACATAGATGCACAATGCACTTTCACATCATTACTTCTGGTTCATATTTTCACATTTGTATAGGGGCTTGGGTTTTTCCCTTGTACTCCCCAAGGGTTTTTTCATCCATAGCTAGAGACCCTTGTTTGAGTGGGGGTGTTGGAGCTCTATATATGGCTCACTCTACCTAACTTGGTCTCACCTATATATATGTATCTTGTCCTCAATATGAATCAGTCTTTGGGAGCGTACATGATGTGTCTCTTGTCTCGTCTCTTTCTCTCTACATTTCAACACTAGCATGGTCTAGTTCACATATGAGAATACAAAAGAATGATAATACAAAAGAATGAGGGTCTATTTACAGGTGAGGGAGGCCACTAATTGAGTCCAACTAAGTTATAGAATTTTCCAGCTTCAGTTTGGCTGAATTTGGATAAGATTTGGACCAATTTGGCTCACTTTTTTATTTGATTTGATCCAGGAGAGAGGAGAGATAAAAATATCTTAATATTTTTGAGTTTAAAACTCATTCACATGTGTGAAATAGGTGCCTCATTGAAGGCTCCCCCTTTCCTTACCAAGGTGTCAAAATTGTCTGATTCCTCCAAAATATCTCTTTTTTTTAGTAATATTTCATAATTTTTAACTAATAAATCTTGTACTCGATCAACTCTTCATCTTATGTGGGTATTTACTCATTTCTTGATATTTTCTTTTATTCATTAGATTTATCTCATCCCAACACTTGGATTACTCTTATTGGCCCATAGGAACCTTAATTGGACCATGACCCAAAAATTTCAGAAAATCTTGACCCTTAGGCTAGGTCTTAGGAATCATTTTTAGTTGATTCCTAATGCACCTTGGAAAATTTATTTTGATTTTCTATTTCAAGAAAACATATTTTTTATATTAGGAGAATTCGTTTATCCAAAAATATCTCAATACTGAATTACCACTCTTTAGAATTTTTCATCTCTCTAGGCAAAAACAAGAAAAAATAATATTTTCGTCTATTAAAAACTAGGAAATGATTACAGGGGATTGAAGTAAAGGCTTATTCATTATTCAGGCTCAAGAGGAATCTTACAAATTTGAGCCGATGCCCATTATGAGTAGAGTAATTCCTCTCCGGAAACCCTCGGGGTTCGGAGAGCTTTTAGTGGGTGAGCCTAACGGCAAGTCCCACAGTATACCTGTACTCCTTCGGGAGCTCTTGTCATTGTCATGCCCAGTTATTGGGTCTTGCGAGGTTATGCCTTAAGAAGTAGCAAAACCGTTCTCAGGATCGAGATGACGAAGCTAATGACAAAAGCGTTTCTCTGCTTGAGTCTCAGAGATGAGCGTGCTCATCTCTAACCCAGGCTCAAAAAACAAAAAATAAATTTTCTAAAGCAAAAACTCAGTTTTATTAGTGAAATTAACAAAAGATAAGAGTTTTTTTTATGGTTTTTTAAATATTTTATTTGATGATTAAGCTAGCTAAAATAGGTGTTCACACTTTAATCTACTTAAATACATTAAAAAAACTCATTGCTTCGAAGTGTAGAACTTAGCATCTATAAAAAAGAGTAAGACTTTCAATAAAATGCTTCCTAATGCTTAATTTAATGTAAATGATACATTCCCAAAATAATGGGATTTTCCCAAACTCCCTAATATGATTTTAGAAGATGATAATGACATATTAATATTCTTGTGTAAAATCTAAGTATTAGAAAATGAGAAGCCCAACATTAATGAAAAGGTGCCATTTTGATACCCACATCCTTAGGCTTCAAATTGATCATGAGTTGCAAGAGCTATAGGAGAGTTTCAACCATGGTGGGGCCAGGGAGAGGGAACTTGACAATGGTTAAGCAAAAGGAGCTCAGTAAACCATGGGTGGGGGACGCATGGGTTTGATTTTGCTCTAATATTTGTCATAACCATTTGCAGTAAACTTTATGAACATAGTGGGCTTACCTGTGCAGCTGGGTTGGTTGCAAGTGTTCATCATCATGAGTTGCACGAGCTATAGGAGAGTTTCAACCATGGTGGGGCCTAGGAGTGCTCAGTGGAGTCACCTCATGGACCATGGGTGGGGGATGCATGGGTTTGATTTTTCTTGCCACAGGCAGTGAGCTCACATGGTCGCAATGCTCACCTTGCAAAGTATGCAGCGATTCTGGGGGGCCTTCCTCCTCGTATGAGAAAGTCTCATGCTCTTTCCCTCCTGAGATGTACACCTGAGAACGGAGGCGTAAGCTGGGTGCTTACGGGCACTAGGGAACCTTAGGTTATTAATTAGTGCTCGCTTGTGGTGGGCACTAATTAATGAATATGTCACTATAGGATTATGTAGACGTAAGATCTAACACGTGTGAAAACCTTAATAAAATGTAATTTTGGTAATGAAAAAGGGTAAAATGCCCAAGGATTAAGTGGCCATAGAGTAAGCTCTCCTAAAGTAATCCTTGGACATCTTGCCCATGTATGTATCCAAGGGTGGGCCAAGGGACTAGCCAATCCATGCATGGCAAAACGGCCACGACAAGCCCCACTATGATGACAAGGTCGGCCTCATCAGCTTGCTTCAACCACTCCTATTAACATGATTTCTAGCTTGTTGAGATGTCAAGCTCAACTAGTGCTACGACAGACATTGATGACCCACCTAGGTGATAGCTTTCGCACTTATGCCACTGGCATGGTTGGTGAGATTATTGTTGATATGCCACCAGTGGATGACAGGCTGTGTGACAACCACTTTGGAGTACTATAGTTATAGCACCAGCTCATATAGTCGGGTACACATTATGGACCAATCATTTTATGTTATTGTAGGAGAGTACTTTTCCTTTATGTATGTATTCTTATCTTTTAGTTATATGGTTGGAGAGAAGAGAAGAATATAGAAGAAATTTCAGCCATCCATGTCTCTCTCTCTTTTGTGTCTTGCACTCTTGTGTGTGTGTGCTTACAAGAAACTCAAGCTCTCTCTCTCTCACTCGCATTCTCTCTCTCACTCACGCGCATTCTCTTTATGGTTTCAGAGCTCCGGTTTGTGTGAGAGCCAAGGAGGCAAGCAAGAGGCAAGAACAAGCAAGGAAGGTAGCGTTACATGGGTAAGAGCATCATCATCCCTTCCCCTTTTGGTTTAGGTACAACACCTTCTTGCGGTAGCTCCAAGAGCTACACATCTCTGATTGAGGAGCTATCTTTGTAGGCTTGGAGGTGCATGTGTGGTATGCATAGAATATGTGAAGCATCCCAGCTTGGTAAGCACGCCAAACATGCTTTCCTACATGAAAAGCATGTCAATGCAAGGCCATTAAATGTTATACATTCAAATGTAAGGGGACCGACCAAGATTATAACAATTGTAGGTTGTATGTATTATGTTACATTAAATTTGATGTTACATTAAATTTGATGAGACCACTGACACACCCAAAATGAAATTGCCTGTTTCATAGATTCACCCAAAATGAAATTGCCCGTTTCATAGATTCAGCTAACTTTAAAACAATCTTGTAATGAAATCATAGTATCAATGATAATAATCCTCCAAAATATCCGGTTGATTTCTAGTTTCCGATCATTTCTTCATCAGTGTATCTATGGCATCATTGGAAACCAGAACGCTCACCACCTACTCACTCAGGGGCCTTTTCAATAGTTCCTAACTCATAGTACCCGAAAATATATTCACTTATAAAAATCTAGATGGACTCTCGGTTGAAGATCAGCAAGACTAACCAACAGATCCATATAAAAGAGCCATGGACTCATCCGTTGAGATCAACCAACAGATCCATATAAAAGAGCCATGGACTCATCCATTGAAGACCAGTAAGGTCAATCAACCAGATCTGTAAGATTCCTCCCCAATCTCTCAAAATGTCTAGCATCTTCCCCTGTAATCAATCCCCTCTTCAGAAATATAAAAGACCTTGTTTCTAACTATTTTGACTTACAGAGAGAGAATATTCTAAAGAGAGAATATTCAGATTTTGAATATTTTTAGATAGAAAAATTTCTCATATTATTAAAATGAATTCCCCTGAAACAGAAATTCAAAAAGAACTTTCCAATGTGCAATTGGAATTTATTAGAAATGAGTATAAAGGACCTTAGCCTAAGGGTCTAGATTTTCAAAAAATTTTGGATTATGGTCCAATTAAGGTTCCTATGGGCCAATAGCATCAATCCATGTGTAGGGAGGAGATAAATCCAATTTGTAAAAGAAGATACCCAAAAATGAGTAAATGCTCACATAAGATGAAGAGTTGACTATGTAGAAGGTTTATTAATAAGAAACTATGAGTAATATAAAAAATATGAGATATTTTGGGTATCCAAAAATGAGTAAATGCTCACATAAGATGAAGAGTTGAAAATGTACAAGGTTTATTAGTAAAAAACTATGAGCAATATTAAAAATATGAGATATTTTGGGTATCCAAAAATGAGTAAATGCTCACATAAGATGAAGAGTTGAAAATGTACAAGGTTTATTAGTAAAAAACTATGAGCAATATTAAAAATATGAGATATTTTGGGTATAATGATTCCATTTTGACACATATATAAGGAAGGGGAGTCCATTAAAGGAGGTGCATATTTCACAAGCTTGAATGAGTTTTAAACTAAAAAATAATGTGATATTTTTATCTCTCCTCTCTCTTGAATCAAACCAAATCAAAATGGAACCAAACCGAATAAAAAAGGAACCAACCTAGATCCAAATCTAGTCCAAATTCAACCAAACTGAATCAAGAAAATTCTAGAATTCAGTTAGCTTTGGTTAGAGCTTCCCTCTCCTATAAATAGAACATGAGACCTTTGAAAAAAATAGAAGAATTTTACTATACTAGAGTTATGCTGAAATAATGCTAATTTCTACTATTCTCTAAAATTCTCTCCAAATTGAAGAAATCGGAGCTTCCCTCTTTCTTCAATCCCCATTGGTGGCTCCATCAACATACTTAACTAATTGATTGGTTGGGGGCCTCTATCGTGAACAAAGAATCAAGCAATTTGTAAGGTAAATGGTGAATTTTGATCTTTTCTATAATTTCTCAATGTTTCTCTCTTCTCAACCCCTCTCAAGCTTGAGAAGCTTAATTGGAATGTTTTTTGAATGCTATTGAAGTTAATTGATGAATGGTAGTGAAGAGTTACATAATTTGATGAATGCTATTGAAGTTAATTGATTAATGATAGTTAAGAATTACATTAATTTTCATTTATGCTTAATTCAAATGGTTTTTATGTAATTTCTCTCTCTCACTCAAGAAATGGTCATACTCATGACCCATTCTCAATCCAAATGAAGCTTTTCATAAAGCTTTTTCTTAATCCAAGATTAATCTATACTTGAGGCCAAATTAATGGCTTTTTTCTATGCTTTTAGTTTGTGTATTTCATGAATATTGATGATTCAATCCATTATGGATTATTGATCCAATTAGGGATCATTCTATTTATTTCTTAATGATAAGCTTTATCCCTTAGAAAAATTGAGATTTATCAGTCATAGCAGCGGAGCTATGGCAAAATTTTTATAAAAATTACGCATAAAATAATTTCATTCAAAGCATGAAAAGAGGACTTCCTACCATATTCTAGGAATTATCATCCTAGATTAATTGAAGATATTCATTGTAATCATAGAGAAATTGATTTTTATATTATGCATAATTGATTTTCATGCATAGAGGTATGCATAATAGATTATTATTTTAACATAAAAGTGTTACTTTTATCATAATTAGATTTCATGCATAGAGGTATGCATAAAAGATTATTATTTTAATGTAAAAGTGTTACTTTTAGCATAATTGAATTTCATGCATAGATGTATGCATAAAAGATGATTATTTTATTATAAAAGTGTTATTTTTATCATATTTGGATTTCATGCATAGAGGTATGCATAAAAGTTGATTATTTTATTATAAAAGTGTTACTTTTATCACAATTGAATTTCATGCATAGAAGTATGCATAAGAGTTGATTATTTTATTATAAAAGTGTTACTTTTATCATATTTGGATTTCATGCAGAGAGGTATGCATAAAAGTTGATTATTTCATTATAAAAGTGTTACTTTTATCATATTTGGATTTCATGCATAGAGGTATGTATAAAAGTTGATTATTTTATTATAAAAGTGTTACTTTTATCACAATTGAATTTCATGCATAGAAGTATGCATAAGAGTTTATTATTTTATTATAAAAGTGTTACTTTTATCATATTTGGTTTTCATGCATAGAGGTATGCATAAAAGTTGATTATTTTATTATAAAAGTGTTACTTTTATCACAATTGAATTTCATGCATAGAAGTATGCATAAGAGTTGATTATTTTATTATAAAAGTGTTACTTTTATCATAATTGGATTTCATGCATAGAAGTATGCAAAAAAAAAAGATATTCTTTTTATACTAAAAGTGTGATTTTCATCATAAATGGATTTTATACATAACTTAGATGCATAAGAGAAATTCTTTTATTCTAAAAGTGTAATTCCTACCAAATTGAATTTATGCATAGGAAGATGCATAAAAGATTGATTCAAAAGTGTCATTCTCATCTAAATTGAATTTATGCATAGGACGTCACAAGATACAATCATCAGAGCAATTGGCTAATAAAGATCAACTGAGAAGTCAAATATGTCAAAAATTTATCAAGAAATACAAAAAGGTTATAATTGTGTGATATAATTCATACAATTTGATATTCAAACTGAAAAATTCATAATTTAGTAATTGGGTTTTTAGATGGAAGTACCGCAATTGTATGGAACCCTGACTTGCTTGAGGCCTAGACATGATGGTATCTGTCTTATAGTTCCAGGTATCATGACTACCCGTATATACCGAGAGTATAATTGCAGCTCTTTATTGACAGTATATACGAGTAAATCTAAGACTTGAAATTATAAGCGTTGTAAGATTCCTCCCCCAACCCCCTTTTTGATGTCTAGTATCTTCCCTTGTAATCAATCCCTCTTCAGAAATATAAAGGCCTTGTTCTAACTGTTTTAGCCTAGAGAGAGAAAAATATGCTAGAGAGAGAATATTCAGATTATGAATATTTTTGGATAGAAAATTAACTCATCTTATTAAAATAAGTTCCCCTGAAATAGAAATTCAAAAAGAATTTTCCAATGTGCAATTGGAATTAATTGGAAATAAGTATAAAGAACCTTAGTCTAAGGGTCTAGATTTTCAGAAATTTTTAGATTATGGTCCAATTAAGGTTCCTATGGGCCAATAGCATCAATCCATGTGTAGGGAGGAGATAAATCCAATTTGTAAAAGAAGATACCCAAAAATGAGTAAATGCTCACATAAGATGAAGAGTTGAAAATGTACAAGATTTATTAGTAAAAAAACTATGAGCAATATTAAAAATATGAGATATTTTGGGTATCCAAAAATGAGTAAATGCTCACATAAGATGAAGAGTTGAAAATGTACAAGGTTTATTAGTAAATAAACACATATGTAAGGAAGGGGAGTTCTTTAAAGGAGGTGCATATTTCACATAAGATGAAGAGTTGAAAATGTACAAGGTTTATTAGTAAATAAACACATATGTAAGGAAGGGGAGTTCTTTAAAGGAGGTGCATATTTCACATAAGATGAAGAGTTGAAAATGTACAAGGTTTATTAGTAAAAAAAAAACTATGACACATATGTAAGGAAGAGGAGTTCTTTAAAGGAGGTGCATATTTCACATAAGATGAAGAGTTGAAAATGTACAAGGTTTAT
Organism: Cibotium barometz; assembly: GCF_041138505.1. NCBI lineage: Eukaryota > Viridiplantae > Streptophyta > Polypodiopsida > Cyatheales > Cibotiaceae > Cibotium > Cibotium barometz. The sequence continues at coordinate 37,232,929 of NC_141065.1, forward strand.
TAGTAAAAAACTATGAGCAATAAAATTTTGACACATATGTAAGGAAGGGGAATTCTTTAAAGGAGGTGCATATTTCACATGCTTGAATGAGTTTTAAACTCAAAAATAATGTGATATTTTTATCTCTCATCTCTCTTGAACCAAACCAAATCAAAATGGAACCAAACCGAATCAAAAAGTAACCAAACTAGGTCCAAATCTAGTCCAAATTCAACCAAACTGACTTGGAAAATTCTAGAATCAGTTTGTTTGGTTAGGAGCTCAAATTTTTCTATAAATAGAAGCCTCCCCTTGTTGAAAAAAATATAGTGTCTTATGCTTTGTTACTCTACTCCACCTAAGCCAAATTAGATAGAGTCTTATGCTTTGTTACTCTACTCCACCTAAGCCAAATTAGATAGAGTCTTATGCTTTGTTACTCTACTCTACCTAAGCCAAATTAGATAGAGTCTTATGCTTTGTTACTCTACTCCACCTAAGCCAAATTAGATAGAGTCTTATGCTTGTTACTCTACTCCACCTAAGCCAAAATATAGAGTGTCTTATGCATTGTTACTCTACTCTACCTAAGCCAAGAGTTGTGAATTCTTTAATAATTCACTAGTTTTTGATACTTCTCTCTTTCTTCAATCCCCATTGGTGGCTCCATCAACATACTAAACCAATTGATTGGTTGGGGGCCTCTACCGTGAATAAAGAATCAAGCAAATTATAAGGTAAGTATATTGAATTTTGATCTTTCTATAATTTCTCAATGATTCTCTCTTCTCAACCCCTCTCAAGCTTGAGAAGTTTAATTGGTATGGTTTTTTTAAATGCTATTGAAGTTAATTGGTGAATAGTAGTGAAGAGTTACATAATTTAATAAATGCTATAGAAGTTAATTTCCATTTATGTTTAAATTCTAATGGTTTTTATGTAATTTCTCTCTCTCACTCAAGAAATGGTCATACTCATGAACCATTCTCAATCCAAATGAAGCTTTTCATAAAGCTTTTCCTTAATCCAAGATTAAGCTATGCTTGAGGCCAAATTAATGGCTTTTTGCTATGCTTTTAGTTTATGCACATTGATGATTCAATCCATTATGGATTGATGACCCAATTAGAGACCATTCTAATTGTTTTCTTAATGATCCAATTAGAGACCATTATGGATTGATGATCCAATTAGAGACCATTATGGATTGATGATCCAATTAGAGACCATTCTAATTATTTCTTTAATAATGAGCTTTATCCCTTAGAAAAAATTTGAGATTTATCAGTCATAGTAGCGGAGCTATGGCAAAATTTTTATAGAAATTACGCATAAAATAAATTCATTCAAAGCATAAAAAGAGGACTTCCTACCATATTCTAGGAACTATCATCCTAGATTAATTAAAAGAATTTTATTATGCATGGAGATGTGGATGTTTGCATGTAGATGTAGATGTATAGATGTAGATGTGGATGTGGAGGTGGATGTATACATGTAGATGTAGATGTATAGATGTAGATGTGGATGTGGAGGTAGATGGATGCATGTAGATGTAGATGTATAGATGTAGATGGGAATGGAGATATGGATGTATGCATGTAGATGTAGATGTATAGATGTAGATGTGGATGTGGAGGTGGATGGATGCATGTAGATGTAGATGTATAGATGTAGATGTGAATGGAGATGTGGATGTATGCATGTAGATGTAGATGTATGGAGGTGAATGTGAATGTGGATGTGGATGTATGCATAGAGATGTAGATGTATGCATGTAGATGTGAATGTACGCATATAGATGTGGATGTATGGATGTGAATATACGATATGCGATGTGAGGGAACCTGAAGTGATGAGATAGAAATGATGTGATGGGATGAGTATACATATAAATGGAATATGGAATAAGTAATGTAGATTGATGAAGGATAATGTGAAAAAATGAAAGTTAAAATAGAAATTGTGTTGTAAACTGTTTGTAAATACTGTTTGTAAATGCTGTTTGTAAATGATTGTTTTATGTCAAGAATGCTGGGGGGAGCATTTCGACCGTCTTGTGATTAAAGTCGTGATGGTAAAGTTGCAACTGCTGACGGGGAGTCAATGAAGGACGTCTCGCGTAGCAAGGTCGGCCGAGGTCTTGACCAGCCTCGGTGCGATTAAAATGGTGAGCTTCCGGTACGGTGGATGAGGGGCCAAGGAAGCGGCCTATGCATGAAGCGCTAGGTTACTTGCGAAGGATCCTAGAGGGTGCTGACCATACGGTGCTCGGGCTCTGGGTTGCCTAGGATACCCACGCGTGCGTCGAGGAAGATATTGGAACAGAGTTGGAGTTGTTTTCTGAAATCGAGCATGGATCTGGTTGATTGACCTTGCTGGTCTTCAATGGATGAGTCCATGGCTCCTTATATGGATCTGTTGGTTGATCTTGCTGATCTTCAACGAGAGTCCATCATGTTAAGTGATTATATTGCCAAGTATTATGGGCTAGGAACTATCGAAACGGCTCCTGAGCGTTCTAGTTGCCAATGATGCCATAGATACTCTGATGAAGGAATGATGGAAAATTAAGAATCAATTGGATAAATTGGAAGATGGTGATCAATGATACTATGGTTTTATTAAAGGATTGTTTTAAACTGGTTGAATCTGGTTGAAAAAGGTAATTTCATATTGGGTGTGTGAGTGGTGTGACTAGTTTTATTTTGCATGAACATCCGGCTAGGGGGCCTTGGAACTCTTTTCCTTGGTACCCGGGACAAAACCTAACCAAATTTTTAATTGGATCCCATCACTACAGTGGTTGGGCGGTTGGCTAACCCATGGGATCGGATGGGGTTAGGCTGGACTGATGGATCCGTAAATCGAGACCCAAACTTTTGTTTTTACGATAGAAAAAAAAAATAAATCCCGGACAGAAACTGTTCTATGGATAGGAATCAACGGCTGTGCCTCTGGAATGGGGAAAAAAGCGTTGATCCCAATGATCCAAGTGCAAGTTTCTTCCTTGAACTGACTAAGTATCTTATAGATGTAATCGGATCATCTCGGTCAGAAATGATCTTGACTACGTTAGAGTAAAAAGTTATCCTGGTGGAATCGCCCGTGCTTTCCGGTAGAGGAAGTTTTTCCGGGTTCGGTTTTGGAACAACCGACGGATTAGTCTCTTATCCGGATATCCGTGGGCGAGGCCCCGAGTGTGGGACCCCTGTCCCGCGCGAGAAGCGCTACTTCCGCTGCCAGTACCCTGAATCTGTTGCTCGGTGGGAACAGGGATCTTACAGTTGGTATCAGAGCCTTTGGTTAATAAAGATCAACTGAGAAGACAAATATGTCAAAAAATTATCAAGAAACACCAAAAGGTTATAATTGTGTGATATAATTCATACAATTTGATATTCAAACTGAAATTCATAATTTGGTAATCGGTTCTTCAGATAGAAGTACCGCAATTATATAGAATCCCTGACTTGCTTGAGGCCTAGACATGATAGTATTTACCTTATAATTCCAAGGGCCGTGACTACACGTATATACCGAGAGTATACTGCAGCTCTTTACTGACAGTATATACGAGTAAATCTAAGACTTGAAATTATAAGCGTTAATGCTATCCAGATGATGATTTCGAATGTGATTGATATGATTTTTAATTCTGTTTGAGAATTGATGAATTGATTTGGATTCTGATTGAAAATGCTGATTGAAAAAAAAATGTTGATTTTTAAAAATTAGTTGAAATATAATGAAACCACAATGAGGGGGAATGGGACGAGTCCCTGTGATGATATTCATAACTAGAATGATGATAACGAATTCAGCAAATCACTATGAGATTAGTGGATTGTGCTGTCAGATTGCTACTGTTAATACTTGACCGGTAGATCAAGTTAAGGGATGTCAAATTGAGAACTTGCTTGACTGAAATTTCCGTGGGAAGGAATGTTCCGAAGGAAACTTTTCGGTCTAATGGACCTTTATCACGTTAAAGATATGAATGATATGATCTGAATAAATTGTTATTTAATGATGAGTTCTATATAAGGGATATTTATCCCAGTGTTCTGTTGGGTTGACCAGAATATAAGGAACCCAGAATAAAATTGGATCTTAAGAAAAAGAGCTGTCCTCTACCTTGCGAGATGAGGACATCTCGCACTTTTTAAGTGGGGTAGAATGTAAGATTCCTCCCCAACCTTCGAGGTATACTGGAGTAAGAATCTTCCTTTCTGATCTTATAATTATTCCTTCTCTAAAATAAAAGAAAATTTCTGTTTAAAAAAGGAAGACCCTTTTCCTAGAATACTTCTCAGGAGTCACGCCTGTTTTAAGGATTTAGAACAATGAGTTTAGAAGTGAGAATCGGTGTTTTGGATACCAAGGTTTTGGTTTTCATTCGAGTACGGCCCAAAAGAAGTTCTTTATCTCTTGGGGAGTATAAGAAGTTATCCCCCAGATATTGTGATCCTTATATCCGAATTCAATGAAAGTAGGTGACTTAGCCTACAAGTTTCTTTTATTCCCTCATCTCAAAATTCTTAATGCCTTCTATAGAAAAATGTGTCAAACTCAAATCATGGAAAGACGGTAAAACTTCAGTGGCAAGTTACCGTTGGCTTCTAGGTTACGCTAGCTCCTTCCTTTATATAAGTCGTAATTTTTACTTGCCGCTCACAGTAATCTTACTCCCATCAATCTCCTTTCTTTCTTAATCTCCTTCATGGCTTGGCAACAGGAATTAGTTTTATCCCTGATGACTTCTCACCTTCAAGACGCAAGAGAGTCTGTGAAGAAAGACTTTATAGAACAGTATGAGCGCTCACTTTTTCCTCACCTAGGAACTTCTGTAGCGCAGACCAAATGGCGGACCTATCAAAACATAACTAGGGTAACACCCTGGGGTCAGCAGCACTTTCGTAACAATGTCCGCTTGGCCATGGTTATTGAAGCTTTGAGTTTGGGTCCCCGATACTACTGCGTCATGAGATCAAGGCATCTTGGGTTTTCTCAGCGGGTCTTCTTACTGGCGTGTTTTCTTCCTCATGAGAAGATATGCCTTTATCCCGTTTTTGGCTTGCCTCTCAGAGGTCCTTTTGTTAGATCACCTCATACCACTGAGATAGGTGCGGCAATAACCAGCAGAATCATTCCCATAGATGAGTTACCCTATACTTGTGCAGCTTGTGAGGACTGCTTTTGTGACCATATGATGGACGGGCTTATGGAAGTGTAAAGAGTTCTTCTATCTTTACTGTATAAGTTCCGTGAATGAATAAAGTTTAAATCTTGTTCTTATTTTGAATCTTGCTCTCTTTAAGACTTTTCTTGGTGGTTAATCTTGATTAAAATTTTTCTCTAAATCTCATATTCGTGCATCTTGTAAAATTATCCCAATTTGCGAGATGAGGACATCTCGCATTTTTTAAGTGGGGTAGAATGTAAGATTCCTCCCCCAACCCCCTTTTTGATGTCTAGTATCTTCCCCTGTAATCAATCCCTCTTCAGAAATATAAAGGCCTTGTTCTAACTGTTTTAGCCTAGAGAGAGAAAAATATGCTAGAGAGAGAATATTCAGATTATGAATATTTTTGGATAGAAAATTAACTCATCTTATTAAAATAAGTTCCCCTGAAATAGAAATTCAAAAAGAATTTTCCAATGTGCAATTGGAATTAATTGGAAATAAGTATAAAGAACCTTAGTCTAAGGGTCTAGATTTTCAGAAATTTTTAGATTATGGTCCAATTAAGGTTCCTATGGGCCAATAGCATCAATCCATGTGTAGGGAGGAGATAAATCCAATTTGTAAAAGAAGATACCCAAAAATGAGTAAATGCTCACATAAGATGAAGAGTTGAAAATGTACAAGATTTATTAGTAAAAAAACTATGAGCAATATTAAAAATATGAGATATTTTGGGTATCCAAAAATGAGTAAATGCTCACATAAGATGAAGAGTTGAAAATGTACAAGGTTTATTAGTAAATAAACACATATGTAAGGAAGGGGAGTTCTTTAAAGGAGGTGCATATTTCACATAAGATGAAGAGTTGAAAATGTACAAGGTTTATTAGTAAATAAACACATATGTAAGGAAGGGGAGTTCTTTAAAGGAGGTGCATATTTCACATAAGATGAAGAGTTGAAAATGTACAAGGTTTATTAGTAAAAAAAAAACTATGACACATATGTAAGGAAGAGGAGTTCTTTAAAGGAGGTGCATATTTCACATAAGATGAAGAGTTGAAAATGTACAAGGTTTATTAGTAAAAAACTATGAGCAATAAAATTTTGACACATATGTAAGGAAGGGGAATTCTTTAAAGGAGGTGCATATTTCACATGCTTGAATGAGTTTTAAACTCAAAAATAATGTGATATTTTTATCTCTCATCTCTCTTGAACCAAACCAAATCAAAATGGAACCAAACCGAATCAAAAAGTAACCAAACTAGGTCCAAATCTAGTCCAAATTCAACCAAACTGACTTGGAAAATTCTAGAATCAGTTTGTTTGGTTAGGAGCTCAAATTTTCCTATAAATAGAAGCCTCCCCTTGTTGAAAAAAATATAGTGTCTTATGCTTTGTTACTCTACTCCACCTAAGCCAAATTAGATAGAGTCTTATGCTTTGTTACTCTACTCCACCTAAGCCAAATTAGATAGAGTCTTATGCTTTGTTACTCTACTCTACCTAAGCCAAATTAGATAGAGTCTTATGCTTTGTTACTCTACTCCACCTAAGCCAAATTAGATAGAGTCTTATGCTTGTTACTCTACTCCACCTAAGCCAAAATATAGAGTGTCTTATGCATTGTTACTCTACTCTACCTAAGCCAAGAGTTGTGAATTCTTTAATAATTCACTAGTTTTTGATACTTCTCTCTTTCTTCAATCCCCATTGGTGGCTCCATCAACATACTAAACCAATTGATTGGTTGGGGGCCTCTACCGTGAATAAAGAATCAAGCAAATTATAAGGTAAGTATATTGAATTTTGATCTTTCTATAATTTCTCAATGATTCTCTCTTCTCAACCCCTCTCAAGCTTGAGAAGTTTAATTAGTATGGTTTTTTTAAATGCTATTGAAGTTAATTGGTGAATAGTAGTGAAGAGTTACATAATTTAATAAATGCTATAGAAGTTAATTTCCATTTATGTTTAAATTCTAATGGTTTTTATGTAATTTCTCTCTCTCACTCAAGAAATGGTCATACTCATGAACCATTCTCAATCCAAATGAAGCTTTTCATAAAGCTTTTTCTTAATCCAAGATTAAGCTATGCTTGAGGCCAAATTAATGGCTTTTTGCTATGCTTTTAGTTTATGCACATTGATGATTCAATCCATTATGGATTGATGACCCAATTAGAGACCATTCTAATTGTTTTCTTAATGATCCAATTAGAGACCATTATGGATTGATGATCCAATTAGAGACCATTATGGATTGATGATCCAATTAGAGACCATTCTAATTATTTCTTTAATAATGAGCTTTATCCCTTAGAAAAAATTTGAGATTTATCAGTCATAGTAGCGGAGCTATGGCAAAATTTTTATAGAAATTACGCATAAAATAAATTCATTCAAAGCATAAAAAGAGGACTTCCTACCATATTCTAGGAACTATCATCCTAGATTAATTAAAAGAATTTTATTATGCATGGAGATGTGGATGTTTGCATGTAGATGTAGATGTATAGATGTAGATGTGGATGTGGAGGTGGATGTATACATGTAGATGTAGATGTATAGATGTAGATGTGGATGTGGAGGTAGATGGATGCATGTAGATGTAGATGTATAGATGTAGATGGGAATGGAGATATGGATGTATGCATGTAGATGTAGATGTATAGATGTAGATGTGGATGTGGAGGTGGATGGATGCATGTAGATGTAGATGTATAGATGTAGATGTGAATGGAGATGTGGATGTATGCATGTAGATGTAGATGTATGGAGGTGAATGTGAATGTGGATGTGGATGTATGCATAGAGATGTAGATGTATGCATGTAGATGTGAATGTACGCATATAGATGTGGATGTATGGATGTGAATATACGATATGCGATGTGAGGGAACCTGAAGTGATGAGATAGAAATGATGTGATGGGATGAGTATACATATAAATGGAATATGGAATAAGTAATGTAGATTGATGAAGGATAATGTGGAAAAATGAAAGTTAAAATAGAAATTGTGTTGTAAACTGTTTGTAAATACTGTTTGTAAATGCTGTTTGTAAATGATTGTTTTATGTCAAGAATGCTGGGGGGAGCATTTCGACCGTCTTGTGATTAAAGTCGTGATGGTAAAGTTGCAATTGCTGACGGGGAGTCAATGAAGGACGTCTCGCGTAGCAAGGTCGGCCGAGGTCTTGACCAGCCTCGGTGCGATTAAAATGGTGAGCTTCCGGTACGGTGGATGAGGGGCCAAGGAAGCGGCCTATGCATGAAGCGCTAGGTTACCTGCGAAGGATCCTAGAGGGTGCTGACCATACGGTGCTCGGGCTCTGGGTTGCCTAGGATACCCACGCGTGCGTCGAGGAAGATATTGGAACAGAGTTGGAGTTGTTTTCTGAAATCGAGCATGGATCTGGTTGATTGACCTTGCTGGTCTTCAATGGATGAGTCCATGGCTCCTTATATGGATCTGTTGGTTGATCTTGCTGATCTTCAACGAGAGTCCATCATGTTAAGTGATTATATTGCCAAGTATTATGGGCTAGGAACTATCGAAACGGCTCCTGAGCGTTCTAGTTGCCAATGATGCCATAGATACTCTGATGAAGGAATGATGGGAAATTAAGAATCAATTGGATAAATTGGAAGATGGTGATCAATGATACTATGGTTTTATTAAAGGATTGTTTTAAACTGGTTGAATCTGGTTGAAAAAGGTAATTTCATATTGGGTGTGTGAGTGGTGTGACTAGTTTTATTTTGCATGAACATCCGGCTAGGGGGCCTTGGAACTCTTTTCCTTGGTACCCGGGACAAAACCTAACCAAATTTTTAATTGGATCCCATCACTACAGTGGTTGGGCGGTTGGCTAACCCATGGGATCGGATGGGGTTAGGCTGGACTGATGGATCCGTAAATCGAGACCCAAACTTTTGTTTTTACGATAGAAAAAAAAAATAAATCCCGGACAGAAACTGTTCTATGGATAGGAATCAACGGCTGTGCCTCTGGAATGGGAAAAAAAGCGTTGATCCCAATGATCCAAGTGCAAGTTTCTTCCTTGAACTGACTAAGTATCTTATAGATGTAATCGGATCATCTCGGTCAGAAATGATCTTGACTACGTTAGAGTAAAAAGTTATCCTGGTGGAATCGCCCGTGCTTTCCGGTAGAGGAAGTTTTTCCGGGTTCGGTTTTGGAACAACCGACGGATTAGTCTCTTATCCGGATATCCGTGGGCGAGGCCCCGAGTGTGGGACCCCTGTCCCGCGCGAGAAGCGCTACTTCCGCTGCCAGTACCCTGAATCTGTTGCTCGGTGGGAACAGGGATCTTACAGTTGGTATCAGAGCCTTTGGTTAATAAAGATCAACTGAGAAGACAAATATGTCAAAAAATTATCAAGAAACACCAAAAGGTTATAATTGTGTGATATAATTCATACAATTTGATATTCAAGCTGAAATTCATAATTTGGTAATCGGTTCTTCAGATAGAAGTACCGCAATTATATAGAATCCCTGACTTGCTTGAGGCCTAGACATGATAGTATTTACCTTATAATTCCAAGGGCCGTGACTACACGTATATACCGAGAGTATACTGCAGCTCTTTACTGACAGTATATACGAGTAAATCTAAGACTTGAAATTATAAGCGTTAATGCTATCCAGATGATGATTTCGAATGTGATTGATATGATTTTTAATTCTGTTTGAGAATTGATGAATTGATTTGGATTCTGATTGAAAATGCTGATTGAAAAAAAAAATGTTGATTTTTAAAAATTAGTTGAAATATAATGAAACCACAATGAGGGGGAATGGGACGAGTCCCTGTGATGATATTCATAACTAGAATGATGATAACGAATTCAGCAAATCACTATGAGATTAGTGGATTGTGCTGTCAGATTGCTACTGTTAATACTTGACCGGTAGATCAAGTTAAGGGATGTCAAATTGAGAACTTGCTTGACTGAAATTTCCGTGGGAAGGAATGTTCCGAAGGAAACTTTTCGGTCTAATGGACCTTTATCATGTTAAAGATATGAATGATATGATCTGAATAAATTGTTATTTAATGATGAGTTCTATAGAAGGGATATTTATCCCAGTGTTCTGTTGGGTTGACCAGAATATAAGGAACCCAGAATAAAATTGGATCTTAAGAAAAAGAGCTGTCCTCTACCTTGCGAGATGAGGACATCTCGCACTTTTTAAGTGGGGTAGAATGTAAGATTCCTCCCCAACCTTCGAGGTATACTGGAGTAAGAATCTTCCTTTCTGATCTTATAATTATTCCCTCTCTAAAATAAAAGAAAATTTCTGTTTAAAAAAGGAAGACCCTTTTCCTAGAATACTTCTTAGGAGTCACGCCTGTTTTAAGGATTTAGAACAATGAGTTTAGAAGTGAGAATCGGTGTTTTGGATACCAAGGTTTTGGTTTTCATTCGAGTACGGCCCAAAAGAAGTTCTTTATCTCTTGGGGAGTATAAGAAGTTATCCCCCAGATATTGTGATCCTTATATCCGAATTCAATGAAAGTAGGTGACTTAGCCTACAAGTTTCTTTTATTCCCTCATCTCAAAATTCTTAATGCCTTCTATAGAAAAATGTGTCAAACTCAAATCATGGAAAGACGGTAAAACTTCAGTGGCAAGTTACCGTTGGCTTCTAGGTTACGCTAGCTCCTTCCTTTATATAAGTCGTAATTTTTACTTGCCGCTCACAGTAATCTTACTCCCATCAATCTCCTTTCTTTCTTAATCTCCTTCATGGCTTGGCAACAGGAATTAGTTTTATCCCTGATGACTTCTCACCTTCAAGACGCAAGAGAGTCTGTGAAGAAAGACTTTATAGAACAGTATGAGCGCTCACTTTTTCCTCACCTAGGAACTTCTGTAGCGCAGACCAAATGGCGGACCTATCAAAACATAACTAGGGTAACACCCTGGGGTCAGCAGCACTTTCGTAACAATGTCCGCTTGGCCATGGTTATTGAAGCTTTGAGTTTGGGTCCCCGATACTACTGCGTCATGAGATCAAGGCATCTTGGGTTTTCTGAGCGGGTCTTCTTACTGGCGTGTTTTCTTCCTCATGAGAAGATATGCCTTTATCCCGTTTTTGGCTTGCCTCTCAGAGGTCCTTTTGTTAGATCACCTCATACCACTGAGATAGGTGCGGCAATAACCAGCAGAATCATTCCCATAGATGAGTTACCCTATACTTGTGCAGCTTGTGAGGACTGCTTTTGTGACCATATGATGGACGGGCTTATGGAAGTGTAAAGAGTTCTTCTATCTTTACTGTATAAGTTCCGTGAATGAATAAAGTTTAAATCTTGTTCTTATTTTGAATCTTGCTCTCTTTAAGACTTTTCTTGGTGGTTAATCTTGATTAAAATTTTTCTCTAAATCTCATATTCGTGCATCTTGTAAAATTATCCCAATTTGCGAGATGAGGACATCTCGCATTTTTTAAGTGGGGTAGAATGTAAGATTCCTCCCCCAACCCCCTTTTTGATGTCTAGTATCTTCCCCTGTAATCAATCCCTCTTCAGAAATATAAAGGCCTTGTTCTAACTGTTTTAGCCTAGAGAGAGAAAAATATGCTAGAGAGAGAATATTCAGATTATGGATATTTTTGGATAGAAAATTAACTCATCTTATTAAAATAAGTTCCCCTGAAATAGAAATTCAAAAAGAATTTTCCAATGTGCAATTGGAATTAATTGGAAATAAGTATAAAGAACCTTAGTCTAAGGGTCTAGATTTTCAGAAATTTTTAGATTATGGTCCAATTAAGGTTCCTATGGGCCAATAGCATCAATCCATGTGTAGGGAGGAGATAAATCCAATTTGTAAAAGAAGATACCCAAAAATGAGTAAATGCTCACATAAGATGAAGAGTTGAAAATGTACAAGATTTATTAGTAAAAAAACTATGAGCAATATTAAAAATATGAGATATTTTGGGTATCCAAAAATGAGTAAATGCTCACATAAGATGAAGAGTTGAAAATGTACAAGGTTTATTAGTAAATAAACACATATGTAAGGAAGGGGAGTTCTTTAAAGGAGGTGCATATTTCACATAAGATGAAGAGTTGAAAATGTACAAGGTTTATTAGTAAATAAACACATATGTAAGGAAGGGGAGTTCTTTAAAGGAGGTGCATATTTCACATAAGATGAAGAGTTGAAAATGTACAAGGTTTATTAGTAAAAAAAAAACTATGACACATATGTAAGGAAGAGGAGTTCTTTAAAGGAGGTGCATATTTCACATAAGATGAAGAGTTGAAAATGTACAAGGTTTATTAGTAAAAAACTATGAGCAATAAAATTTTGACACATATGTAAGGAAGGGGAATTCTTTAAAGGAGGTGCATATTTCACATGCTTGAATGAGTTTTAAACTCAAAAATAATGTGATATTTTTATCTCTCATCTCTCTTGAACCAAACCAAATCAAAATGGAACCAAACCGAATCAAAAAGTAACCAAACTAGGTCCAAATCTAGTCCAAATTCAACCAAACTGACTTGGAAAATTCTAGAATCAGTTTGTTTGGTTAGGAGCTCAAATTTTCCTATAAATAGAAGCCTCCCCTTGTTGAAAAAAATATAGTGTCTTATGCTTTGTTACTCTACTCCACCTAAGCCAAATTAGATAGAGTCTTATGCTTTGTTACTCTACTCCACCTAAGCCAAATTAGATAGAGTCTTATGCTTTGTTACTCTACTCTACCTAAGCCAAATTAGATAGAGTCTTATGCTTTGTTACTCTACTCCACCTAAGCCAAATTAGATAGAGTCTTATGCTTGTTACTCTACTCCACCTAAGCCAAAATATAGAGTGTCTTATGCATTGTTACTCTACTCTACCTAAGCCAAGAGTTGTGAATTCTTTAATAATTCACTAGTTTTTGATACTTCTCTCTTTCTTCAATCCCCATTGGTGGCTCCATCAACATACTAAACCAATTGATTGGTTGGGGGCCTCTACCGTGAATAAAGAATCAAGCAAATTATAAGGTAAGTATATTGAATTTTGATCTTTCTATAATTTCTCAATGATTCTCTCTTCTCAACCCCTCTCAAGCTTGAGAAGTTTAATTGGTATGGTTTTTTTAAATGCTATTAAAGTTAATTGGTGAATAGTAGTGAAGAGTTACATAATTTAATAAATGCTATAGAAGTTAATTTTCATTTATGTTTAAATTCTAATGGTTTTTATGTAATTTCTCTCTCTCACTCAAGAAATGGTCATACTCATGAACCATTCTCAATCCAAATGAAGCTTTTCATAAAGCTTTTCCTTAATCCAAGATTAAGCTATGCTTGAGGCCAAATTAATGGCTTTTTGCTATGCTTTTAGTTTATGCACATTGATGATTCAATCCATTATGGATTGATGACCCAATTAGAGACCATTCTAATTGTTTTCTTAATGATCCAATTAGAGACCATTATGGATTGATGATCCAATTAGAGACCATTATGGATTGATGATCCAATTAGAGACCATTCTAATTATTTCTTTAATAATGAGCTTTATCCCTTAGAAAAAATTTGAGATTTATCAGTCATAGTAGCGGAGCTATGGCAAAATTTTTATAGAAATTACGCATAAAATAAATTCATTCAAAGCATAAAAAGAGGACTTCCTACCATATTCTAGGAACTATCATCCTAGATTAATTAAAAGAATTTTATTATGCATGGAGATGTGGATGTTTGCATGTAGATGTAGATGTATAGATGTAGATGTGGATGTGGAGGTGGATGTATACATGTAGATGTAGATGTATAGATGTAGATGTGGATGTGGAGGTAGATGGATGCATGTAGATGTAGATGTATAGATGTAGATGGGAATGGAGATATGGATGTATGCATGTAGATGTAGATGTATAGATGTAGATGTGGATGTGGAGGTGGATGGATGCATGTAGATGTAGATGTATAGATGTAGATGTGAATGGAGATGTGGATGTATGCATGTAGATGTAGATGTATGGAGGTGAATGTGAATGTGGATGTGGATGTATGCATAGAGATGTAGATGTATGCATGTAGATGTGAATGTACGCATATAGATGTGGATGTATGGATGTGAATATACGATATGCGATGTGAGGGAACCTGAAGTGATGAGATAGAAATGATGTGATGGGATGAGTATACATATAAATGGAATATGGAATAAGTAATGTAGATTGATGAAGGATAATGTGGAAAAATGAAAGTTAAAATAGAAATTGTGTTGTAAATTGTTTGTAAATACTGTTTGTAAATGCTGTTTGTAAATGATTGTTTTATGTCAAGAATGCTGGGGGGAGCATTTCGACCGTCTTGTGATTAAAGTCGTGATGGTAAAGTTGCAACTGCTGACGGGGAGTCAATGAAGGACGTCTCGCGTAGCAAGGTCGGCCGAGGTCTTGACCAGCCTCGGTGCGATTAAAATGGTGAGCTTCCGGTACGGTGGATGAGGGGCCAAGGAAGCGGCCTATGCGTGAAGCGCTAGGTTACCTGCGAAGGATCCTAGAGGGTGCTGACCATACGGTGCTCGGGCTCTGGGTTGCCTAGGATACCCACGCGTGCGTCGAGGAAGATATTGGAACAGAGTTGGAGTTATTTTCTGAAATTGAGCATGGATCTGGTTGATTGACCTTGCTGGTCTTCAATGGATGAGTCCATGGCTCCTTATATGGATCTGTTGGTTGATCTTGCTGATCTTCAACGAGAGTCCATCATGTTAAGTGATTATATTGCCAAGTATTATGGGCTAGGAACTATCGAAACGGCTCCTGAGCGTTCTAGTTGCCAATGATGCCATAGATACTCTGATGAAGGAATGATGGGAAATTAAGAATCAATTGGATAAATTGGAAGATGGTGATCAATGATACTATGGTTTTATTAAAGGATTGTTTTAAACTGGTTGAATCTGGTTGAAAAAGGTAATTTCATATTGGGTGTGTGAGTGGTGTGACTAGTTTTATTTTGCATGAACATCCGGCTAGGGGGCCTTAGAACTCTTTTCCTTGGTACCCGGGACAAAACCTAACCAAATTTTTAATTGGATCCCATCACTACAGTGGTTGGGCGGTTGGCTAACCCATGGGATCGGATGGGGTTAGGCTGGACTGATGGATCCGTAAATCGAGACCCAAACTTTTGTTTTTACGATAGAAAAAAAAAATAAATCCCGGACAGAAACTGTTCTATGGATAGGAATCAACGGCTGTGCCTGTGGAATGGGGAAAAAAGCGTTGATCCCAATGATCCAAGTGCAAGTTTCTTCCTTGAACTGACTAAGTATCTTATAGATGTAATCGGATCATCTCGGTCAGAAATGATCTTGACTACGTTAGAGTAAAAAGTTATCCTGGTGGAATCGCCCGTGCTTTCCGGTAGAGGAAGTTTTTCCGGGTTCGGTTTTGGAACAACCGACGGATTAGTCTCTTATCCGGATATCCGTGGGCGAGGCCCCGAGTGTGGGACCCCTGTCCCGCGCGAGAAGCGCTACTTCCGCTGCCAGTACCCTGAATCTGTTGCTCGGTGGGAACAGGGATCTTACAAGCGTTAATGCTATCCAGATGATGATTTCGAATGTGGTTGATATGATTTTTAATTCTGTTTGAGAATTGATGAATTGATTTGGATTTTGATTGAAAAATGATGATTTCTAAAATTTAGTTGAAATGTAATAAGCTGAGCGAAACCACAATGTGGATGATTGGGACGAGTCCCTATAATGATAAATGATGATAATGATTCAGCAAATCACTATGAGATTAGTGGATTGTGCTGTCAAATTGCTACTGTTAATACTTGAGACGGTAGATCAAGTTAAGGGATGACAAATTGAGAACTTGCTTAACTAAAATTCCCGTGGAGGAATGTTCAGAAGGAAATTTTTCGGTCTAATGGACCATTATCGTGTTAAAGATATGAATGATATGATCTAAATGAATTGTTATTTAATGATGAGTTCTATATAAGGGATATTTATTCCCATATTCTGTTGGGTTGACCAGAATATAAGGAACCCTAGAATAAATTGGATCTTAAGCAAAAGAGTTGTCCTCTACTTGCGAGATGAGGACATCTCGCACTTTTTAAGTGGGGTAGAATGTAAGATTCCTCCCCTAGCCTTCGAGGTATATAGGAGTAAGAATCTCCCTTTCTGATCTTAAAATTATTCCCTCTCTAAAATAAAAGAAAGATTCTATTTAAAAAGGGAAGACACTTTCCCCAGAATACCTTATCAGGAGCCCACCTGTTTTAAGGATTCAGAATGTAAGATTCCTCCCCCAGCCTTCGAGGTATATAGGAGTAAGAATCTCCCTTTCTGATCTTAAAATTATTCCCTCTCTAAAATAAAAGAAAGATTCTATTTAAAAAGGGAAGACACTTTCCCCAAAATACCTTATCAGGAGCCCACCTGTTTTAAGGATTCACAACAATGAGTTCAGAAGTGAGAACCGGTGTTTTAGATGCCAAGGTTTTGGTCATTAGTTAAAAGACTACCCGACTCCTACCATGAAAAGGGCACAGGGAAGTCTAGAACCTAAATTCAGAGATCAATTCCTTCATACCAATCTAATCAGGGTCCGTCTCAGACAAGATTGCTTAAACTAGGTCCAACCCATTGATTAGGGTCGAGATGACCAGTCAAATGCTTGGCGACTTAGAGCAACAAATGCAGGCAATTCATAAAGATATAAACGCTGCCCAGGATCGACAGAAACAATATACAGATAAGAAGAGGACAGTCAGAGAATTCAAAGAAGCAGTTATGGTCTTCATTTGAATACGGACCAAAAGAATTTCTTTATCTCTAGGGGAGTATAAGTAGTTATCCCCCAGATATTGTGGACCAAAGAAAGTAGGTGACTTAGCCTATGAACTTCTTTTATCTCCTCATCTCAAAGTTCTTAATGCCTCCTATAGAAATATGTGCCAAAACCAAATCATGGAAACGAGTGTCTGTTTGCCCTGATTAGCTTAGGCGCTACACTCCATTATTTCTTCATCCTTTCCTTCTGTAATTTCCTTCTGCATTTTTCAGGTCTAACTCTAATCTATTTTTATGGCATGCCGGTCCATCTTAAAATCCTTTTGAAAATCATATTGTTGGATAATATTTTCTACATTCACCTCAAAGATAGGGATAAATAAAGGATTTTTCCTCAGAAACTCTTCTTCTTCATCCTCTTGTAATTCTGGTACCATATTGATTGCTTCTACCATCAATGGCCTGAAAGCTTTAGGAATGGTCCTCTTGGACCCCATATCCATTTTGACCTTCTTTTTTCCCTTCTGATCACTATTTGGTCAGCTCCCCAATCCTCCTTCACTCTGGCAATTCTCAACCAAGGCCTGTCCAAGATCATTCGATAAGGGTTTTCTAACTCTTCAAGTTTTAGCACAACAAAATTTACTGGAAAGTTGAGTCCTGCCACTTGTATGATTTTTCCTCTGACTATTCCTAGTGGTTGCACTCTCCTCTGGTCTACCATCTTAACTTGGAATGGTGCACTGTCAAACTTAGAAATACCTAATTGTCTACAAATGAATTTTGGTAAGATGTTGACTCCTGAGCCTCAATCTTGTACAGCCCCTTTGATATTACAATTTGCAAAGACTACATCCAAAATGGGTACCTTGTAATCCACATCATCCACATGTGATGGATTTTCTTGTTGTGGTTCTGGGAAAACCTTCTGAACTGTGAGGACATTACCAATGGCCCATTTTTCCATTAATTTCTCTTTAAATGCTAGCACCAAATTTAGTACTTGTTCCAAAGTCAGGCTGAGCCTAGCTTGCCTTAAATCCTGTAAAAGTCCATCTTCTCCTGAACTCATGTCCTATTTTTTTGCCAACCCATCTCTATGATAAATTGGTAAGATTTTGACATCTTCAGAGGGTATTACTAGTATGACAGGTTCTTCCACCTATTCCCCTTGTAACCTGTTGAGTTCCTTTAAAACTCCTATTCTTATTTACTTCTGAGCTTCCCAAACAATAGGTTCATCTTTTTCTCATGAACTTTTGTCACCCTGATTTTTGGATCTTGTAACAGCCAATACATCCAACACTTTCTCTCTGACAAAATGATAGTGGACCTCTATGTGTTTGGTCCACTTGCTCTTCAGTCTTCACATAGATAGTGGACCTCTATATGTTTGGTCTGCGCATGAAAAATTGGATTCTTGGCCAATTGTATGTTGCTCATGTTGTCGCAAAATGAATGACAACCTTGCCATCAATAGGTTCACCCGAATCAACCAAGAGACTCTTTAACCATACTCCTTTACATGTAGCAATGGCCACACCCCTGTATTCAGCCTCTGTACTAGATAAAGCAATAGTAGGTTGCTTTTTGCTACTCCAACTCACCATTGCACTTCCAAATGTAAAGGCATAACCACTAGTAGACCTCCTGCCATACGCGCTACCTGCCCAATCTACATCTGTGTAACTGTGTACATCTAAGCCTTTACCATGCTCATAAAGAAGACCATGATGTGTAGTGGTCTTTACATAGCACATAATGCATCTCACTGCATCCAAATGAGGTTTTCTGGGGCTTTGCATAAATTGGCTTACTAGCCCCACAGTATAACTGAGATTCAGGCATGTGATAGTCATGTAAATAAGACTGCCAAACTGTCAGGTAAAATTTTGAAAAGTGTTTTGGGTTTGTGTACATATAGGATGCATGGCATGTAAAAGAATTTGCCTTGAATACCCTAGCAGGTGTACAGAGTGGATGGTTTTGTAGTAGGCTAGTACATGCATGTTTTGTTTGGGAGCAGGTGCTCGAGGTTTGAAGCTTTTTTTCATTTTGCAGCAGTGTGTATGGCTACCAGTGGGAAACGACCTTATGATAGGCGGTGCTTTATGGTGGGAATGCGGGCTACTGCCATCTGGGCAAAGGATAAATAGCATGAATGGTATTTATGGGATGTAACTTAAGGCAGTGTGAACAACCTTAAGCAAATTAAGCTTAATATGAAAATTAAGGCTTGAAGGTTCTAGAAAATAAGGGAAGGTGGCAGCTGCCAATAATGCCCTGGCAAGTTGCCCCTCACTGCACGTGCCAAAGGTATGGGAGGGGCCACACGTCAACAGCAGATGGATTTTCTGTGTGCAAGAGGAGGGCATCTCTGAAAAAAACCAAGAGTCGGTAGAAGAGAAGGAGGTGTGTTGCTGTTGGGCTGGACGGCTGGCAGTGAAGCCGTGAAGGAGGGAACGCAGTGAAGTGTGGAAGGTGGCGGCGACTGTAGCTGCAAAAACAAGAACTCATGGTTGTCTCAAGGTTCTCCTCTGGCCCTTGTGAACTCGAAGCTGTTTGGCACTCCTTATCTTGAGAATCAAGGGACCTGGTTAGAACGCTGTGTTCATGTATTTACAGTTTGTGACAACCTATGCAATTCAGCGAGGGCTCTTTGAGACTGTGGAAATAGCATAGAGTTTGTTGTGGAAAATAGCCTTGGCTTTAGCACTGTTTGTGGATGGTGCTGTGTATGTTTACACCATGGGAACAAGACTGTATGTGTTTTTTGGGTAATTATTTTGTCTATGGTGCCCCTGCTTTGTGCTGTCCTTCTGGTGTGGGTGGTGTGGTGAATCGTGTGAGAAGTGTTCCAGCCAGTGTGCTGGTGGTGCCCCTGGCTTGTGGTATTTCCAAGGCTGTTGGATGGGCAGCTATAGAGGCAGGTGATTCCGTGTTTGGAATTTCTGACAACTTTCAAGTGCCCCCACTGAGGAGGACCAAGCTCTTGCCTACGAGTGTGTATGCCCCAGAGTAAGAGATTGAAGAAAGGTGTTTCCAATTTTTTCTTGGGATTTGAGGTGAAGCTTGGGGATCAAAATGATGTTGTATCCAGAGTTTTTTGGTGGTCCTAATGAAGATGTAGCAGATTTTCTTGAAAGAATGGAGGTTGCGTGCATAAGAAACCACATCAACAATGAGCCGGCACAGGTATTGCGGTTGCTGAATATATGTTTGAAGGGAGATGCAAGGGCATATGTTTGAAGAGTCGTTAAAGGATGCTGAGCCACGCATTCCAATGACTGAGGATGGATTAAAGACTGCACTTTTGAACAGGTTCAAGAAGGTTGAGGACCCAGACAGAGTCTGGCATGAAGTGCAAGGGTTGACACAGGGCGAATTGGAGCCAATTGATGATTATGTGAAGAAATTCTCTTTGCTGTGGGAGACCTTGTGCAGGGCTTTGGGGGAGGATCAAGTACCTCCCCAGACATGATGAAGAAGGATCGTTTTGTTGCAGGATTGAAAGGAGGCATTCGCTGGAAGGTTGAACTAAAGAAGCCCAAATCTTATGAGAGGATGCGGTGGAGATTGCCAAAGGATTGGAAGTTGCAACAGATGAACCAGTTGGGGATGGTTCCAGTGGCAGTGAGGCCTGAAATTAGAAGGGTAGAAGCGGTACTGATGAGAATCGTGCTAGAAAGAGTGCAACCGACACAAGCTCAAGTGAATAATGCCACACCACAGGGGACAAAGGTGGCACACACAGCTGTTACAGCTTCTGATGAAGGGCTTCAATAGGACATGAGGCAAATAGTGGATTGTATGAAGAATCTGAGTTTGAAAATGATAGGGAACACAAGTGGTGGACGTGGCCGAGGCAGAGGTTATAATAAGGAAGGGGTTGAAGGTCAAACAAGCTATGGAAGTGGCCGTGGTTTTGGCAGGGGTAGACGGTTTATTCCTACGTGTTGGAATTGTGGTGAATTGGGGCATATAAGTCCTGACTATGATAAGCCACCGTGAATGGGGGGTGATATGTATCCCTTACCCTCTCAGATTTCCAATAGGGCAAATGATTATGGAATTGAAATTAAAGGTGAAGCAGGGACCAGTGGGTTGAAAAATCAGGAGAAAGGTAAAACAAAGGTGGTGAATGTGGTCACCCTTGAGAAGACGATGGAGATAGAAGCTGATGTAATGCCTTTGGGGAAACGGACACCACAGGAAAGGGAAGGCAGGGATGCTGCAGGGCCTAGCAAGAAGAAAGGTAAAGTGAAAGAAGGAGGGGATGTAAAGGTCAAGTGGAAGCGAAAGTCTCCTAGGAAGTTTCAAGTGACATGGCTAGGGGTTGGGCAAGATAGCTACAATTTGCAGGAGGACATGGCTGGAAGGAAAGCTAATATTACTTTTAGGCAATTGATAGAGTTAGCTCCCAAATTGAAACGTCAGTGGAAAAGACTTGTGAACCCGAGAGAGAAGGAACCTGCCAGACGGATAGTGACTGTTTTATCTGTTGAGGAGTTGCCTGATATATGTCCTGTGGTGGATGTATGGCACAAAGGGAAGAATCTGGGAGAGGCATATATAGATGGTGGTGCACAAATTTGTGTAATCACACTAGCAGCTGTGGAGAGGCTAGGTCTTAATATTACTGAAGCGTCTGGTTTCTGTATTCGGTTGGCCAATCACGAGAAGGTCAAATGCTTAGGTGTGATCAAGGAGTTAGAACTGTAGGCTTTTGGATGTAAAGGTGCTTGTGGACTGTCATGTTATGCCAGCAGGGATGGGTGCATTCCCCATCATTTTGGGAAGACCATGGGTTGAGAGCAATGAAGGCTATTCAAGATTGGAGGAAAGGGGTCATTACTCTGTATGACAAGCGAGGAGATAAAAAGCAGTTTAATATGGATAATCAGAAGCCTATTGATGATGAAGAGGAAAATGAAGCAGATTCGAGTGTTGATGATACGACTAGTGAGGGAACAGAGGACACTTCATCCCCAGTGAGAGGAGGATGCAGAGATGGCTACCCTGGTTATTGATGAGGAAGTTCTTAGTGATGAGGTTGCCCAACAAGAAGAGGCCATACAGGAAGAATGTGAGGGAGTAGTAGCGACTGATTTTATGACAGAGGATGCCCTTGAAGAGTATATGTTTTTTGAGGCAGATTTCCCTCAAGATCCTGATGTACTTCCTTTGGATGCTATGGTTGAGGTACAAGTAAATCATAAGCAGATGTATGCATGTGATGTGAAAGAGCATGCTTTTGAGTCTTTAGATGATGTACCTTTGTGGGATACAGAAAGTCTGCAGGATGATGAACCTGAATTGGAGTTGGATGATCAGATATTCATTAATGTTAAGAAAGCCATGATCAGAATTGATGCTATGAAGGAGGAGCAACACCAGAAGACTATGAAGGAGGAGCAACACTAGAAGACTATGAATGATGTTGATGCTATGGATGAGATTATGGATGCTGTGATAGATGAATTTCTTATTGGCCTTGATAAAGATAAGCATATAGCAAAACTGAAGTGGATGCTTTGGCAATGGTGCCTTTTGAAGGGGAGTTTGTTTTGCCTGTAGTGGTTGGCTTTGATGGTGATGTTTCTTATGTTGATGGACAAGAAAGTGCTATAGCACAATAGGTCTTTCTTGATGAAGCTTTCATCAGTTATTACCCTCAGCAGGAGTTGTTTCACTAGTTTTTCAATAATAGTGTTGGCTACATCAGTGATTATGGAATTGAGATGAGACCGGATGGATGCTATGTATGTCAAGACCTTTGTTTCCAAAAGTTCTTATGTTATGTTGTGGGATGTGGGATGGCAAACTATGTCTTTAGAAGATGACAATGTTTCTTCGAACACATGGAATAGAGATGTTTTGGTTACCTTGTATGATGCTCAAAGGATTGACGGAGGGAAACATGGTCGTATGCTTTTTGCTGCTGATCATAAATGATTCAGTAGGCTAGGGGTTGGGCAAAGTATGTCAGGCAAAATTTTGAAAAGTGTTTTGGGCTTGTGTACATATAGGATGCATGGCATGTAAAAGACTTTGCCCTGAATACCCTGGCAGGTGTACAGAGTGGATGGTTTTGTAGTAGGCTAGTACATGCATGTGTTTTTTGGGAGCAGGTGCTCGAGGTTTGAAGCTTTTTTTCATTGCAGCAGTGTGTATGGCTACCAGTGGGAAACAACCTTATGATAGGTGGTGCTTTATGGTGGGAATGAGGGCTAATGCCATCTGGGCAAAGGATAAATAGCATGAATGGTATTTATGGGATGTAACTTAAGGCAGTGTGAATAGCCTTAAGCAAATTAAACTTAATATGAAAATTAAGGCTTGAAGGTTCTAGAAAATAAGGGAAGGTGGCAGCTGCCAATAGAAATCCCAAGTTTCATTATTATGAACCAATGCGTCCATCTCAGCATCCATTGCCTTTTCCTATACATGCTTCCCAATAGCTTCTGTATAGCATGTAGGTTCCACATGCTTCACCAAAGAGGTCATATATGCGTAGTGCATAGTAAAGTCACGATATGTCAACCTATCAATTGGATACCTGACCCTTTGGGATCTCCGCAATGCATGCGGATCACTCTGAACACCTGTCACTCTATCATCATGTGGAGGCACATATCTATCTTGCCTTACACCATGTGGTGTGCGTAAAACTAGTATGGCAAGTTCCTCATCCAAACTTTCTGAACTTGATGACTCATAACCTATAATGCCAATTCCTTCAACCTTCTTTTTCCCTTTATCCACAACACTATTCCCAGTGGTCACACTCTCATGTCTCGAGCATCCTGACCATGGATGTATAATACTACTCTCAGACTCTGTTGGCCCATATATAGAAATAGAACTTGCTTGTGGTGGCAAGTTCACATGCACATCAGCATCATCAACAACGGAATCAATGACACGTCCTCATCCTTTGCCTTGTACCAACTAGCAAGTTCATCAAACACCACATCTCGTGAGATAACCACTTGCCTAGTTTGTGGATTGTAACATTTATATACCTTGCAAACCCAACAAAAACACACTTTTTTACCTTAGGATCCACATTCCTCCTTCTCTTATCTGGCACATGCACATAAGCTATGCTACCAAACACTTTGAGGTGTCCAATGTCTGGTCTAAAACTTATAAGATGCATCTCTGGCGGCGTACTTCCATGTATGGCTGCTATGGGTGTCTTATTAAGTACATACACTGTTGTGGCACACGCTTCTGCTCAATAATAGTCTGGCATGCTCTTTTCATTGAGCATTGCCTTGGCCACATCACAAATGACTCTATTTTTCCTCTCAGCACACCATTTTGCTGAGGTGTGTACCTGCAAGTTAACTGCCTTCTTGTGCCATGCTTTCTCAAGAAATTCTCAAAAGCATGTGAGGTGTATCACCTCTATCTGTCCTCAAACATTTTATCCAAGAGCCATATTGCTTCTCTGCAAAAGCTTTAAAGTCCATAAACATTCCCAATACTTCACTTTTCTCTTTGAAAAAGTAAATCCAAGTCATTCTGCTGAGATCATCAATGAATGTCACATAATACAAGCTGCCTTTAATGGATGGATTTTGTGCAGGACCCCATACATCACTATGAAGTATCTCAAGTGGCCTACTACTTGTCAGACATTTTTCTGAGAGGTGTTTTTGGCTTGTGTACATATGGATGCATGGCGTGTGTGGAGAGTTTTGCTATGGAATGCGTTGGCAGGTGTACAGGGTGGATGGATTTGTTTAGGCTTGTGCAGGCTTGTCCGGAGTAAGGTCAGCTCTGCAGCAGGTGGTTTCAGCTGTTCGGTCGTCTTGAAGTGTGTGGGCGTCCAAGAAATACAATGGGCACTCGAAGTTGTATGTGAAGTGTGTGTGGAGGCATGGGCAATTAGGAAAGAAAGGATTAGTGTTGCCTTGGGCATTTGGTGTGAAATGGAAAGCGAAAGAGTGATATGGCCATTTTCTAGGCCTTACAAAAATGATAAATAATGATCCACATGGCCGCCAATGTGAAAGGCCACATGGCTGTTTGTCTTGCAGCCAGCGTAGCTGCCAACGTGCGTAATCTAGAAGCTGGCGAGGAGAGGAAGAAAAGGAAGGCCACCTTGTAGAAGGTTGGGGGCTTTCGGGCATGTGTAGCTACAAGTAGGAGAGAGCTGCAAGGTTTTGTGTGGCTAAGCGCAGCCGGGAGCGCCCTGGTCATTCTGCAGAGAAGACCACTAGAGGAGAGAAGCGCCGTGGAGGAGCCAGAAAGCCCATTTGTGGTGGTGTAGCGAGACAGGGGAGCCGCCTTTGAAGAGAGAAGTGAGTGCAGCTCCTGGTAATGCAAGTGATGCTGCTGGAATTGGGCAGACACCAAAGGCGAGGAACAGTGGAAAGCGGCCTTGTGTACGTGAGGAGGTCGCCTAGAAGACAGAGCATGGGTGAGTGCCTTTGAGGTGTTGGCACAACAAAGGGTGGTTGGATGATGAGTTGCAGGTGTAGCTGGATGGAAGCAAAGGGGACAGGCAAAGGGTGGCTGGTGTGGGCCACTAGGTGAAGCTGGAGGTGGATGCCGACGGGCTGCTGAACACAGGTGATAGAGCAGAGAGTGTGGCTATAAAAAGGTGTTGCTGCTTGGTTGGTGGGGTTGGTAGCACTGGAGATAAGCTGTAGGTGGCAGAGGATCAGCACAGAGAGAGAGATGTTTGGGTAGCTGCTGCTGGCGACACACATAGAAGTGATGGGCTGCAGAGAGAGTTGAAGGTTAGCTGGTGGGGCACCTTCTGAAGAGTGAGAGTGGTCGGGTTCATTCTGGTGTGGTTGGTACAGTAGGCAGGAGAGAGGTTCACGGTGATTGAGGAGGTGGAATTCCCTTGGCAGTGTGACAGGCCTGAGTCAGTGTTTGTGGTTGTGTGAGTAAGGCTTCTGTGTTGTCGGGAGATGCTTGTATACAGTGTTGACTGGGAATATATTGCTGGGTGTTTATTTGTCTATGGTGCCCCTGTTTTGTGCTGTCTTTTTGGCGTGGGTGGGTGGTGAATTGTGGAAAGTGTTCCAGCCGATGGGGCTGGTGGTGCCTCCGTTCGTGTGTTGTATTCCAAGTTTGGGAGGTGAAGGGCTATAGAGGCAGTGGTTCTTTTTTCTTTTTTTCACCTCACATTCTTATGGTGCCTCCACCACAGAGGATAACTCTGGTGTTGTTCTTTGCCTAAGGACGTATGTCCCACTGAGGAGAGCTCTGGGATTGTTACAGGTTTTTATGATGTGGTCTTATCCAGAATTTCATGGCAGGAAGGGTGAAGATGTGTGTGACTTCTTGGAGCAGATGGAGTTGGCATGCATTAGCAATCATGTGACAGATGAAGAGCAGGTTTTGAAGCTGATAAAGATTTTTTTGAAGGGAGATGCCCGAAGCTGGCTTAAGGATTTTGAAGCACAGGATGCGGCATGTGAGGTACATGGTGTTTTGACCTTGGACAGGTTGAAAGAAGGTCTTTTGGAGCATTTTCAACAAGCGGAGGATTCTAGTGTGCTTTGGCAGGAGTTGAGCATCTTGAAGCAGGTACATGGGCAATCACTGGATGATTTTGTGCAGGTATTTACATGTTTGTGGAGTAAGTGGTGTATGACATTAAAGCAGGGAGTTCCTCCTATGTTTGTGAAAAAGAGCTTGTTCATTGATGGTCTGCTACCCCATTTGAGGGTCAGGGTTGAGTTAAAGAATCCCAAGTCATTTGATGATGCAATTAGGGTTGCTAGGGAAAAGGAAGGCAAGGTTTTGAAGCAGATGGAGATGGGTATATATCCGTATGAAGGTGTTGTGTCTCCAAGGAATATGCAGGTAAATTTGGTTGAGGTGGGTAAGAGTCCTATGCAAAGTTTGATTAGAGAGGAACCTCAAAGGCCTATACAGGTGCAAAGGGGGATGTTTTATGTGCCTTCTGATTTTTTTCCAAAGTCTTTAAAGCACGTGAAGGTGGATGAGAAGCAGGTGAAGGAGCAAAGTGCAGATAAGGAGTTGCCAGTGGATTCTTCTTTGGATTTGGACGTCGTGGCTATTCAGGACAGTGATTTGAAATGCCCTATTGAAGATCATTCAAATCTGGATGATATGCATGCACATGGAAGCAAAGAGGATGATGCCTTGGGATTGGCTGATGAGAAGAAAGAGGAGCTGGATACAGGATGCTTTGAAGATGATTTTTTGCCAGATTCTACAAGGGAGGAGGATGGGGTAGAGACATGTGATGAAGTGAAGATGGTTTGTGATGCAGATGTGGAGAGTGTGGAGGAAGATCCTATTACAGCTTGATGGTGATATGGTGCCTACGATGAATGAAGTGGATGTTTTTCCATTTGATGCATTATGTGCTAAGGAGTCTTTGGATGATGATACCAGGGGGGTTGGCAACACTCAAGAAGGTATGCATGCAGATTTGGCTGATGAAAGGCATTGTGATGTGAGTATCGTGCTTGAGGATGATGTGTGGGAAGTTGCTAGCCTTGATGAACAGGAGCCAGAGATAGAGATGGATGCTGATATGGTTGAGAGTGTAACAAAGGCTTCTTTGCGTGTTGCTGAAATGTTAAAGGCAAAGTCCATGGATGACAAGGGTTCTGAATCAGTTGAGTCGTATGGTTGTGAAGAGATGCCTGAAGTACAAGAGCTGGAAGTGCTTGTGGACAACACTGCTGTTGGAAAGGATTTGGATTTTTGTGGATAAAGGTCAAAATGTTCGAACCTGGCCTTCATTGGTATTGATGAATGGGATGCTAAATGCTGCAATGCCACATGTTTTGAAGACGAGGAGGTTTGTTGTGGGTGAAGTGGACGTGGATGATTTTGTGATGCATATGGTTGATGTTTGGTATGCAGTGATGCAGCCATGGTGTTTTACCGATGATGGGGAATGGGATAGTGAGTTGCAAATGTTTCCTTTTGATCCTGGTGGATAGCTATTGGAACTTGTCTTTTGCTGCTGAGCATGAATGCTCTAGCAGATGGGGGGGTTGGCAAAGTATGTCAGGCATTTTTCTGAGAGGTGTTTTCGGCTTGTGTACATATGGATGCATGGCGTGTGTGGAGAGTTTTGCTATGGAATGCGTTGGCAGGTGTACAGGGTGAATGGATTTGTTTAGGTTTGTGCAGGCCTGTCCGGAGTAAGGTCAGCTCTGCAGGTGGTTTCAGCTGTTCGATCGTCTTGAAGTGTGTGGGCGTCCAAGAAATACAATGGGCACTCGAAGTTGTATGTGAAGTGTGTGTGGAGGCATGGGAAATTAGGAAAGAAAGGATTAGTGTTTCCTTGGGTATTTGGTGTGAAATGGAAAGCAAAAGAGTGATATGGCCATTTTTTAGGCCTTACAAAAAATGATAAATAATGATCCACGTGGCCGCCAATGTGAAAGGCCACATGGCTGTTTGTCTTGCAGCCAGCATAGCTGCCAACGTGCGCAATCTAGAAGCTGGCGAGGAGAGGAAGAAAATGAAGGCCGCCTTGTAGAAGATTGGGGGCTTTTCGGCGTGTGCAGCTACAAGCAGGAGAGAGCTGCAAGGTTTTGTGTGGCTAAGCGCAGCCGGGAGCGCCCTGGTCATTCTGCAGAGAAGACCACTAGAGGAGAGAAGCGTCGTGGAGGAGCCAGAAATCCTGTTCGTGCTAGTGTAGCCACAGGGGAGCCGCCTTTGAAGAGAGAGGTGAGTGCGCAAGCTGAAGTTCGTGGCTGGAAGGCTGGCGACAGTGGGTAGTGTGGCCGGAAGTGGTGGTGAAAGGCGCTGGAGCTGCTGGTTGACGGGTTGAAGCGCAAGGAGAGAAACGCAAGGAGAGAAGTGAGAGGAGAGAAGTGAGTGCAGCTGGTAACGCAAGTGATGCTGCTGGAATTGGGCAGACACCAAAGGCGAGGAACAGTGGAAAGCGACCTTGTGTACGTGAGGAGGTCGCCTAGAAGACAGAGCATGGGTGAGTGCCTTTGAAGTGTTGGCACAACAAAGGGTGGTTGGATGATGACTTGCAAGTGCAGCTGGTGGATGGAAGCAAAGGGGACATGCAAAGGGTGGCTGGTGTGGGCCGCTAGGTGAAGCTGGAGGTGGATGCCGACAGGCTCCTGAACACAGGTGATAGGGGAGAGAGTGTGGCCGTAAAAAGGTGTTGCTGCTTGGCTGGTGGGGCCGGTAGCACTGCAGATAAGCTGCAGGTGGCAGAGGATCAGCACAGAGAGAGAGATGTTTGGGTAGCTGCTGGCTGCTGGCAACACACACAGAAGTGATGGGCTACAGAGAGAGTTGAAGGTTAGCTGGTGGGGTGCCTTCTGAAGAGTGAGAGTGGCCGGGTTCATTTTGGTGTGGTTGGTACAGCAGGCAGGCAAGAGGTTCACGGTGATTGAGGAGGTGGAATTCCCTTGGTAGTGACAGGCCTAAGTCAGTGTTTGTGGTTGTGTGAGTAAGGCTTCAGTGTCGCAAGAAGCTTGTATACAGTGTTGACTGGGAATATATTGCTGGGTGTTTATTTGTCTATGGTGCCCCTGTTTTGTGCTGTCTTTCTGGCGTGGGTGGGTGGTGAATTGTGGAAAGTGTTCCAGCCGGTTTGGCTGATGGTGCCTCCGTTCGTGTGTTGTATTCCAAGTTTGGGAGGTGAAGGGCTATAGAGGCAGTGGTTCTTTTTTCGTTTTTTCACCTCACACTACTCATGTTGCCTTCTTTACGAAATGGCAACCTTGCTTGCTTTACAAACTAGCAAGCATCATAGACATGCATATTCCCATCATACTTGAATCTAGGCAGCCCACTAACAATGCCTCTTGCTTGCATGTTCTTTAACCTTTGTATGTTCACATGTCTAATCCTTTTATGCCACATGTCAATGTACTGTACCACATTTCGGCTTTTAGAGAACATGGCTGATTTTAACTCAGGAATCCCAGCATCCAACTTAAATAACCTACCTTCTTTCTTGCCTTTGGCAACAACTCTACATCCATTTTTGAAATCCTCAATGAATCAACCATGCTCATTGAAAAACGAACCTGTAAACCCTGTTTCACCATTTGACCAACTGAGGCCAAACTTTTTGTAATAGAAGGCACATACAAGACATCTGCCATAGACTTTGTTTCACCATTGTTGTGCATCACCAATGGTACACTTCCAACATGTGTGATAGCATGTTGGGAATCATCTCCTGTCTCCACATAGCCTTTCACATCCATTGGCTTCATATGCTCAAACCATTCGCCATGACAAGTCATATGGTTTGATGCTCCAAAGTCCATATACCAAGTGTCATCATTGTCACCATTTATCATCATAGATCTTCCATGACATGTTTCATGGCAAACAAGTGATTTGCGCTGCCATCATTACTGCTTGATGCAAAATTTCCACCATTTGCATAATTTCCACCATGTTGTGGATAATGTCTACCATGTTGTGCTCTACCCCCTCTCAAATCATTTTGTTTGCGGTAACAATCACGTGCCATATGACCAAACTTCCCATAGTAATGGCATTCCACATTTTGCATAGATGCTTGTTGGCCTTGCCAACGTCCTCTTCGAGGAGGATTACCTCTTCCTCTCTGAGGTGTATATCCACGACCACCTCTGGCACCATATGTAGGCTGAAAATTCTGTTGCGGTGACCTATCCTGCCATCCACAACCATTACCATGACCTCGTGATGCAAATCTCCCCCTGCCTCTAAATCCCCTTTGTGAATAGAAAGCCTGATTTCTGCCATTATCATCATGGCTAGTAGATGCATCATGAAAAGAGTCACTGAGTTTGATTTCCTCAACAAGCAAGAGTGAGACCAACTCATCATCAAAATCTGGTAAACCTATACTCCGAACAGAAATAGATGTATCAAAAGACTTGTACTCCTTTCCAAGACCACGCAAGAAGGCAATGTCTACCAGATCATCATCAGGCATGGGGGCATTGATAGTTGCCAATGCATCTACATACTTCTTTATCTCTTGTACATAATCATGAATACTCCTTCCTTTTCGCTTCACATTATGAATCTGTTGTCTCACAACAGACTTACAAGCACTAGTATCTGTATCAAATAGCTTTACCAATTGGGATTCTGAGCATCATGTGTATATATGAGTATAGCATACGAGATACATATAGACAAGTAATGCAAAACCTTGTATGCTCTCTCTGACCATTGCTTATGAGCTACAACGTATTGTTGTGTAGGTTGTCGGGGTAGTTCTGGCTCTGGCTCCGCACCTATAACAAGGTTCCAAAATCCTTTTTCCTTTAAAAAGCTTTTTTCTTTCACGTACACATCCACATCCATTTACTTTACATCTCATCCTTTCACATAACCTCACATCTCATTCTCATCTCATCATTTACATCACATTCTTTCACATACACATCCACATCCATTTACTTTACATCTCATCCTTTCACATAACCTCACATCTCATTCTCATCTCATCATTCACATCCACATTCATTTACATCACATTCTTTCACATACACATCCACATTTATTTACTTTACATCTCATCCTTTCACATAACCTCACATTTCATTCTCATCTCATCATTCACATCCACATCTATTTACTTCACATCTCATCCATATACATTTACTTTACATCTCATCCTTTCACATAACCTCACATCTCATTCTCATTTAGAGCTTTTTCTATTTGATACCGATTTCTTTTCCCATTTAAATGATTGAATTCCAAATGTCATGGGAATTACTCTTTTATCATTTAATTTTTCTCATGCATAAAATAAATTTATCAAAAATTCATCTTTAAATTTAAATAAAATATCCATTAGTTTCAATATGCTAAGAATTTCACTTTTTTCCATTTAAATGATTGCATTCCAAATGTCATGGAAATTTCTCTTTTATCATTTAAATGAAATTACCATAATTTTCTCTTTTCTTAATTATTTAATTATGCATAAACCTTAAAAATTAGTTTTCCATGGAATGTGATGAAAATCATTCTTTATGCATAGGATGACCAATCCCTAAATATGGTAGGAAGTCCTCTTTTCACGTTAATATGCATAAGAATGAATTATGTATCAATTTTTTTAAAATTTTGCCATAGCTCCGCTCTGCTATTACTGATAATTTTTAATATTTTTAAAAAGAATAAACTTAGTAATACAATTATGATAGTATAACTATATTCCAAACTTAAATCCAATTTATGGATTTAAATCATAATTTTAGAAGCA
This sequence comes from Cibotium barometz, assembly GCF_041138505.1. Taxonomy (NCBI): domain Eukaryota; kingdom Viridiplantae; phylum Streptophyta; class Polypodiopsida; order Cyatheales; family Cibotiaceae; genus Cibotium; species Cibotium barometz. The sequence continues at coordinate 37,265,108 of NC_141065.1, forward strand.
TAAAAGTATAAAAAGCCCTTTCTTAATCTCTAGCTTCACAAGCCTAGAGTTTGAGTTGTGAATTGAGAATTTATCAATGAGAAGCATCATCTGAATAGAGAATTGGTCATAGGAATGACCATTCTTTTGGGGAGAGAGAGAGATATACATAAAAAACATCCTAAATCAAGCATAAAGATAAACTTTTCTTAATTATTCATTACAACTCTTAAGAAAAGCTTGATTTGCAATATAAACACTTAATTAGAAACTTCTCAAGCTTGAGAGGGGTTGAGAAGTGAAAACATTGAGAATAAGTAGAGAAAAAACCATGAAATTACATCTTACCTCTTGATTTTACTTGCTTCTCTATCTTAGAAAAAGCCCAAACCAATCAATTGGTTAGTGTGTTGAGAGGAAAGCTCCAAGGATGGTTGAAGAGAGAGAGAAGCTCCACTCTCTCCAAAAGTAGAGGGTTTTTAAGGGATAATAGAAAATATCATTATTTTAAAGTAATATTGGCATGGTATAGCTCAAAGACGAGAATAAAAAAGAATGACGGTCTATTTATAGGTGACGGAGGCCACTAATTGAGTCCAACTAAGTTCTAGAATTTTCTAGCTTTAGTTTGGATGAATTTGGACAAGATTTGGACCAGTTTGGCTCCCTTTTAGTTTGTTCTAGGAGAGAGGAGAGATAAAAATATCACAACCTTTTTGAATTAAAAATTCATCCACATGTGTGAATTAGGGACCTACCTCAAGAGTCTCCTCCTCCTTATTACCAAGGTGTCAAAACTTCATCATTTCTCTCTCCAAAATATCTCATTTTTTTAGTAATATCTGATAGTTTTTAACTAATAAACCTTGTACTCAGTCAACTCTTCATCTTATGTGAGCATTTACTCATTTTTTGGTATTTTCTTTTCTTCTTTGGATTTATCTCATCCCAACACTTGGATTAATCTTATTGGCCCATAGGAACCTTACTCTAGACATTTTCTCTCTCTAGGCCAAAATAGGGTAAGACAAGATCTTTCTTCTATTTCAGAGAGGGGAATAATTTCAAGAGTAGAAGGGGAGGTTCTTACAACTTACACCTCAAAAGCCAGAGGGAGGAATTTTACAAATTACGTTAGTATAGTGCAACATTGACAAGCGTTGTTAGTGGGAGAATCTTGTGAGTCTCTACCAAGAGTCTATCAGGTGATTAGTTACGTAAAAGAGAAGATAGAGTAGAGTCCTTAAGGAAAGAATAGTTAGAGTTAGATGGATGAGTGGTGAAAGCAGTAGAGAAGTGAGAAATTGAGAAAGAGAAGAACATTGAAAAAGATGTAACAAGAGACTTGTTGACCATTTGAAAGAGTTGAATGAACTACTAGGGGAAGGACCGAGAGGAATCCCATTAGCATTTAGAAATTAAACGAAGGACGTATTATAGGGAGTACACCCTCTAGCATAAGTAAGAACGATCCCTCATACTGTGGGACATATTAGTTTCAAGTGACGACAACGAGGGTTATCAACCTAGAGTAAGACTTATTAAAGAGGAAGTAGGAGGTGCGAAAGAGGAACGTGAAGGAGAGAACGGTAGTGTTCGAGGACACATGTACACATATTCAAGAAAGCAAAATCACCTTAGAAACTTTACCAGGATTCTGTGTTTAGATAATTATTTTATATACCTAAAGAGAAAGCGCTCGATTTCTTTGAAGAAGAAGACTCAAGATTAGGTTTGTTTTTCTTTGAACCGATGGCACTTCCACCACTGAGAGTGACAGTTCACTTAGCAGACGTTATACAATATAGTGGACTTTGGGATGAGGACCAAGATGCTCATAAATAAAGATTCAATGTCACATGCATGGTGAAACAAATCATGGATGATGACCAAAAATTACACATCTTTCTAGCGACATTGAAGGATGAAGCTGCTAGTTGGTATGGGAATCTTGACCTAGCCTTAAGAGCAAAGTATAATGACTTATCACAAGAATTTCTTACAAAGTTTAGAAGGAAAGGTTTCCAAGACCTCCTAGCACAACAATTAGACCACCTATCTTAGGGGATTGACAAAAATATAGACCATTATATCAAACAAATGGGAACAATTGTGAGGAAGATGGGAGCTACTGCTCTGAATGAAGAGACATTAAAACCTCATTTCGTCGATGTTATTCATAATATAGAGGCACAAACACATGTAAACCTTAGGAATCTTGTGACATTAGTAGATGCGAAACAAGAATCGAGATATTGGGAAGAAGTGCAATCCGATGATGCAAGTTGCTATAGATCTTAGGCCTTCACAATTTGTAGTTACTCACAAACAATGAAGCCAATGCCACCCCATGGAATGCTTAAAATTTTTGGAATAAGTGTGCAAGGACAAGCTATGATGGGCATTAACCCATCGAGTTATATTCCATATAATCCTTATGTGTCTCAGCACCCACGTATATGGTTCAAGGCACTCCTCAAGTACCTTTGAGTGAGGCTAAGGTCACATAAATAGTAGCAAATTCATTAGGCAAGTTCAAAGAATAAATTCTTAATGTAGTGCACATGTGTAAGATTCCTCCCCCAACCCCTTTTTGATGTCTAGTATCTTCCCCTGTAATCAACCTCTTCAGAAATATAAAGACCCTGTTGCTAACTATTTTAGCCTAGAGAGAGGAAAATTATTCTAGAGAGAGAATATTCAGATTTTGAATAATTTTTGGATAGAAAAATATCTCTTATAATTCAGATGAGTTCCCCTGAAACAGAAATTCAAAAAGAATTTTCCAATGTGCAATTGGAATTAATTGGAAATAGGTATAAAGAACCTTAGTCTAAGGGTCTAGATTTTCAGAAATCTTTAGACTATGGTCCAATTAAGGTTCCTATGGGCCAATAGCATCAATCCATGTGTAGGGAAGAGATAAATCCAAATTTGTAAAAAGAAGATACCCAAAAATGAGTAAATGCTCACATAAGGTGAAGAGTTGAAAATGTACAAGGTTTATTAGTAAAAAACTATGAGCAATATTAAAATGATTCCATTATGACACATATGTAAGGAAGGGGAATTCTTTAAAGGAGGTGCATATTTCACATAAGATGAAGAGTTGAAAATGTACAAGGTTTATTAGTAAAAAACTATGAGCAATATTAAAATGATTCCATTATGACACATATGTAAGGAAGGGGAATTCTTTAAAGGAGGTGCATATTTCACATAAGATGAAGAGTTGAAAATGTACAAGGTTTATTAGTAAAAAAACTATGAGCAATGTTAAAATGATTCCATTATGACACATATGTAAGGAAGGGGAATTCTTTAAAGGAGGTGCATATTTCACATAAGATGAAGAGTTGAAAATGTACAAGGTTTATTAGTAAAAAAACTATGAGCAATATTAAAATGATTCCATTATGACACATATGTAAGGAAGGGGAGTTCTTTAAAGGAGGTGCATATTTCACATGCTTGAATGAGTTTTAAACTCATAAAAATTGAGATATTTCATCTCTCCTCTCTCCTCATTCAAGTCTAGTTCCAAAAAGTTAGCTTAACTGACCTAAAAATGGTCAAATATTGACCAAACTGATTTAGAAAATTCTAGAATCAGTTTGTTTGGTTAGGAGCTCAATTTTTCCTATAAATAGAAGCCTCCCCCTTGTTGAAAAATATATAGTGTTTATGCATCGTTACTCTACTCCACCTAAGCCAAGAACTGTGAATTCATTTAATAATTCACTAGTTTTTGGAGCTTCCCTCTTTCTTCAATCCCCATTAGTGGCTCCATCAACATACTTAACCAATTGATTGGTTGGGGGCCTCTACCGTGAACAAAGAATCAAGCAAGTTGTAAGGTAATTAGTGAATATTGATCTTTCTATAATTTCTCAATGTTTCTCTCTTCTCAACCCCTCTCAAGCTTGAGAAGTTTAATTGGTATGGTTTTTTTTTAAATGCTATTGAAGTTTGAATAGTAGTGAAGAGTTACATAATGCTATTGAAGTTAATTTTCATTTATGTTTAAATTCTAATGTTTTTTATGTAAATTCTCACTCTCACTCAAGAAATGGTCATACTCATGACCCATTCTCAATCCAAATCAAGCTTTTCATAAAGCTTTTCCTTAACCCAAGATTAAGCTATGCTTGAGGCCAAATTAATGGCTTTTTTTCTATGCTTTTAGTTTATGTATATTAATGATTCAATCCATTATGGATTAATAATCCAATTAGAGATCATTTTAATTATTTCCTTAATGATAAGCATTATCCCTTAGAAAAATTGAGATTTATCAGTCATAGCAGCGGAGCTATGGCAAAATTTTTATAAAAATTATGCATAAAATAATCTCATTCAAAGCATAAAAAGAGGACTTCCTACCATATTCTAGGAATTATCATCCTAGATTAATTGAAAGAATTTCATTACAATCATGGAGAAATTGAATTTTAATGTCATGCATAAAGGATAAGTTTTTATATCAAAAGTGTTATTTTTATCATTTTTATTTCATGCATAGAAGTATGCATAATGGATAAATTTTTATATCAAAAGTGTTATTTTTACCATTTTTATTTCATGCATAGAAGTATGCATAATGGATAAATTTTTATATCAAAAGTGTTATTTTTACCATTTTTATTTCATGCATAGAAGTATGCATAATGGATAAATTTTTATATCAAAAGTGTTATTTTTACCATTTTTATTTCATGCATAGAAGTATGCATAATGGATAAATTTTTATATCAAAAGTGTTATTTTTACCATTTTTATTTCATGCATAGAAGTATGCATAATGGATAAATTTTTATATCAAAAGTGTTATTTTTATCATTTTTAATTTTCATGCATAGAAGTATGCATAAAGGAAAAATTTTTTATATCAAAAGTGTTACTTTTATCATTTTTAATTTTCATGCATAGAAGTATGCATAAAGGAAAAAGTTTTATATCAAAAGTGTTACTTTTATCATTTTTAATTTTCATGCATAGAAGTATGCATAAAAGAAAATTTTTATATCAAAAGTGTTACTTTTATCATTTTTAATTTTCATGCATAAAAGTATGCATAAAAGAAAATTTTTATATGAAAAGTGTTACTTTTATCATTTTTAATTTTCATGCATAGAAGTATGCATAAAGGAAAATTTTTTATATCAAAAGTGTTACTTTTATCATCTTTAATTTTCATGCATAGAAGTATGCATAAAGGAAAAATTTTTATATCAAAAGTGTTACTTTTATCATATTGGATTTCATGCATATAGGTATGCATAAAAGATATTCTTTTTATACTAAAAGTGTGATTTTTCTCATAAATGGATTTTATGCTTAACTTAGATGCATAAGAGAAATTCTTTTATTCTAAAAGTGTAATTCCCTACCAAATTGAAATTATGCATAAGAAGATGCATAAAAGATTGATTTCGAAAGTGTTAGTCTCCTTAAATGGAATTTATGTATAAATAAATGTGTAGAGAAATCTTATATCAAATATAAGAATTCTCTTTTAAAAAAAAGATATGAAATGTGATAAGATGTGATAAGAGGTGTATGAGATGTGATAAGAATTGATAAGATGCATATGGAAAGTGATAGGATGTGATAAGAGGTGTATGAGATGTGATAAGAATTGATAAGATGCGTATGGAAAATGATAGGATGTGATAAGAGGTGTATGAGATGTGATAAGAATTGATAAGATGCGTATGGAAAGTGATAGGATGTGATAAGAGGTGTATGAGATGTAAAAAGATGTGATAAGATGTGTATGAGATGTGATAAGATTTGATAAGATGCGTATGGAAAGTGATAGGATGTGATAAGAGGTGTATGAGATGTAAAAAGATGTGATAAGATGTGTATGAGATGTGATAGAATGTGTTAAGATGAGTTAGGATGTGTTAAGATGTATATGGGATGTGTTAGGACGAGAATGGATGTAATATGGTTGTATGAATGTGATGTGGATGTATACATGTAGATGTATATGTATGAATGTGAATGTTGATGTGGATGTGGATGTATGGATGTAGATACGGATGTGTATGTATGTATGTGGATGTGTATGTATGAATGAGGATGTAAAAATGGACGTATGTATATAGATGTGGATGTATGGATGTATGTATGTAGATGTGGATGTATGGATGTGATTGTGAATGAAGAGGTGGATGTGAATGTATGGATGTAGATACAGATGTGGATGTATGTATGTAGATATGGATGTATGGATGTGATTATGAATGAAGAGGTGGATGTGAATGTATGGATGTAGATACAGATGTGGATGTATGTATGTAGATATGGATGTATGGATGTGATTATGAATGAAGAGGTGGATGTGAATGTATGGATGTAGATACGGATGTGGATGTATGTATGTGAATGTGGATGTATGAATGAGGATGTGAAAATGGATGTATACATGTGAATGTGGATGTATGAATATGAATGTGGATGTGTGGATGTGGAAATGGAGGTATAGATGTATGAATGTAGATGTGGATGTATGCATGTAGATGCGTATGTATGAATGTGAAATTGGATGTATGATGTGGACGTACGAACATGGATATGTATGTAGAATAATGAATATGAAGATGTATGTGAGATAATGTAGTCTATATGAGTGAATGGATGAGAACGAGTACACACTGAATGGAATGTGGAATAAGTAATGTGGTCCGAGAGTGGATAATATGGAAAGACAAGAGTTCGTTATAGAAATTGTATTTGTGACTGTTTGTAAATGACTGTTTTATGTCAAGAATGCTGGAGAAGCATTTTGACCGTCTTGAGGATTAAGGTCATGAAGACTGAACTGATAAAGTTGCAACTGCTGACGGAGAGTCAATGGAGGACGTCTCGCGTAGCAAGGTCGATGGAGGTCTTGACCAGCCTCGGCTCGATTTAAATGGTGAGCTTCCGGTACGGTGGATGAGGGACCAAGGAAGCGGCCTATGAGTGAAGCGCTAGGTCACCTGCGAAGGATCCTAGAGGGTGCTGACCATACGGTGCTCGGGCTCTGGGTCGCCGAAGATACCCACACGTGCGTCGTGGAAGATATTGGAATAAGGAGTAAGAGTTGTTTTTCTGAAACCGGGCATGGATCTGGTTGATTGACCTTGCTGGTCCTCAACAGATGAGTCCATGGCTCTTTTATATGGATCTGTGGGTTGATCTTGCTGATCTTCCACGGAGATTCCATTCTATTATATGAATATATTGCCGGTTACTATGAGCTAGGAACCATGGAAAAGGCCCCTGAGAGAACAGGTGGTGAGCGTTTTGGTTGCCAATGATGCCATAAGTATACCGATGAAAGAATGACTGGAAATAAGGATTCAACCAGAGACTTTGAGGATTGTCATCAGTGACATAATGGTTTTATTAAAGGATTGTTTTAAAGCTAGTTGATGCTAAGAAAAAGGCAATTTCATATTGGGTGTGTAAGTGGTATGACTAGTTTTATGTTTGCATGAACTTCCGGCTAGGGGGCCTTGGAACTCTTTTCCTTGGTACCCGGGACAAAACCTAACCAAATTCCAAATTGGATCCCATCACTACAGTGGTTGGGCGGTTGGCTAACCCATGGGATCGGATGGGGTTAGGCTGGACTGATGGATCCGTAAATCGAGATTTAATTTCTATTATTATAATAGATGAAGTAAATCCCGGATAGAAATTGTTCTATGGATAGGAATCAACGGCTGTGCCTCTTGATGGGGAAAAAAGCGTTGATCCCAATGATCCAAGTGCAAGTTCTTCCTTGATTTGACCAAGTACCGTTAAAGGTGCAGTCAGATCAGTTTGATCAGTAATGATCTTAACTACGTTAGAGTAAAGAGTTATCCTGGTGGAATCGCCCGTGCTCTCCGGGTAAAGGAAGTTTTTTCCGGTTTCGGTTTTGGACAAACCGACGGATTAGTCTCTTGTCCGGATATCCGTGGGCGAGGCCCCGAGTGTGGGACCCCTGTCCCGCGCGAGAAGTGCTACTTCCGCTGCTAGTACCCCAAATCCGTTGCTCGGTGGGAACAGGGATCTCACAGTTGGTATCAGAGCGGTTTTGAAAGCTAATAAAGATAATTAAATTCTTATCTGAAATTGGTAATAAGAATTCAGAAACAGCATTTTCATAATGTATTTTCATTCCGTAAGCTTCTTTAATGAAGAAATTTTAATCAAAGAAATTGTTTTTATAGATGGAAGTTCCACATTTATCTGGTATTCCCGACCTCACCCAGTCTCAAGATATGATTGCATTTGCCTTCGAGCATCTCATCTCTTCCGCTTCAACTCAAACAAGCCGAGCAAGACTCGCACGCCATTTCGCGGATTTATATTTTCCTACCCCAGCGGAGAGAATACAACATAAGTGGTTTGCAGGGCAATATGTCCACGCCCATTGCAACCACCATATAATGCTGTGGCAGAATCTCTCATTGACTATGATCCTGTTAAAGCTAAAAATGGTGCATGGTGTCATTCTATATCATTCGACACCTCGAAATTTCAGACTTTCATGTCGAATTTATAGACTCCTTAGTCGATTTATCCCTAAGGAGAAAATAATAGCTCCCTTCGCAGTTAGAGAACTTATGTAACAGGGCATGACTATGGCCCAGTACCGTCGTCTTATGCGTCTCTCGAAGAGATTTTGAATTTTGGAGCCGAGCCACTCTATGTAATTATTGCAACTTGTATATAAATATACAAATGTTTTTTTTTACGGACGATCGGATAAAGAAAAATCTATTTATCAGACTTAAGTCATAGATCTCCAATAAGATCAACTGAGGAGCAAATTATGTCAAAAGTTTATCAAGACGCACAAAAAGGTTGTAATTGTTTGATATAATTCATACAAATTGTTAATTCAAATTGAAATTCGTAAATTAGTAATTGGGTCTTCAATTGGAAGTACCGCAATTGTATGGAACCCTGACTTGCTTGAGACCTAGACATGATGGTATTTACCTTATAGTTTCGAGTATCATGACTATCCGTATATACCGAGGGTATAACTGCAGCTCTTTACCGACAGTATATACGAGTAAATCTAAGACTTGAAATTATAAGCGTTAATGCTATCCAGATGATGATTTTGAATGTGGTTGATATGATTTTTAATTCTGTTTGGGAATTGATGAATTGATTTGGATTCTGATTGAAAAATGATGATCCTTGAAAATGGATTGAAATGTAATAAGCTGAGCGAAACCACAATGTGGATGATTGGGACGAGTCCCTGTAATGATAAATGATGAAAATGATTCAGCAAATCACTATGAGATTAGTGGATTATGTTGTCAAATTGCTACTGTTAATACTTGAGACGGTAGATCAAGTTAAGGGATGACAAATTGAGAACTTGCTTAACTTAAATTCCGTGGAGGAATGTTCAGAAGGAAATTTTCGGTCTAATGGACCATTATCATGTTAAAGATATGAATGATATGATTTGAATGAATTGTTATTTAATGATGAATTCTATATAAGGGATATTTATCCCCATATTCTGTTGGGTTGACCGGAATATAAGGAACCCCAGAATAAATTGGATCTTAAGCAAAAAAGTTGTCCTCTACTTGCGAGATGAGGACATCTTGCACCTTTTAAGTGGGGTAGAATGTAAGATTCCTTCCCCAGCCTTAGAGGTAAACAGGAGTAAGAATCTCCCTTTCTGATCTTATAATTATTCTATCTCTAAAATAAAAGAAAGATTCTGTTTAAAAAAGGAAGAATCTTTTTCCTAAATACTTCTCAAGAGTCCCACCTGTTTTAAGGATTCAGAACAACGAGTTCAGAAGTGAGAATCGATGTTTTGGATATCAAGGTTTTGGTCTCGAGTACGGCCCAAAAGAAGTTCTTTATCTCTTGGGAAGTATAAGAAGTTATCTCCCAGATATTGTGGACCAAAGAAAGTAGGTGATTTAGCTTACGAACTTCTTTTATCTCCTCATCTCAAAGTTCTGAATGCCTTCTATAGAAAAATGTGCCAAACCCAAATCATGGAAAGACGGTAAAACTTCAGTGGCAAGTTACCGTTGGCTTCTAAGTTACGCTAGCTCCTTCCTTTATATAAGTCGCAACTTTTACTTGTCGTTCACAGTAATCTTACTTCCATCGATCTTCTTTCTTTCTTAATCTCCTTCATGGCTTGGCAACAAGAATTAGTTTTATCCATGATGATTTCTCACCTTCAAGACGCAAGGGAGTCTGTGAAGAAAGATTTTATAGAGCAGTATGAGCGCTCACTTTTCCCTCACTTGGGAACTTCTGTAGCGCAGACAAAATGGCGGACCTATCAATACATAACTAGGGTAACACCCTGGGGTCAGCAGCAGTTTCGTAACAATGTCCACTTGGCCATGGTTATTGAAGCTTTGGGTTTGGGTCCCCGATACTACTGCGTCATGAGATCAAGGCATCCTGGGTTTTCTGGGCGGGTCTTCTTACTGGCGTGTTTTCTTCCTCATGAGAAGATATGCCTTTACCCCGTTTTTGGCTTGCCTCTCAGAGGTCCTTTTGTTAGAACACCTCATACCACTGAGATAGGCGCAGCAATAACCCACAGAATCATTCCCATAGATGAGTTACCTTATACTTGTGCAGCTTGTGAGGACTGCTTTTGTGACCATATGATGGACGGGCTTATGGAAGTGTAAAGAGTTCCTCTATCTTTACTGTATAAGTTCCGAGAATGAATAAAGTTTAAATCTTGTTCGTATTTTGAATCTTGCTCTCTTTAAGACTTATCTTGGTGGTTAATCTTGATTAAAATTTTTCTCTAAGTCTCATATTCGTGAATCTTGCGAAATTATCACAAGTTGCGAGATGAGGACATCTCGCGTTTTTTAAGTGGGGTAGAATGTAAGATTCCTCCCCCAACCCCTTTTTGATGTCTAGTATCTTCCCCTGTAATCAACCCTCTTCAGAAATATAAAGACCCTGTTGCTAACTATTTTAGCCTAGAGAGAGGAAAATTATTCTAGAGAGAGAATATTCAGATTTTGAATAATTTTTGGATAGAAAAATATCTCTTATAATTCAGATGAGTTCCCCTGAAACAGAAATTCAAAAAGAATTTTCCAATGTGCAATTGGAATTAATTGGAAATAGGTATAAAGAACCTTAGTCTAAGGGTCTAGATTTTCAGAAATCTTTAGACTATGGTCCAATTAAGGTTCCTATGGGCCAATAGCATCAATCCATGTGTAGGGAAGAGATAAATCCAAATTTGTAAAAAGAAGATACCCAAAAATGAGTAAATGCTCACATAAGGTGAAGAGTTGAAAATGTACAAGGTTTATTAGTAAAAAACTATGAGCAATATTAAAATGATTCCATTATGACACATATGTAAGGAAGGGGAATTCTTTAAAGGAGGTGCATATTTCACATAAGATGAAGAGTTGAAAATGTACAAGGTTTATTAGTAAAAAACTATGAGCAATATTAAAATGATTCCATTATGACACATATGTAAGGAAGGGGAATTCTTTAAAGGAGGTGCATATTTCACATAAGATGAAGAGTTGAAAATGTACAAGGTTTATTAGTAAAAAACTATGAGCAATGTTAAAATGATTCCATTATGACACATACGTAAGGAAGGGGAATTCTTTAAAGGAGGTGCATATTTCACATAAGATGAAGAGTTGAAAATGTACAAGGTTTATTAGTAAAAAAACTATGAGCAATATTAAAATGATTCCATTATGACACATATGTAAGGAAGGGGAGTTCTTTAAAGGAGGTGCATATTTCACATGCTTGAATGAGTTTTAAACTCATAAAAATTGAGATATTTCATCTCTCCTCTCTCCTCATTCAAGTCTAGTTCCAAAAAGTTAGCTTAACTGACCTAAAAATGGTCAAATATTGACCAAACTGATTTAGAAAATTCTAGAATCAGTTTGTTTGGTTAGGAGCTCAATTTTTCCTATAAATAGAAGCCTCCCCCTTGTTGAAAAATATATAGTATTTATGCATCGTTACTCTACTCCACCTAAGCCAAGAACTGTGAATTCATTTAATAATTCACTAGTTTTTGGAGCTTCCCTCTTTCTTCAATCCCCATTAGTGGCTCCATCAACATACTTAACCAATTGATTGGTTGGGGGCCTCTACCGTGAACAAAGAATCAAGCAAGTTGTAAGGTAATTAGTGAATATTGATCTTTCTATAATTTCTCAATGTTTCTCTCTTCTCAACCCGTCTCAAGCTTGAGAAGTTTAATTGGTATGGTTTTTTTTAAAATGCTATTGAAGTTTGAATAGTAGTGAAGAGTTACATAATGCTATTGAAGTTAATTTTCATTTATGTTTAAATTCTAATGTTTTTTATGTAAATTCTCACTCTCACTCAAGAAATGGTCATACTCATGACCCATTCTCAATCCAAATCAAGCTTTTCATAAAGCTTTTCCTTAATCCAAGATTAAGCTATGCTTGAGGCCAAATTAATGGCTTTTTTTCTATGCTTTTAGTTTATGTATATTAATGATTCAATCCATTATGGATTAATAATCCAATTAGAGATCATTTTAATTATTTCCTTAATGATAAGCATTATCCCTTAGAAAAATTGAGATTTATCAGTCATAGCAGCGGAGCTATGGCAAAATTTTTATAAAAATTATGCATAAAATAATCTCATTCAAAGCATAAAAAGAGGACTTCCTACCATATTCTAGGAATTATCATCCTAGATTAATTGAAAGAATTTCATTACAATCATGGAGAAATTGAATTTTAATGTCATGCATAAAGGATAAGTTTTTATATCAAAAGTGTTATTTTTACCATTTTTATTTCATGCATAGAAGTATGCATAATGGATAAATTTTTATATCAAAAGTGTTATTTTTACCATTTTTATTTCATGCATAGAAGTATGCATAATGGATAAATTTTTATATCAAAAGTGTTATTTTTACCATTTTTATTTCATGCATAGAAGTATGCATAATGGATAAATTTTTATATCAAAAGTGTTATTTTTACCATTTTTATTTCATGCATAGAAGTATGCATAATGGATAAATTTTTATATCAAAAGTGTTATTTTTATCATTTTTAATTTTCATGCATAGAAGTATGCATAAAGGAAAAAAATTTTATATCAAAAGTGTTACTTTTATCATTTTTAATTTTCATGCATAGAAGTATGCATAAAGGAAAAATTTTTATATCAAAAGTGTTACTTTTATCATTTTTAATTTTCATGCATAGAAGTATGCATAAAAGAAAATTTTTATATCAAAAGTGTTACTTTTATCATTTTTAATTTTCATGCATAGAAGTATGCATAAAAGAAAATTTTTATATCAAAAGTGTTACTTTTATCATTTTTAATTTTCATGCATAGAAGTATGCATAAAGGAAAATTTTTTATATCAAAAGTGTTACTTTTATCATCTTTAATTTTCATGCATAGAAGTATGCATAAAGGAAAAATTTTTATATCAAAAGTGTTACTTTTATCATATTGGATTTCATGCATATAGGTATGCATAAAAGATATTCTTTTTATACTAAAAGTGTGATTTTTCTCATAAATGGATTTTATGCTTAACTTAGATGCATAAGAGAAATTCTTTTATTCTAAAAGTGTAATTCCCTACCAAATTGAAATTATGCATAAGAAGATGCATAAAAGATTGATTTCGAAAGTGTTAGTCTCCTTAAATGGAATTTATGTATAAATAAATGTGTAGAGAAATCTTATATCAAATATAAGAATTCTCTTTTAAAAAAAAGATATGAAATGTGATAAGATGTGATAAGAGGTGTATGAGATGTGATAAGAATTGATAAGATGCATATGGAAAGTGATAGGATGTGATAAGAGGTGTATGAGATGTGATAAGAATTGATAAGATGCGTATGGAAAATGATAGGATGTGATAAGAGGTGTATGAGATGTGATAAGAATTGATAAGATGCGTATGGAAAGTGATAGGATGTGATAAGAGGTGTATGAGATGTAAAAAGATGTGATAAGATGTGTATGAGATGTGATAAGATTTGATAAGATGCGTATGGAAAGTGATAGGATGTGATAAGAGGTGTATGAGATGTAAAAAGATGTGATAAGATGTGTATGAGATGTGATAGAATGTGTTAAGATGAGTTAGGATGTGTTAAGATGTATATGGGATGTGTTAGGACGAGAATGGATGTAATATGGTTGTATGAATGTGATGTGGATGTATACATGTAGATGTATATGTATGAATGTGAATGTTGATGTGGATGTGGATGTATGGATGTAGATACGGATGTGTATGTATGTATGTGGATGTGTATGTATGAATGAGGATGTAAAAATGGACGTATGTATATAGATGTGGATGTATGGATGTATGTATGTAGATGTGGATGTATGGATGTGATTGTGAATGAAGAGGTGGATGTGAATGTATGGATGTAGATACAGATGTGGATGTATGTATGTAGATATGGATGTATGGATGTGATTATGAATGAAGAGGTGGATGTGAATGTATGGATGTAGATACAGATGTGGATGTATGTATGTAGATATGGATGTATGGATGTGATTATGAATGAAGAGGTGGATGTGAATGTATGGATGTAGATACGGATGTGGATGTATGTATGTGAATGTGGATGTATGAATGAGGATGTGAAAATGGATGTATACATGTGAATGTGGATGTATGAATATGAATGTGGATGTGTGGATGTGGAAATGGAGGTATGGATGTATGAATGTAGATGTGGATGTATGCATGTAGATGCGTATGTATGAATGTGAAATTGGATGTATGATGTGGACGTACGAACATGGATATGTATGTAGAATAATGAATATGAAGATGTATGTGAGATAATGTAGTCTATATGAGTGAATGGATGAGAACGAGTACACACTGAATGGAATGTGGAATAAGTAATGTGGTCCGAGAGTGGATAATATGGAAAGACAAGAGTTCGTTATAGAAACTGTATTTGTGACTGTTTGTAAATGACTGTTTTATGTCAAGAATGCTGGAGAAGCATTTTGACCGTCTTGAGGATTAAGGTCATGAAGACTGAACTGATAAAGTTGCAACTGCTGACGGAGAGTCAATGGAGGACGTCTCGCGTAGCAAGGTCGATCGAGGTCTTGACCAGCCTCGGCTCGATTTAAATGGTGAGCTTCCGGTACGGTGGATGAGGGACCAAGGAAGCGGCCTATGAGTGAAGCGCTAGGTCACCTGCGAAGGATCCTAGAGGGTGCTGACCATACGGTGCTCGAGCTCTGGGTCGCCGAAGATACCCACACGTGCGTCGTGGACGATATTGGAATAAGGAGTAAGAGTTGTTTTTCTGAAACCGGGCATGGATCTGGTTGATTGACCTTGCTGGTCCTCAACAGATGAGTCCATGGCTCTTTTATATGGATATGTGGGTTGATCTTGCTGATCTTCCACGGAGATTCCATTCTATTATATGAATATATTGCCGGTTACTATGAGCTAGGAACCATGGAAAAGGCCCCTGAGAGAACAGGTGGTGAGCGTTTTGGTTGCCAATGATGCCATAAGTATACCGATGAAAGAATGACTGGAAATAAGGATTCAACCAGAGACTTTGAGGATTGTCATCAGTGACATAATGGTTTTATTAAAGGATTGTTTTAAAGCTAGTTGATGCTAAGAAAAAGGCAATTTCATATTGGGTGTGTAAGTGGTATGACTAGTTTTATGTTTGCATGAACTTCCGGCTAGGGGGCCTTGGAACTCTTTTCCTTGGTACCCGGGACAAAACCTAACCAAATTCCAAATTGGATCCCATCACTACAGTGGTTGGGCGGTTGGCTAACCCATGGGATCGGATGGGGTTAGGCTGGACTGATGGATCCGTAAATCGAGATTTAATTTCTATTATTACAATAGATGAAGTAAATCCCGGATAGAAATTGTTCTATGGATAGGAATCAACGGCTGTGTCTCTTGATGGGGAAAAAAGCGTTGATCCCAATGATCCAAGTGCGAGTTCTTCCTTGATTTGACCAAGTACCGTTAAAGGTGCAGTCAGATCAGTTTGATCAGTAATGATCTTGACTACGTTAGAGTAAAGAGTTATCCTGGTGGAATCGCCCGTGCTCTCCGGGTAAAGGAAGTTTTTTCCGGTTTCGGTTTTGGACAAACCGACGGATTAGTCTCTTGTCCGGATATCCATGGGCGAGGCCCCGAGTGTGGGACCCCTGTCCCGCGCGAGAAGTGCTACTTCCGCTGCTAGTACCCCAAATCCGTTGCTCGGTGGAAACAGGGATCTCACAACATGCAAGATAAAGGGGTATACGTTGTGGCACCGCAAAATGCGATAAATACTCAGAATCCATGGAGATCAAATATTTGGTGTGGGAACTACCATGGATATGGCCATTTAGCAATGTAATATCCAACAATATTAAGGATTGTTCTAGACCAACCATAAACTCTATTTTGCAATTATTGTTTACAAAGAAATCATAGTGAAGGCCAATGTTATATCAAGTGCAACCATCAGCAAAAATAACCTTAAGGGCTACAAACTAATTATATTTTCATGGAAAAAGTTATATTCATGAGATAGGCCCACCATCGTGACCTTTTATGTAAAGAGGATTGTTTGCACAAGGGTAATCTCCATTACCTCTAGGACCTCATATCCTAACAATAGTGGAAATATGCAGAGCGGTTCTCCTTTTAGAAGAAACTTTGGAAATCCTAGAAATAGTGAAATGAGTGGTAATCGCTTTAGGCCAAAAAGTCCCATGATATGC
The DNA here is from genome assembly GCF_041138505.1 of Cibotium barometz. Taxonomy (NCBI): domain Eukaryota; kingdom Viridiplantae; phylum Streptophyta; class Polypodiopsida; order Cyatheales; family Cibotiaceae; genus Cibotium; species Cibotium barometz. The sequence goes on from NC_141065.1 coordinate 37,281,875, forward strand.
TATGTTGTCAACAAGGGGGGCATATAGCGACTTATTATTCCAATGAAATAAAACACCAAGATTACACTCCCATATGTAGAAATTATAGTGGTGGGGAAGGCCATTACGAACAAAATTATCCACTAAAAGCTAAGTCTTTGACTCTGCTGAAGATAAGGGTAAACAAGTTGTGAGTGAGGCCTGGCTCTTTAGTAAATCTTGTAGAAATAGAAAATAAGGACTCCCTCCAAACCACTAAATTAAAATATGTACCTTGCAAAGTAACCTTTGCAAAGAGCTAGCCTAGTAACATTGGTCATGTAGATAAAGCTACCCACTATGCGCCTGTATTATGTAGTGGGGTCCCCCAAACGCTCACCTATATATGTGGAAGGCTTTGTATTCTGCTCCAATGGCACTGAAATAGGCTTACAACTTGTCATACACAACATGTCCAAGCCATACTACCTCTGCAATAACAAAATGCCATGAGGTGATCTCACCACCTCTATGCCCAAGAAGCACTGTAGCTTACCCAAATCCTTCATCTCAAACTTTTTTTTCAAAAGCCTCCTGACATCATGTAAGATTCCTCCCCAGCCTCTCAAGATGTCCAGAATCTTTCCCTGTAATCAAATCCCTCTTCAGATATATAAAAGATCTTGTTTCTACCTATTTTGGCTTAGAGAGAGAAAATGTTCTAGAGAGAGGTTATTCAGATTTTAGATATTTTTGAAATCTCTTCTTATTAAAATAAATTCCCTCGAAACAGAAGTTCAAAGAGTTTTTCAGAAAAACTCTGCTACGACCCGAGTAAGCAGAGTGAGACTCGCACGTCATTTTGAGAGTCTTTACTTTCCTGATCCTCTTGAGCGACGTTGGTATATGTGGTTCTGTGTGGAGGACAATGTATTAATGTCAGTATGAGCCAGCATCAGAGGCTTAGGCAAAATATTTCCTTAGCCATGATTCTGATAAGGCTAGGGCTTGTTCACATGTACAACTCTTTGATCATTCACCCAAGAACTTCAGAATTTCATGCCGAGTTTTTAGGCTTCTTAGCTGCTTTATCCCTAGAAGTAGAATTAAAGCACCTATAAGATTCTCCCCCAGCCTCTCAAGATGTCCAGCATCTTCCCATGTAATCAAATCCCTCCTTAGAAATATAAAAGATCTTGTTTCTAACTGTTTTAGCCTAGAGAGAGAAAATATTCTAGAGAGAGAATATTCAGATTTTTAATATTTTTGGATAGAAAAATATCTCATCTTATTAAAATAAGTTCCCTTGAAACAGAAATTCAAAAAAGAACTTCCAATGTGCAACTGAAATTTATTGGAATTGGGTATAAAGGACCTTAGCCTAAGGGTTTAGATTTTCAGAAATTTATGGACTATGGTCCAATTAAGGTTTCTGTGGGCCAATAGGATTAATCCATGTGTGAGGAGGAGATAAATCCAATTTGTAAAAGGAAATACCCAAAAATGAGTAAATGCTCACATAAGGTGAAGAGTTGAATATGTACAAGGTTTATTAGTAAAAAACTATGAGTAATATTAAAAATATGAGATATTTTGGGTATAATGATTCTATTTTGACACATATGTAAGGAAGGGGAGTCCCTTCAATGCTCACATAAGGTGAAGAGTTGAATATGTACAAGGTTTATTAGTAAAAAACTATGAGTAATATTAAAAATATGAGATATTTTGGGTATAATGATTCTATTTTGACACATATGCAAGGAAGGGGAGTCCCTTCAATGCTCACATAAGGTGAAGAGTTGAATATTTACAAGGTTTATTAGTAAAAAACTTAATATTAAAAATATGAGATATTTTGGGTATAATGATTCTATTTTGACACATATGTAAGGAAGGGGAGTCCATATGTAAGGAAGGGGAGTCCCTTCAATGCTCACATAAGGTGAAGAGTTGAATATGTACAAGGTTTATTAGTAAAAAACTATGAGTAATATCAAAATATGAGATAATTTAGGTATAATGATGCCATTTTGACACATATGTAAGAAAAGGGGAGAGCATTTAATGAGACGCCTACTTCACATGATTAATTGAGTTTTAAATCATCCTAAATTCAGATATTTCATCTCTCCTCTCTCCTAATTCAAGTCTAGTTGCAAAAGTTAGCTCAGCTGACCTAAAAATGGTCAAAAATTGACCAAACTGAATTGGAAAATTCTAGAATCAGTTTGTTTAGTTAGGAGCTCACTTTTTCCTATAAATAGAGGCCTTCCCCTTTGTTGAAACTCAATCATGTTTATGCATTGTTACTCTATTCCACCCAAGCCAAGAACTGTGAATTCATTAATAATTCACTAGTTTTTGACATTTCCCTCTTCCAAAGATAGGTGGCCACTCTTGTTCAATCAAGAGTTGAACCCTCAAACTCTCAAGCCAAAGGAAAGCTATTAAAGTCTTTAGTAAGTTGGTGACTCTTCTTTTTTTTTTAATTATTTCATGGTTTTTATGGTTTAACTGATTTTTATGCTTTATGTCTTCTCTAAAAATGTTATGGCTCATTACAAAAAGGCATTCCCCTCTCTTCTCTAGCAAAACCAACCATTCTCTATCCTTGATAATTTGTCATGTTTTTTATAATGTGGTTTTAATTAAGAGGGAAATTGTTTACTTTAGGATAAATCTAATACTTCTAACTATTTTTTTAGACTTAGAAAGTTGAAAAATGGTCAGGCATACAAAGGAGGTTATGGTGAAATTTGTTGAAATTAGTGAAATAAAATTCATCTTTAATCGTTAGGGTTTCTATATTCCAAGTATTATTTTTATGCATAGGTCATAAAGATAAACTTTTATATCAAAAGTGTTACTTTTATCATTTTTATTTTCATAGGAGTATGCATAAAGATAAATTTTTATATCAAAAGTGTTACTTTTATCATTTTTATTTTCATGCATAGGAGTATGCATAATGATAAATCTTTATATCAAAAGTGTTAGTTTTTTTATTTTTTTTTCATGCATAGGAGTATGCATAATGATAAATTTTTATATCAAAAGTGTTACTTTTATCATTTTTATTTTCATGCATAGGAGTATGCATAAAGATAAATTTTTATATCAAAAGTGTTACTTTTATCATTTTTATTTTCATGCATAGAAGTATGCATAATGATAAATTTTTATATCAAAAGTGTTACTTTTATCATTTTTATTTTCATGCATAGGAGTATGCATAAAGATATATTTTTATTATAAAATTGTTACTTTTGTCATAATTAATTTTAATGTATAGAGGTATGTATAAAAGATAAATTTTAATTGGAGATCGACATAAATGAATATTCCTCGAGAAATCCATGTTTTTGAATTTGTAAACAAATATTCGTTGAAAGAAATTTTAGAAAAAGAGAAACTGAGATAGTACCTCTCGAGAAGATACTTTTAGAAAGAACCTTTCAGACCTAAACTCTGACTCAGACTATTGACCAAGACCTAATTCCTTTGTCAGTTTCAATCAATGACGATGTGCCCAGTTCAGGGAAAATGTATTCAATCACCCACCGAATCTGAAACTAAGTTAAGACTTGTGACTTTGATCTAAGGATCAAGTTAACAAAAATTGAAGAATTCTGTTTGGAATTGAAAATTGGATCTAGAAGTATTGAGATAGGGATTTATGATATACTCATGGTATTCAAACAAAAATCAAAACTGTAAACTTGCATAGAAACCCTGCCTTCTTAAAAGACTGTCTTATGCCAGAATGCTGGAGGGAGCATTTGGCCTCAATGAAAATTTTGAAGTATGACATGTATAAACCATAAATTGTTTATCAAGGGTTGTTTTTATTAAAGTTTTAATAAAGAGGAGTGTGTGCGTATTTGTTTTCTAAAGCTAAAGTTAAGAAAGGCAATTCAATTATGGGTGGGTGAGTACTTGTTTGGTTCCACCGATTCCAGTGGTAGGGTGGTTGGCTAACCCATGGGCCGGATGAGGTTAGGTTGGAATCAGTGGAGTTTTAATAATCAAACTGTAAAATCTTAGGATTACGCTAAGATTTGAGTAAATAGACAATTCCCTGATAAATTTTTCAATAAGTGGATCAACGGCTATGCGCCTGACCTGGATCAGGAAAAAAGCGTTGAATTCACTAAAATGATCAAATTATATCAGTGATAGTTTCCTTCTATCTTGTTTATTCAGTTGAAGGATAGCTTAGAATTGATCACGTTAGAAAAATTCGTTAAAAAAAAAAATCATAATGGCGAAATCGTCCCTGCTTTTCGGGCGTGGGAATTTTTCCCGGTTTTGGTTTTTGGAGTGACCACTAGCCTAGTCTCGTGACCGAACATTCGAGGGCGAGGCCCTGAGTGAGAAACCCTGGCCCGCGTGCATGAGGGGGCTGCTTCCGCTGTTTCAGTTACCGAGAGTCCGGCGCGCCTGGAGGGGGCAGAGGGATCTCACAGTTGGTATCAGAGCCAGGTTAAAAGCTAATAAGGATAAATAAATTCTTATCTGAAATTGATAAATAAGAACTCAGAAGAAGCATTTTTTCTTAGGTATTTCATTCCGTAGGCTTATTTAAGGAAGAATTATTAATCAAAGAAATTATTTTATAGATGGAAGTCCCCTATTTATCTGGTATTCCCGACCTCACCCAGTCTCAAGATATGACTGTGTTCGTCTTCGAGCATCTCATCTCTTCCGCTTCTACTCAAACAAGCCGAGCAAGGCTCGCACGCCATTTCGAGGAGTTATATTTTCCTAACCCAGTGGCGAGACTACATAAGTGGTTTGCAGGGCAATATGTCCATGCCCCTTACGACCGCCCTGCAATGTTGTGGGAGAACCTCTTATTGGCTATGATTCTGTTAAAGCTGAAAATGACATGTGGTGTCATTCTATATCATTCAACACCTCGGAATTTCAGACTTTCATGCCAAATTTATAGACTCCTTAGTTGATTTATCCCTAAGGAGAAAATAATAGCTCCCTTTGGAGTTAGAGAACTTATGTAACAGGATATGACTATGGCCCAGTACGGTCCTCTTATGCATCTCCCGAGGAGATTTTGAATTTTGGAGTCAAGCTACTCTATGTATAATTTGCAACTTTTATATAAGAATGTTTTCTGAAGAAAAATTCTCTGTTGTATAAGTGATTACTTATAGACGATAGACGATCTGATAAAGAAAAAAATCCGTTATCGGACATAGGTCATAGACCTCCAATGAGATCATTGTCTTGTTTAAGAAATTGTTTCCAAAACTCTTAAGTCCTAGGATCTCGTGGATAATATCAAAATAAAAATTTAATAATATATAAATTTTTGGTAGAATCATGAGACGAGGAAACCGTTGTCGTGACGTGGGCGGTATCACTGGGCAAGTGCGAGACTTCTGGCTATGAGAGTAGCTTCTAATCCCAGCAAGGAAACATAACATATATCTCTTCAAGGGGCACCACCAGCAAAAGCTTTTGAATTTAGACAGATGGGTACAAGCTTGCCAGGTCACCAACACATGGCCTCATCAATGCAATCATGTAGTATATCACTTTGGAAAAGAGTTTTGTGAAGACCAGAGACAAGTAGTGCACACGAGCCACCAAAACACAACACCTATGGTATTTAAAACTCTCTTCGAAGATCAAAAGGATAGGGCACCCAATCTGCCTAACAACCAGGTTTAATTCATTTGGACAGCACCATTACCACCACAGCAGATTCAGCCCGCTCACAGCTTACACCCATTATGGCCAAGTCGCCTTTGTTTTTGGTCTGCAGATCGATCTTAGACACGGCTCCCAGTAGCGTATCTCCTTTTTCCTAAGGTTGTCACAGCTTCTTCACCCCCACGATCTCACCAAGGTCTTCAACGCATGTAGCAATCTCTTCACAGACACGAGCTCATCACCACTAATAGGATGAATGGCTCCAAGCAGCATATCCTCAAGGAAAATTCTGATAGAGTTTCCCCGCAAACCTCCGCAATAGCCCCTATATGCCTGACAACCACCTTGGAAATGTTTTCTACATAACAATAGCTACAGGATGCTCGTAGCTTTCCAAGGAAACGAGTCTAATAACTAAAAGCTCAACAACAAAATACTGTCACCTTTAGTTACCAGCTCCAGCGGCGTCCTCCAGCACTTCTCTGCTTATCTTTTCTAGACCAACACCTCCGACTTGCCCAGTCTTCAAGCTCTTCACCAAGGCGATTTCCCAGCTCATTGCCTCTCCTTCGCCTGCTGCGACCGTTAGCCCGTGTACTTCTTTCAGAAGAAGCCTCTCTCCTCGAAGGCGGCCACCTCCTTCTACTCGTCGACCCCCGGCTCTTCGCTCTGACCCAGGCCCTCCCTCGATGCTGGTTCTCTACGCCCACACCAGCTGCACCTCAGAGCCCCGCCGAATTCCCTTTTACTTTGCCTGCACACTCTCTCGTGCCTCTGCCCTCTGTGCTTGTAGATGACCCCCTTTCCCTCTGCTCATCAACCTCCCCCAGTATTTCCAGCCCCCCTTTTCTCACGAAGCGGCCCTCCGTGTATATCTGCAGAGCTGCGCACGGCTTTCTTACTAGGCGATTTTTTTCCTTCTTCGCCTCTGCACTCTTACAAACTCCCCGCTACTCACGTACAAGGCCACACCTTTCCACTATCTTCTGCGCCAGCTCGCCAGCTTCTAGACGTTGACTTGGCAGCCAATAAGGCCTGAAAATTTTGAAGTATGACATGTATAAACCGTAAATTATTTATCAAGGGTTGTTTTTATTAAAGTTTTAATAAAGAGGAGTGTGTGCGTATCTGTTTTCTAAAGCTAAAGTTAAGAAAGGCAATTCAATTATGGGTGGGTGAGTACTTGTTTGGTTCCACCGATTCCACTGGTAGGGTGGTGGCTAACCCATGGGCCGGATGGGGTTAGGCTGGAATCAATGGAGTTTTAATAATCAAACTGTAAAATCTAAGATTACGCTAAGATTCGAGTAAATAGACAATTCCCTGATAAAATTTTCAATAAGTGGATCAACGGCTGTGCCTGACCTGGATCAGGAAAAAAGCATTGAATTTACTAAAATGATCAAATTATATCAGTGATAGTTTCCTTCTATCTGGTTTATTCAGTTGAAGGATAGCTTAGAATTGATCACGTTAGAAAAATTCGTTAAAAATAAAAAAATATAAAAATCATAATGGCAGAATCATCCCCGCTTTCCGGGCATGGGAATTTTTCCCGGTTTTGGTTTTTGGAGTGACCACGAGCCTAGTCTCGTGCCCGGACATTCGAGGGCGAGGCCCCGAGTGAGAAACCCTGGCCCGCGCATGAGGGGGCTGCTTCCGCTATTTCAGCTACCGAGAGTCCAGCGCGCGGAGGGGGCAGAGGGATCTCACAGCACCTCTTTCTGTAATGAATCTTGTGTACCATGGCATGTCTCCTTCGTAGTTTCGCTTCTTTATGCGTATACAATTGAGGCAGTGATTTTGGGAGCCGTGATGCTCTATGTATATATTAAAAACTTTTGATAATAAATGATGTTTTGCAAAAAAATCCAAATTGTTTTCATGATCGTGAATATGGTTGATCTTGTTTCATGAAGTATGATGAAATAATTATCTGTTAAAGAATAATCCGTAAAAGAAAAACATAAATATGGTGTCAAAGTTAAGTTGATGAAAATCTCGTTTTGTTAGAGTCATGAGGCGCGTGGCCCGTGCAAGACAACTGGATCCTCTTACCGATGAGACGAAGAGTTAGATCCAGATGTTCGAAAAGCCCTGCACAGATCCCAACCTGGTCCCTTCAAGGGTGAAAGGGAGCAGTTAGGTGAAGTAGTGGAAAAGTGGATTGAGGCAATTGAGGAATACTTTGATGTAACTGGCTACAATGAGAGAAGCAAGCTGGCTCTCACCAGGTTAAATATTATTCAAACGGAATACCCAGACCTGGTCCGATCTTAAAGCTTACCTTAGAAAGAGGTTTTGTCCTCCGGGCGGCTTCCTTGAAACTAAAATGAATGAGTTCTTGGAAAACTAAAGCAGGATAGCCGCGGACAATTGAAGAGTACCATCAAGCTTTTGCCCTTCTCCTCAAATATTCCCTAAAATTGGATGAAGAGCAACTGATGGCCAGATTCATTCGAGGAATGAACGAGCCATTGGACACCTTAGTAAAGAATGCCAAACCTGTCTTAATGGCCGAAGTAGTAAGAATGGCAAAAGACTTTGCCAAATCCCTTGTTGTTTAAGGCCCCACCAAAGCCTACACCCTCTAACTTTAAAAGATTCCAAACCTTGGGAAGTACTTCGAACTTTCCTCCCAAAGAGGTAGAAAGCCCAATTCAGAATCAGGATACTCGGAGACTCAGAAGTGAAGGAAGACCCTTCCGACATAACACTTTCTCAAGATCCCCACCTCTTTCAAGAATTCAGAGGGATGAGCTCAGAAGTGAGAACCGGTGTTTTGGATGCCAGGGTTTTGGTCACCAGCTCAAAGACTGCTTGACTCCTGCCATGTCAAGGGGACAGGGAAGTCAAGAATCAAGAGTGTAGAGACCAGCCCCTTCCTATCACCAGTCAAATCATCCATCTCGCCCAAATCAGGGAAATCCCAAGAGAACTCCAACTCAGCCATCTGCCTCTGTCCAGAGTAGCCTCAGAACTCCTTCCCAGAACTGGGGCAACCAAAGAGAAAGAGTTCCGCCTCTCAGACTAAAGCAGCCAGAGCAGTCACAATAGCAGAAGTAGTGGAAGAAGAAAGAGGATAGATTTATGCAGCAATTGAAAACCAAGGGCCAAACTATCATATCTCCGTCATTCATACTCCAGCTGAGTATCAGGGAAATCCTTTTAAGCTTTTGATTGATGCTTGCGTAAGCTAGTTGTAGATCAGAAATCAGAGAAACCTATGCAAGTTGCATTGGTAAGTGGGAAGATTCTTTTCACTCACCTTGAGACAGATCATATTCAGTTCAATCTAGATGGGAATTTATCTGACTGTTAGTTTAGAGTTATACTTACGGGATCCTTGGAATGGATTGGCTCCATAAAAATCAAGCTGACATTCACTATCATAATGGAACCATTTCCTTCCATGACCTCCATGGAAATAAAGTTCAAGGAACCAAAATTTCTGGATCCCCAAGTCTACAGTTAGTAAAGGCTTCTAAGTTACTAAAAGGACTTAGAAAGAAGCAGCTCATTTATGTTGTCAAAATGAATCCAGTAGACTCAAAGTTAAAAGCTAAAGAACCTGAATGGTTAAGTGATTATGATAATTTATTCCCAATAGAATTAACAGAGATGCCTCCAGTTCATGAAGTAGATCATGTGATAGAATTGACCCCCTCAGCCAGTAGCCTTGCGCACGTACAAAATGCGAGTTCCTGAAGCCATCAAACTCAAGGAACGCTTAGACAGCTATTAGAACAAGGGTTTGTAAGACCCAGTGTTTCACCTTGGGGTGCGCCAGTTCTCTTTTAGAAAAAGAAAGATGAAACACTAAGACTCTGTGTGGACTACAAAGGTCTCAAACAGCTAACAGTTAAGAATAAGTATCCTAAAGAATTTTTTTAATTATAAAAGTGTTACTTTTATCAATGTTGATTTTTATGCATAAATAGATGCATAAAAGAAATTTTTTATAATTATAAAAGTGTTACTTTCATCAATATTGATTTTATGCATAAAATGATGCATAAAAGAATTTTTTTAATTATAAAAGGTTTACTTTCATCAATATTGATTTTTATGCATAAAATGATGCATAAAAGAATTTTTTTTATTTCAAAAGTGTTGCTTTCACCAATATTAAATTTTATACATAAAATGATGCATAAAAGAATTTTTTTATTATAAAAGTGTTACTTTCATCAAAATTAATTTTCTTAATGCATAAAAGGATTTTTCTTTTATATAAAAGTGTTATTTCCATAGAAGTTGGATTCTATGCATAAATAGATGCATACATAATGTTTATATCAAAATAAGAGTTCTCTTTAATCCTATGTTTGAATCCCATGAATATTGGAGAATAAATAAGTAAATACTTAGTGAAGGAAAATTATACCGTTTCATAATCTCTAGGATGGTAATGACAAAATTCAGAAAAACTATCGAAGTCAGAATTTTAGATAAATGATTAATTTATTCCTCATAGGAATTCGTGACTAGTTTTGAATTCAGTTAAGCAAAATACTCAATGAATGAAATTCAGTAAAGTAGTAATTGAAATATTACCCTTCGAGAAAGATAGTTCAGGGAGAACCTTTCCAGACTCAAATCCTGAATCAGACTATGACCAAACTATGACCAAGACGTAACTCCTTCTTCAGTTTCAAGAAAAGACAATGTGACCAGTTCAGTAATCTACACTCAAATCACCCACCAAATCTGAAACTAAGTTGAGACCTTTGATTTTAAACTGAGGATCAAGAACTCAAAATTCAAGGAATTTTGCTTGGGAATCCAGACCTGTGATCTAGAAGTCTTGGGATACGGAATTAAGATATACTTATTGTATTCAAAAGAAAATCAAAAGTGAAAACTTGCATAGAAACTCTGCTTTCTTAAAGGACTGTCTTACGCCAGAATGAGAGCATTTGGTATATATGTTTTTCTAAGGGAAGTTTGGTTGCAACAGCTGGCGCGGCGGGGAGTGTTTAAAGGATGCTCACGCGGCAAAAACCTGCCTCTTGACCAACCTGGATATGGTGTAAAATGGTGTGCTTCCGGTACGATGGGCGAGGGCCAATGAAGCGGTCCCTAAGTGAAGTTCCACGACACCTAAGGAGGATCCTAGAGGGTTCTGACCAAGCGATGCACAGGCTTGCGGTGCTTAGGACACCCATGCATATGTCGTGGAAGCTGATATATATATGTATGATGACGAGAAAATTATTGTAATCTGTTACTGGATCTCGTTGCTGACCTGCTAGTCTCAACGGAGAGTCGAGAGTGATACTGTTCTGTGAGAAACAAGGATTGAATGGAAATTTTGAGTTATGACATCTGTAACCAATAATTGTTTGTCAATGGATTGTTTTATAAATTAAAGTTTAAAGAGGAGTGTGTGCGTATCTATATTCTAAACCAAAAGTTAAGAAAGGAATTCAATTATGGGTGGGTGAGTACTTGTCTGGTTTTACCAATTCCAGTGGTTGGTAACCCATCGGCCGAAAACGCTGGAATCAATAGAGTTTTAATAATAAAATTGATGAATATGAATACCCTTAGAACTCGAATAGTGAAATAATAACCTAAAGACTTCTCTAATGAATAGATCAACGGCTCTGCCCGATTCAATTAGGAAAAAAGCGTTGATCCCTTCAAGTTAAGTCTATAATGGTTTCCCTTCTATCTGGTTTATTCAGATGAAGATTAGTTCAGTATCTTGACCTCGTTGGAAGAATTTGTTAAGAAATTCAAAATGGTGGAATCATCCCCGTTTTTCGAGCATGGGAAATTTTCCCGCTTTTGGTTTTCGGAATGAACACCAGCTTAGTCTCGTGCCCGAACATTCGAGGGCGAGGCCCTGAGTGGGAAACCCTACCCTACTGCTCTGCCAGTAATCGGGAATCTGGTGTGCGGAGGGGGAAGTGGGATCCCACAGTTGGTATCAGAGCATTGTTGTAAATTTACGGTAACAGCATCAGAAATTGCTTAAAATTTCAAAGTAAATCTAGGAAATAATGTTTTCGCTTGTTAAATTTATGTTGAATGAACTTCAAAAATTGAAAACTCATAAATTGAATTGGAAATTTATAGATGGATACCCCGAATCTATCTGGCATTCTTGAACTCTCCCAGAGTCATGATATGATAGCCTTTGCATTCGAGCACCTCATCAACTCTGCTATGACTCTAGTAAGCAGAGTGATACTCGCATGTCGTTTTGAGAGTCTTTACTTTCCTCATCCTCTTGAGCGACGTCGGTATATGTGGTTCTGTGGAGGACGATGTATTGATGTGAGTACAAGTCAGCGTCAGAGGCTCAGGCAAAATATATCCTTAGCCATGATTCTGATAAGGCTAGAGCTTGTTCAGCATATACAACTCTTTGATCATTCACCCAGGAACTTCAGAATTTCATGCCGAGTTTTTAGACTTCTTAGCTGCTTTATCCCTAGAAGTAGAATTACAGCACCTCTTTCTGTAATGAATCGTGTGTACCATGGCATGTCTCCTTCGCAGTTTCGCTTCTTTATGCATATACGATTGAGGCAGTGATTTTGGGAGCCATGCTGCTCTATGTATATATCAAAAACTTTTGATAATAAACGATGTTTTGCAAAAAAAAATTAAATTGTTTTCATGATTGTGAATATGATTAATCTTGTTTCATGAAGTATGATGAAATAATTATCTGTTTAAAGAATAAATCGTAAAATAAAAATAAAAAGATAAAAGATAAAAGATAAAAATAAAAATAAATAAATAATTATAAATCTGTTGTCAAACTTAAGTTGACAAAAATCTCATTTTGTGAGAGTCATAGGCGCGCGACCCGTCCAAGGCAACCGGATCCTCTAACCGATGTGACGAAGAGTTAGATCTGGATGTTCGAAAAGCCCTGCACAGATCCCAACCTGGTCCCTTCAAGGGTGAAGGGGAGCAGTTAGGTGAAGTAGTGGAAAAGTGGATTGAGGCAATGGAGGAATACTTTGATGTAACTGGCTACAATGAGAGAAGCAAGATGGCTCTCGCTAGGTTAAAGATTGTGAAAACGACCAGGGTTGCTTGGAGGAATCACTACCACACTAACTGCTGTCTCGACCGGAATACCCAGACCTGGTCCGATCTTAAAGCTTACCTCAGAAAGAGGTTTGGTCCTCCAGGCTTCCTTGAAACTAGAATGAATGAGTTCTTGGAACTAAAGCAAGATAGTTGGACAATTGAAGAGTACCATCAAGCTTTTTCCCTTCTCAAATATTCCCCACAATTGGATGAAGAGCAGCTAATGGCCAGATTCATTCGCGGAATGAACGAGCCATTGGACACCTTAGTAAAGAATGCCAAACCTGTCTCAATGGCCGAAGCAGTAAGAATGGCAAAAGACTTTGCCAAAGCCTTTGTTGTTTAAGGTCCCGCCAAAGCCTGCACCCTCTAACTTTAAAAGATTCCAAACCACGGGAAGTACTTCAAACTTTCCTCCCCCAAAGAGGCAACAAGGCCCAATTCAGAATCAGGATACTCGGAGATTCAGAAGTGAAGGAAGACCCTTCCCATAGAACACTTTCTCAGCAGCCCCACCTCTTTCAAGAGTTCAGAGGGATGAGCTCATAAGTGAGAACTGGTGTTTTGGATGCTAGGGTTTTGGTCACCAGCTGAAAGAGTGCCCGACTCTCATAACCTGCATACAAAATTTGGGTGTGTATCACTCTCATAACCCGGTGGTTGCATCATGTATACTTCTTCTTTCAAATCACCATGCAAGAAGGCATTCTTTACCTCCATTAGGACCTCAATGGAAGGCTTCTTGGGCCCTTTTATTTGGCAGTTTAAGGAGTCAAACCTTTTCTCTTAAGAAAAAACGTTTTCTAATTAGAAGCTTCAAAACGACTACTTTATTCGAATTTGAATTTTGGGGGGAAAATGGAATTTAAAATCTAGCGGACAAAACCATATCATGTAACATATCTATGGAAAGCTCTTGATGCGTAGATCACGGATCTATAACCTCCGCTCAAATCGGAGCTTGTATGTAGAAGTTATGGAGGTCCGAAAATTGTAAAATTGTCTCCCCCCTTTTTGGGGGAAAAAGTGCACCCTTTGACCACTCTTACACCTCTCTTACAAACCCAACATTTCAGTCCACATGGCAACCCCCCATTTGGCTATTTCTTAATCACCTTGATTAGGCTTGGGCAAATTAAAGGGCCCAAGAAGACCCCATTCACTTCCTAATGCATCTGATGTAAAGACCAACCCTTTGCTGTAGCCATAGCAATGATAGCTCTCACAATTTTCATTCTTGCAACCGGGTGGATTGTCTCCTCATAGTCAATCCCATAAGTCTGCACATAGCCCTTGGCAACCAATCTTGCCTTGTACCTTATCCCACTGAACCATCAGCGTTATGCTTGACTTTATACACCCACTAACATCCAATTGCCTTCTTTTCCTTAAGCAAAGGTACTAAATCTCATGCTGCATTTGTGTTGAATTTTTATCCAATGCTCCCATCTCCTCATTCATGGCATCTTCCCTTTCTTATTTCCAAGTGCCTGCTTAAAACAAGTGGGTTACAACTCCTGTATTTACTTAACCGTGTGAGGATAATGATGGGTTGTATATCCATCATATCTCAACCTATCAATAGGTACCTAACCCTCGTAGACCTGCGTACACCTAGGTCACTGCCAATGAAAGATTCCTCCCCAGCCTCTCAAGATGTCCAGCATCTTTCCCTGTAATCAAATCCCTCTTCAGAAATATGAAAGATCTTATTTCTACCTGTTTTGGCCTAGCGAGAGAAAATATTCTAGAGAGAGGCTATTCATATTTTGAATATTTTTGGATGGAAAAATATCTCTTCTTATTAAAATAAATTCCCCCAAAATAGAAGCTCAAAAATATTTTCAGAAGGTGCATTAGAAATCAAGTATAATCTATTCAAGAGGCCTTACCTTACCCTAGGGGTCCAGATTTTCGAAAAAATTTAAATTAAGGTTTTGAGGGGCCAATCAGATTCATCCAAATATGTGGAGAAGATAAATAGAAGAAATAAAGAAGATCCCCCCAAAAATGAGTAAATGCTCACATAAGATCAAGAGTGGACTAAGGACCAAAGGAATTACTAAAAAGATGGAATTTTGACACCTCAAAATAGGGATTCCCCCCTCATGAATGAGGCGCCTACTTCACATGTGTGGTGGAGTTTTAAATCATCAATATTTGAGATATTTCATCTCTCCTCTCTCCTAATTCAAGTCTAGTTCTAAAAAGTAAGCTAAACTGACCTAAAAATGGTCAAAGTTTTACCAAACTGATTTGGATGAATTTGGACAAGATTTGGACCAGTTTGGCTCCCTTTTTGATCTAGTTTGTTCTAGGAGAGAGGAGAGATAAAAATATCATAATTTTTTTGAATAAAAAACTCATCCACATGTGTGAATTAGGAACCTACCTCAAGAGTCTCCTCCTACTTGCCAAGGTGTCAAAAATTCATCATTTCTCCAAAATATCTCATTTTTTTAGTTATATCTCATAGTTTTTAACTAATAAAGCTTGTACTCAGTCAACTCTTCATCTTATGTGAGCATTTACTCATTTTTTGGTATTTTCTTTTCTTCTTTGGATTTATCTCATCCCAACACTTGGATTAATCTTATTGACCCATAGGAACCTTAATTGGACCATAATCCAAAATTTTTAGAAAATCTTGACCCTTACGCTGCTAAGGTCTTTTAAATCATTTTAATTGATTCCTAATGCACTTTGGAGAATTTATTTTGAACTTCTGTTTCAAGTTAAACCATTTCAGACACTAGGAGGATTTTAATATCCAAAGATATCTCAATTTTGGATTATCTCTCTCTAGATATTTTCTCTCTCTAAGCCGAAATAGGGTAAGACAAGATCTTTCTTCTATTTCAGAGAGGGAAATAATTTCAAGAACAAAAGGAGAGGTTCTTCCACCTTTACACCTCAAAAGCCAGAGGGAGAAATTTTACAAATTACGTTAGTATAGTGCAGCATTGACAACAAGCATTCTTAGTGGGAGAATCTTGTGAGTCTCTACCAACAATCTATCAGGTGATTAGTTACGTAAAAGAGAAGATAGAGTAGAGTCCTTAAGGAAAGAATAGCTAGAGTTAGATGGATGAGTGGTGAAAGTAGTAAAAAGAAGTGAGAAATTGAGAAAGAGAAGAACATTGAAAAAGATGTAACAAGAGACTTGTTGACCATTTGAAAGAGTTGAATATGAACTACTAGGGGAAGGACCGAGAGGAACCCTAACGAAGGATGTATTATAGGGAGTACACCCTCTAGCATAATTGAGAACGATCCCTCATACAAGGACATTAGTTTCAAGTGACGACGAGGGTTATCAACTTGGCGTAAGCCTTATTAAAGAGGAAGTAGGAGGTGCGAAAGAGGAACGTGAAGGAGAGAACGGTAGTGTTCGAGGACACATACCATCTACACATATTTAAGAAAGCAAAATCACCTTAGAAACTTACCAAGATTTTGTGTTTAGATAATTATTTTATATATCTAAAGAGAAAGCGCTCGATTTCTTTGAAGAAGAAGACTCAAGATTAGGTTTGTTTTTCTTTGAACCGATGGCAGTTCCACCACTGAGAGTGACAGTTCACTTAGCAGACGTTATACAATATAGTGGACTTTGGGATGAGGACCAAGATTCTCATAAATAAATATTCAATGTCACATGCATGGTGAAACAAATCATGGATGATGACCAAAAATTACACATCTTTCTAGCGACATTGAAGGATGAAGCTGCTAGTTGGTATGGGAATCTTCACCTAGCCTTAAGAGCAAAGTATAATGACTTACAAGAATTTCTTACAAAGTTTAGAACGAAAGGTTTCCAAGACCTCCTAGCACAACAATTAGACCACCTATCTTAGGGGATTAACGAAAGTATAGACCATTACATCAAACAAATGGAAACAATTGTGAGGAAGATGGGAGCTATTGCTCTGAATGAAGCGACATAAAAACCTCAGTTCGTCGATGTTCTTCATAATATAGAGGCACAAACACATGTAAACCTTAGGCATCTTGTGACATTAGTAGATGCGAAACAAGAATCGAGATATTGGGAAGAAGTGCAATCAGCCAATGATGCAAGATGCTACAAGATCTTAGGCCTTCACAATTTGTAGTTACTACACAAACAATGAAGCCATTGCCACCCCATGGAATGCTTAAAATTCTTGGAATAAGTGTGCAAGGAAAAGCTATGATGGGCCCTAACCCATCAAGTTATATTCCATATAATCCTTACGTGTCAGCACCCGCGTATATGGTTCAAGGCACTCCTCAAGTACCTTTGAGTGAGGCTAAGGTCACATAAATAGTAGCAAATTCATTAGGCAAGTTCAAAGAATAAATTCTTAATGTAGTGCACTTGCAAGATAAAGGGGTATATGTTGTGGCACCGCAAACTGTGATAAATACTCAAAATCCACTGAGATCAAATATTTGGTGTGGGAACTGCCATGGATATGGCCATTTAGCAATGTAATATCCAACAATATTAAGGATGTTTTGGACCAACCATAAACTCTATTTTGCAATTATTGTTTATAAAAAAATCATATTGAAGTCCAATGTTATATCAAGTGCAACCATAAGCAACAATAACCTTAAGGGCTACAAACTAATTATAACTTCATGGATAGAAAAGTTATATTCATGAGATAGGCCCACCACCGCGACCTTTTATGTAAAAAGGATTGTTTGCACAAGGGTAATCTCCATTACCTCTAGGACCTCATATCCTAACAATAGTGGAAATATGCAAAGCGGTTCTCCTTTTAGAAGAAACTTTGGAAATCCTAGAAATAGTGAAATGAGTGGTAATCGCTTTAGGCCAAAAAGTCCCATAATATGCTATGTTGTCAACAAGGGGGGCATATAGCGACTTATTATCCCAATGAAATAAAACACTAAGATTACACTCCCATATGTAGAAATTATAGTGGTGGGGAAGGCCATTACGAACAAAATTGTCCACTAAAAGCTAAGTCTTTGACTCTACTGAAGATAAGGGTAAACAAGTGAGTGAAAGGCCTGGCTCTTTAGTAAATCTTATAGAAATAGAAAATAAGGACTCCTTCCAAACCACTAAATTAAAATATGTACCTTGCAAAGTAACCTTTGCAAAGATTATCATAGTGACTCATTCACAAATAAACCAAGAACGAGTCAAGTCTAGCCTAGTAACATTGGTCATGTAGATAAAGCTACCCACTATGCGCCTGTATGTTGTGGGGTCCCCCAACAAATGCTCACCTATATATGTGGAAGGTTTTGTATTATGCTTGAATGGCACAGAAATAGGTTACAGCCTATCATACACAACATGTCCAAGCCATACTACCTCTACAATAACAAAATGCCATGAGGTGATCTCATCACCTCTATGCCTAAGAAACACTGTAGCTTTCCCAAATCCTTCATCTCAAACTTTTTCTTCAAAAGCCTCCTGACATCATGTAAGATTCCTCCCCAGCCTCTCAAGATGTCTAGAATCTTCCCCTGTAATCAAATCCCTCTTCAGATATATAAAAGATCTTGTTTCTGCCTATTTTGGTTTAGAGAGAGAAAATATTCTAGAGAGAGGTTATTCAGATTTTAGATATTTTTGGATGGAAAAATATCTCTTCTTATTAAAATAAATTCCCCCGAAACAGAAGTTCAAAAAGATTTTCATAAGGTGCATTAGAAATCAATTATAATCAAAAGGCCTTATCCTAGGGGTCCAAATTTTCTGAAAATTTTAAATTAAGGTTTTGAGGGGCCAATCAGATTCATCCAAATGTGTGGAGGAGATAAATAGAAGAAATAAAGAAAATCCTCTCAAAAATGAGTAAATACTCACATAAGATGAAGAGTGGACTAAGGACCAAAGGAAATATTAAAAAGTTGAATTTTTGACACCTCAGAGGGGGATTCCCCTTCATGAAGGAGGTGCCTATTTCACATGTGTGGTGGAGTTTTAAATTTCCAAATATTGAGATATTTCATCTCTCGTCTCTCCTAGTTCAAGTCTAGTTCCAAAAAGTAAGCTAAACTGACCCAAAAATGGTCAAAAATTGACCAAATTGATCTGGAAAATATCTAGAGTCAGTTTGCTTGGTTAGAAGCTCACTTTTTCCTATAAATAGAAGCCTCCCCCTTTGTTGAAGCTTAATAGTGTTTTATGCAATGTTACCCTACTTGTCCCTAGAGAGCCAAAAGCTGTGAATTTATTAATAATTCATTAGTTTTTGACCATTCCCTCTTCTAAAGAATTGGTGGCCACTCTTGTTGCAAACAAGAGTAGATCCCTCAAACCATCAAGCCAAAGGAAAGCTCCCATAATTCATGTAAGTTAGAAATCCTACTTTCTCTTTAGTCTTTTCATGATTTTCTATTTTTTGTTATCTTTAAAATGATAAATTGATGCTATGCCTTGTTGGAAAGGCTTTCCCCCTCTCTTCATTCTTAAATTCAGCCTTTCTTTAACCTAGTTAAGTAATCAAGTTGTTAGAATTAAACTTTTCATATTGTTTTTCTTTTAAAATGGAATTTGATTAGTTTAGAATGCTTTAAACCATTTGGGGATAATTTTTAAGTAATTTAAGATTAGGAAAATTTGAAAAATGGTCAGCCATACAAAGGAGTTTTTTTCCCTTCTATCTGGTTTATTCAGATGAAGGTTAGTTCAGTATCTTGACCTTGTTATAGAAAAATTCGTTAAGAAATTCAAAATGGTGGAATCGTCCCCGTTTTTCGGGCATGGAAAATTTTCCCGGTTTCATTTTTCGGAATGACCACCAGCTTAGTCTCGTGCCCAGCATTCGAGGGCGAGGGCCTGAGTGGGAAACCCTGCCTCGCACAAGAGGGAGCTTCTTCCGCTGCCAACAATCGGGAATCCGGTGCGCAGAGGGGATAGTGGGATCCCACAGTTGGTATCAGAGCGCTGTTGTAAATTTACGTAACAGCATCAGAAATTGCTTAAAATTTTATAGTAAATCTGGGAAATAATGTTTTTGCTTTGTTAAATTTATGTTGAATGAACTTCGAAAATTGAAAACTCATAAATTGAATTGGAAATTTATAGATGGATACCCCGAATCTATCTGGCATTCCTGGACTCTCCTAGAGTCACGATATGATAGCCTTTGCATTCGAGCACCTCATCAACTTTGCTACGACCCGAGTAAGCAGAGTGAGACTCGCACATCATTTTGAGAGTCTTTACTTTCTTGATCCTCTTGAGCGACGTTGGTATATGTGGTTCTGTGGAGGACGATGTATTAATGTTAGTACCAGTCATGATGCTCAGGCAAAATATTTCCTTAGCCATGATTCTGATAAGGCTAGGGTTTGTTTAGCATGTACAACTCTTTGATCATTCACCCAGGAACTTCAGAATTTCATGTCGAGTTTTTAGGCTTCTTAGCCGCTTTATCCCTAGAAGTAGAATTACAGCACCTCTTTCAATGAATCGTGTGTACCATGGCATGTCTCCTTCACAGTTTTGCTTCTTTATGCGTATACGATTGAGGCAGTGATTTTGGGAGCCGTGATTCTCTATAGATATATCAAAAACTTTGGATAGTAAACAATGTTTTGTAAAAAAAATTCAAATTGTTTTCATGATTGTTAATATGGTTAATCTTGTTTCATGAAGTATGGTGAAATAATTATCTGTTTAAAGAATAAATTATAAAATAAAAATAAAAAAAATCATAAATCTTTTATCAAAGTTAAGTTGAGGAAAATCTCGTTTTGTGAGTTATGAGGCGTGTGGCCCGTGCAAGGCAACCGCATCCTCTAACGGATGACGAAGAGTGAGATCCGAATGTTTCAAAAGCCCTGCACAGGTCCCAACTTGGTCCCTTCAAGGGTGAAGGGGAGCAATTAGGTGAAGTAGTGGAAAAGTGAATTGAGGCAATGGAGGAATACTTTGATGTAACTGGCTACAATGAGAGAAGCAAGATGGCTCTCGCTAGGTTAGAGATTGTGCAAATGGCCACGGTCACTTGGAGGAATCACTGCGAGACTAACTGTCTCGACTGGAACACCCAGACCTGGTCCGCCGATCTTAAAGCTTACCTCAAAAAGAGGTTTTGTCCTCTGGGCTTCCTTGAAACTAAAATGAATGAGTTCTTGGAAAACTAAAGCACGATAACCGGATAATTGAACAGTACCATCATCAAGATTTTGCCCTTCTCCTCAAATATTCCCCGAAATCGGATGTGATGGTGGCCAGAGTCATTCGAGGAATGAATGAGCCATTGGACACCTTAGTAAAGAATGCCAAACCTGTCTCAATGGCCGAAGCAGTAAAGAATGGCAAAAGACTTTGCCAAATCCTTTGGTTTTTAAGGTCCCGCCAAAGCTTGCACCCTCTAACTTTAAAAGATTCCAAACCCTGGGAAGTACTTCAAACTTTCCTCCCCCAAAGAGGCAGCAAGGCCCAATTCAGAATCAGGATACTCAGAGATTCAGAAGTGAAGGAAGACCCTTCCCAACAGAACACTTTCTCAAGAGTCCCACCTCTTTCAAGAATTCAGAGGGATGAGCTCAGAAGTGAGAAGCGGTGTTTTGGATGCGAGGGTTTTGGTCACCAACTGAAAGAATGCTCGACTCCTGCCATGTCAAGGGAATAGGGAAATCAAGAATCGAGAGTGTAGAGACCAACCCCTTCTTATCAGTCAAATAAGGGTCCATCTCGTCCAATTCAGGGAAATCCCAGGAGAACTCCAACTCAACCATCTGCCTCTATCTAGAGTAGCCTCAGAACTCCTTCCGAGAACTGGGGCAACCAAAGAGAAAGAGTTCCACCTCCCCTCAGACTGCAGCAGCCAGAGCAGTCACAATAGCAAAAGTAGTGGAAGAAGAAAGAGGACATATTTATGTAGCAATTGAAAACCAAGGGCCAAACCGTCAATTCTCCGTCATTCATACTCCAGCTGAGTAAGCTTTTCATTGATTTAGGAAGTACTCATTCTTTCATTTCCTCTGGATGCCTGCATAAGCTAGTCTTAGATCAAAAATCAGGGAAACCTATGCAAGTTGAATTGGCAAGTGGGAAGATTCTTTTCACTCACCTTGAGACAGATCGTATTCAGTTCAATCTAGATGGGAATTTAACTGACTGTTAGTTTAGAGTTATACCTTTGGGAGTTTTCAACGAGATCCTTGGAATGGATTGGCTCCATAAAAATCAAGCTGACATTCATTGTCATAATGGAACCATTTCCTTCGATGACCTCCACGGAAATAAAGTTCAAGGAACCGGAATTTCAGGATCCCCAAGTCAGAAATTAGTAAAGGCTTCTAAGTTACTAAAAGGACTTAGAAAGAAGCAACTCATTTATGTTGTCAAAATGAATCTAGTAGACTCAAAGCTAAAAGCTAAAGAGCTTGAATGGTTAAGTGAATATGATGATTTATTCCTAGCAGAATTAACAGAGATGCCCCCAATTCGGGAAGTAGATCATGTGATAGAATTGACCCTCGGAGCTCCGGAGCTCATCCAGTAGCCCTGCGCACGTACAAAATGCCAGTTCCTGAAGCCATCAAACTCAAGTAACAGCTTAGATAGCTGTTAGAACAAGGGTTTGTGAGACCCAATGTTTCACCTTGGGGTGCACGAGTTCTCTTAAAAAAAAAGAAAGATGAAACGCTAAGACTCTGTGTGGACTACAAAGGTCTCAATCAGCTGAGAGTTAAGAATAAGTATCCTACCCCCAGAATTGATGAGCTTCTGGACAAGCTAAGTGGAGCCCAGATCTTCACAAAGATAGATCTTAAATCAGGGTATTATCAGATCAGGATTAATGAGCAAGATATCCCAAAGACAGCCACCATCAATACTCAGTATGGACATTATGAATTCACTGTCATGAAAAGATGCAGGGGGGGAAGAGAGCTTGAGCTCTTGCAAGCACACACACTCACAAAACCCTAATAGAGAACACACAAGGTGAGAGGCTGAAAATCTTCTTCTTCTCTACTCAACACTCAACACACCATATACAGATAAGAGTACACATAATATGAAAGGTACTCAACCAATACATACACGGGTTCTCTATAGTGTGAACCCGACTAAATGAGCTGGCGCTATAACTATGCCAGTCTCTAGAATGGTTGCATAGCTTGTCATCCCACTGGCCGCATATCACCCAAGATCTCACCAACCATGCCAGTGGTGTAAGTGTGGGGCCTATCCCCTAGGCGGGTCATCAGTGTCCACTGCCTCAGTGGATGAGCTCGATATCTCAACACTCCCCCTCGAGCTCAACTCCCTCATGTACACCAAGCGAAGCCTTGAATTTGCGGAGCTTCTCTGTACCCAATGCCTTGGTGAAGATGTCAGCTACTTGATCCTCTATGCTGACATAAACAAGGTCAAGGTCTCCTGCCAAGACCTTCTCTCTAACAAAATGGTAGTGAACCTCTATATGCTTCGTACGAGCATGAAAGACTGGGTTCCTGGCCAACCATATATTGCTAATGTTGTCACAAAAAATGATAACTTGTCTATCCACTGATACACCCAAATTTGTAAGTAGCTTCCTCAACCAAGCTACGTCACATGCTGCCATAGCAACTCCTCTGTACTCGATAGAGCAACCGTAGGCTGCTTCTTGCTGCTCCAAGTCACAGCAGCACTCCCCAAAGAAAACATGAATCCACTGGTAGATCTTCTATCTGAGATACTACCAGCCCAATCAGCATCTGTGTACCCATGTACACATATCTCTGTCCCCCAGTCTCATAGAATAATCCACAATGCAAAGTAGACCTCACATACCTCAGTATGCGTCTCATTGCATCCAAATGCGATTTCCGTGGAACCTGCATAAACTGACTCACCAACCCAACAGCATAGCTCAAATCTGGTCTGGTGATCATCATATAGATCAAGCCTCCTACTATGCACCTATACATAGTAGGATCCTCCAAGATCTCTCCTGAATCTGCACTCAACTTGCCATTCTGATCCAATGGCACAGAAATAGGCTTACATCTTGTCATACCATACTTGGACAACATGTCCAAGCCATACTGTCTCTACAGTAATCCAATACCATGTGGTGACCTAATCACCTCAATGCCCAAGAAATATCTGAGCTCCCCCAGATTCTTCATCTCGAACTTCTCTATAAGCAGCAAGATCTTTACATCAAAGATCTCTACATCATGGTCCCCCATAATGATCAAGTCATCTACATAGATGACAACAAGCACAACCCCTCTATTGTAAGATTCCTCCCCAGCCTCTCAAAATGTCCAGCATCTTCCCCTGTAATCAATCCCTCTTCAAAAATATAAAAGACTTGTTTCTAACTGTTTTAACCTAGAGAGAGAAAATATTCTAGAGAGAGAATAATCAGATTTTTAATATTTTTGGATAGAAAATTATCTCATCTTATTAAAATAAGTTCCCTTGAAACAGAAATTCAAAAAGAACTTTCCAATGTGCAATTGGAATTAATTGGAAATGGGTATAAAGGACCTTAGCCTAAGGGTCTAGATTTTTAAAAAATTTTGGATTATGGTCCAATTAAGGTTCCTATGGGCCAATAGCATCAATCCATGTGTAGGGAGGAGATAAATCCAATTTGTAAAAGAAGATACCCAAAAATGAGTAATTGCTCACATAAGATGAAGAGTTGAAAATGTACAAGATTTATTAGTAAAAAACTATGAGCAATATTAAAAATATGAGATATTTTGGGTATAATGATTCCATTTTGACACATATGTAAGGAAGGGGAGTTCTTTAAAGGAGGTGCGTATTTCACATAAGATGAAGAGTTGAAAATGTACAAGGTTTATTAGTAAAAAACTATGAGCAATATTAAAAATATGAGATATTTTGGGTATAATGATTCCATTTTGACACATATGTAAGGAAGGGGAGTTCTCTAAAGGAGGTGCATATTTCACATGCTTGACTGAGTTTTAAACTCATAAAAATTGAGATATTTCATCTCTCCTCTCTCCTCATTCAAGTCTAGTTCCAAAAAGTTAGCTTAACTGACCTAAAAATGGTCAAATATTGACCAAACTGATTTAGAAAATTCTAGAATCAGTTTGTTTGGTTAGGAGCTCAATTTTTCCTATAAATAGAAGCCTCTCCCTTGTTGAAAAATATATAGTGTTTATGTATCGTTACTCTACTCCACCTAAGCCAAGAACTGTGAATTCATTAATAATTCACTAGTTTTTGGAGCTTCCCTCTTTCTTCAATCCCCATTGGTGGCTCCATCAACATACTTAACCAATTGAATGGTTGGGGGCCTCTACCGTGAACAAAGAATCAAGAAATTTGTAAGGTAATTAGTGAATTTTGATCATTTTCTATAATTTCTCAATGTTTCTCTCTTCTCAACCCCTCTCAAGCTTGAGAAGCTTAATTGGAATGGTTTTTGAATGCTATTGAAGTTAATTGATGAATGGTAGTGAAGAGTTACATAATTTGATGAATGCTATTGAAGTTAATTGATTAATGATAGTTAAGAATCACATAAATTTTCATTTATGCTTAATTCTAATGGTTTTTATGTAATTCCTCTCTCTCACTCAAGAAATGGTCATACTCATGACCCATTCTCAATCCAAATGAAGCTTTTCATAAAGCTTTTCCTTATTCCAAGATTAATCTATGCTTGAGGCCAAATTAATGGCTTTTTTCTATGCTTTTAGTTTATGTATTTCATGAATATTGATGATTCAATCCATTATGGATTAATGATCCAATTAGGGATCATTCTAATTATTTCCTTAATGATAAGCTTTATCCCTTAGAAAAATTGAGATTTATCAGCGGAGCTATGGCAAAATTTTTATAAAAATTATGCATAAAATAATTTCATTCAAAGCATGAAAAGAGGACTTCCTACCATATTCTAGGAATTATCATCCTAGATTAATTGAAAGATATTCATTATAATCCTAGAGAAATTGATTTTTATATTATGCATAATTGATTTTCATGCAAAGAGGTATGCATAAAAGATTATTATTTTAACATAAAAGTGTTACTTTTATCATAATTAGAATTCATGCATAGAGGTATGCATAAAAGATTATTATTTTAAAATAAAAGTGTTTCTTTTATCATATTTGGATTTCATGCATAGAGGTATGCATAAAAGTTGATTATTTTATTATAAAAGTATTTTTTTATCATATTTGGATTTCATGCATAGAGGTATGCATAAAAGTTGATTATTTTATTATAAAAGTGTTACTTTTATCATATTTGGATTTCATGCATAGAGGTATGCATAAAAGTTGATTATTTTATTATAAAAGTGTTACTTTTATCATATTTGGATTTCATGCATAGAGGTATGCATAAAAATTGATTATTTTATTATAAAAGAGTGACTTTTATCATATTTGGATTTCATGCATAGAGGTATGCATAAAAGTTGATTATTTTATTATAAAAGTGTGACTTTTATCATATTTGAATTTCATGCATGGAGGTATGCATAAAAGTTGATTATTTTATTATAAAAGTGTTACTTTTATCATATTTGGATTTCATGCATAGAGGTATGCATAAAAATTGATTATTTTATTATAAAAGAGTGACTTTTATCATATTTGGATTTCATGCATAGAGGTATGCATAAAAGTTGATTATTTTATTATAAAAGTGTGACTTTTATCATATTTGAATTTCATGCATAGAGGTATGCATAAAAGTTGATTATTTTATTATAAAAGTGTGACTTTTATCATATTGGATTTCATGTATAGAGGTATGCATAAAAGATATTCTTTTTATACTAAAAGTGTGATTTTCATCATAAATGGATTTTAAGCATAACTTAGATGCATAAGAGAAATTCTTTTATTCTAAAAGTGTAATTCCTACCAAATTGAATCTATGCATAAGAAGATGCATAAAAGATTGATTTTTAAATTCAAAGTGTCATTTTCATCTAAATTGAATTTATGCATAGGAAGATGCATAAAAGAATGGAATTTCAATTCAAAAGTGTTATTCTCATCCAAATTGAATTTATGCATAGGAAGATGCATAAGAGATGGATTTTTAATTCAAAAGTATCAATTCTCATCTAAATTGATGAGTTTATGCATAGGAAGATGCATAAGAGATGGAATTTTAATTCAAAAGTGTCATTTTCATTTAAAATGAATTTATGCATAGGAAGATGCATAAAAGATTGATTTTTATTTCGAAAATGTTACTCCTCAAATGGAATTTATGCATAAATAAATGTGCAGAGAATTCTTATATCAAATATAAGAATTCTCTTGTATTCTATAAAAAGATATGAAATGTGATAAGATGTGATAAGAGGTGTATGAGATGTGATAAGATGTGATAAGATGCGTATGGGAAGTGATAGGATGTGATAAGAGGTATATGAGATGTGAAAAGGTGTGATAAGATGTGTATGAGATGTGATAGGATATGATAAGAGGTGTATGAGATGTGATAGAATGTGTTAAGATGTGTATGGGATGAAGTAGAGAGTGTATCTGATGGGATAAGATGTATATTGGATGTGTTAGGTCGTGAATGGATGTAATATGGATGTATGAATGTAGATATGGATGTATGAATGTGAATATGGATGTGTGGATGTGGAAATAGAAGTGTGGACGTATGAATGAGGATGTGAAAATGGATGTATATATGTAGACGTGGATGTATGGATGTGAATGTGAATGAAGATGTGGATGTGGATGTATGGATGTAGATACGGATGTGGATGTATGTATGTGAATGTGGATGTATGAATGAGGATGTGAAAATGGATGTATGCATGTGAATGTGGATGTATGAATGTGAATGTGGATGTGTGGAAGTGGAAATGGAAGTATGGATGTATGAATGTGGATGTGGATGTATGCATGTAGATGCGTATGTATGAATGTGAAATTGGAAGTATGATGTGGACGTACGAACATGGATATGTATGTAGAATAATGAATGTGAAGGTGTATGTGTAGTCTTTATGAGTGAATGGATGAGAATGAGTACACATTGAATGGATGAGAATGAGTACACATTGAATGGAATGTGGAATAAGTAATGTGGTCCGAGTAATGTGGTCCGAGAGTGGATAATGTGGAAAAACGAGAGTTCGTTATAGAAACTGTATTTTGTGACTGTTTGTAAATGACTGTTTTATGTCAAGAATGCTGGGGAAGCATTTTGACCGTCTTGAGGATTAAGGTCATGAAGATCGAACTAATAAAGTTGCAACTGCTGACGGAGAGTCAATGGAGGATGTCTCGCGTAGCAAGGTCGATCGAGGTCTTGACCAGCCTCGGTTCGATTTAAATGGTGAGCTTCCGCGGTACAGTGGATGAGGGATCAAGGAAGCGGCCTATGAGTGAAGCGCTAGGTTACCTGCGAAGGATCCTAGAGGGTGCAGACCATACGGTGCTCGGGCTCTAGGTCACCGAAGATACCCACACGTGCGTCGTGGAAGATATTGGAACAAGGAGTAAGAGTTGTTTTCTGAAACCGGGCATGGATCTGGTTGATTGACCTTGCTGGTCCTCAACGGATGAGTCCATGGCTCTTTTATATGGATCTGTGGGTTGATCTTGCTGATCTTCCACGGAGATTCCATTCTGTTATATGAATATATTTCCGGTTACTATGAGCTAGGAACTATGGAAAAGGCCCCTGATGAGTGAACAGGTGGTGAGCGTTCTGGTTGCCAATGATGCCATAAGTACACCGAGGAATGAATGACGGGAAATAAGGATTCAACCAGAGACTTTGAGGATTGTCATCAGTGACATACTGGTTTCATTAAAAGATTGTTTTGAAAGTTAATTGATGCTGAGAAAAAGGCAATTTCATATTGGGTGTGTAAGTGGTGTGACTAGTTTTATGTTTGCATGAACTTCCAGCTAGGGGGCCTAGGAACTCTTTTCCCTGGTACCCGGGACAAAACCTAACCAAATTCTTAATTGGATCCCATCACTACAGTGTTTGGGAGGTTGGCTAACCCATGGGACTGGATGGGGTTAGGCTGGACTGATGGATCCGTAAATCGAGATTCAATTTCTATTATTACGATAGATGAAGTAAATCCCGGATAGTAATTGTTCTATGGATAGGAATCAACGGCTGTGCCTCTTGATGGGGAAAAAAGCGTTGATCCCAATGATCGAAGTGCAAGTTTCTTCCTTGATCTGACCAAGTACCGTTAGAGGTGCAGTCGGATCAGTTTGATCAGTAATGATCTTGACTACGTTAGAGTAAAGAATTATCCTGGTGGAATCGCCCGTGCTTTCCAGGTAAAGGAAGTTTTTTCGGTTTCGGTTTTGGATAAACCGATGGATTACTCTCTTGTCCGGATATCCGTGGGCGAGGCCCCGACGAGTGTGGGACCCCTGCCCCGCGCTCGATGTGCTCCTTCCGCTGTAGTACCCCGAATCCGTTGCGCGGTGGAGACATGGATCTTACAATTGGTATCAGAGCAAATTGGCTAATAAAGATCATCTGAGAAGCCAAATATGTCAAAAATTTATCAAGAAGCACAAAAAGGTTGTAATTGTGTGATATAATTCATACAAATTGATATATTCAAACTGAAAAATTCGTAAATTAGTAATTGGGTCTTCAAATGGAAGTACCGCAATTCTATGGAACCCTGACTTGCTTGAGGCCTAGAGATGATGGTATTTACCTTATAGTTCCAAGTATCATGACTACCCGTATATACCGAGGGTATAACTGCAGCTCTTTACCGACAGTATATACGAGTAAATCTAAGACTTGAAATTATAAGCATTAATGCTATCCAGTTGATGAATTCGAATGTGGTTGATATGATTTTTAATTCTGTTTACGAACTGATGAATTGATTGGGATTCTGATTGAAAAATGATGACCCCTGAAAATGGGTTGAAATGTAATAAACTGAGCGAACCACAATGTGGATGATTGGGACGAGTTCCTGTGATGATATTCATCTAGAATGATGATAATGATTTCAGCAAATCACTATGAGATTAGTGGATTGTGCTGTCAAATTGCTACTGTTAATACTTGAGACGGTAGATCAAGTTAAGGGATGACAAATTGAGAACTTGCTTAACTAAAATTCCCGTGGAGGAATGTTCAGAAGGAAATTTTTTCAGTCTAATGGACCATTATCGTGTTAAAGATATGAATGATATGAATTGAATGAAATTGTTATGTAATGATGAGTTCTATTTAAGGGATAATTATCCCCATATTTTGTTGGGTTGACCAGAATATAAGGAACCCCAAAATAGATTGGATCTTAAGAAAAAGAGTTGTCCTCTACTTTGCGAAATAAGGACATCTCGCACTTTTTAAGTGGGATAGAATGTAATATTTCTCCCCCAGCCTTCGAGGAATACGGGAGTAAGAATCTTATAATTATTCCCTCTCTAAATAAAAGAAAGATTCTGTTTAAAAAGGGAAGACACTTTACCCAGAATACCTTCTCAGGAGATTCAGAACGATGAATTCAGAAGTGAGAACCGGTGTTTTGGATGCCAAGGTTTTGACTATCAGTTTAAAAGACTACCCGATTCCTACCATGAAAAGGGCACAGGGAAGTCTAGAACCCAAATTCAGAGACCAATTTCTTCATACCAATCTAATCAGGGTCCATCTCGGACAAGATTGCTTAACTCCATTAACTAGGTCCGACCCATTGATTAGGGTCGAGATGACCAGTCAAATGCTTGGCGACTCAGAGCAACATATGCAGGCAATTCATAAAGATATAAACGCTGCCCAGGATTGACAGAGACAATATTAAGATAAGAAGAGGACAATCAGAGAATTCAAAGAAGCAGTTATAGTCTTCATTTGAATACGAACCAAAAGAATTTCTTTATCTCTAGGCGAGTATAAGTAGTTATCCCCCAGATATTGTGGACCAAAGAAAGTAGGTGACTTAGCCTACCAACTTCTTTTATCTCTTCATCTCAAAGTTCTTAATGCCTTCTATAGAAAAATGTGCCAAACCCAAATCATGGAAAGACGGTAAAACTTCAGTGGCAAGATACCATTGGCTTCTAAGTTACGCTAGCTCCTTCCTTTATATAAGTCGTAACTTTTACTTGTCGCTCACAGTAATCTTACTTCCATCGATCTCCCTTCTTCTTAATCTCCTTGGGGTCATTACTCTGTATGACAGGAGAGGGGATAAGAAGCAGTTTAATATGGATAACCAGAAGCCTGTCAATGGCTTGGCAACAGGAATTAGTTTTATCCATGATGATTTCTCACCTTCAAGACGCAAGTGAGTCTGTGAAGAAAGATTTTATAGAACAGTATGAGCGCTCACTTTTTCCTCACTTGGGAACGTCTGTAGCTCAGACCAAATGACGGACCTATCAAGACATAACTAGGGTAACACCCTGGGGTCAGCAGCACTTTCGTAACAATGTCCGCTTGGCCATGGTTATTGAAGCCTTGGGTTCGAGTCCCCGATACTACTGCGATATGAGATCAAGACATCTTGGGTTTTCTAAGCGGATCTTCTTACTGGCGTGTTTTCTTCCTCATCAGAAGATATGCCTTTACCCCATTTTTGGCTTGCCTCTCAGAGGTCCTTTTGTTAGATCACCTCATACCACTGAGATAGGTGCGGCAATAACCAACAAAATTATTCCCATAGATGAGTTACCTTATACGTGTGCAGCTTGTGAGTGCTGCTTTTGTGATCATATGATGGACGGGCTTATGGAAGTGTAAAGAGTTCTTCTATCTTTACTGTATATGTTCCAAGAATGAATAAAGTTTAAATCTTGTTCTTGTCTTGACCCTTACTCTCTTTGAGACTTTTTTAATTGGTGATTAATCTTAATTAAAAATTTTCTCTCAGTCTCATACTTGTGCATCTTGCGAAATTACCCCCAATTTGCGAGATGAGGGCATCTCGCGTTTTTCAAGTGGGAGAGAATGTAAGATTCCTCCCCAGCCTCTCAAAATGTCCAGCATCTTCCCCTGTAATCAATCCCTCTTCAGAAATATAAAAGACTTGTTTCTAACTGTTTTAACCTAGAGAGAGAAAATATTCTAGAGAGAGAATAATCAGATTTTTAATATTTTTGGATAGAAAATTATCTCATCTTATTAAAATAAGTTCCCCTGAAATAGAAATTCAAAAAGAACTTTCCAATGTGCAATTGGAATTAATTGGAAATGGGTATAAAGGACCTTAGTCTAAGGGTCTAGATTTTCAGAAATTTTTGGATTATGGTCCAATTAAGGTTCCTATGGGCCAATAGCATCAATCCATGTGTAGGGAGGAGATAAATCCAATTTGTAAAAGAAGATACCCAAAAATGAGTAATTGCTCACATAAGATGAAGAGTTGAAATTGTACAAGGTTTATTAGTAAAAAACTATGAGCAATATTAAAAATATGATATTTTGGGTATAATGATTCCATTTTGACACATATGTAAGGAAGGGGAGTTCTTTAAAGGAGGTGCATATTTCACATAAGATGAAGAGTTGAAAATGTACAAGGTTTATTAGTAAAAAACTATGAGCAATATTAAAAATATGAGATATTTGGGTATAATGATTCCATTTTGACACATATGTAAGGAAGGGGAGTTCTTTAAAGGAGGTGCATATTTCACATGCTTGAATGAGTTTTAAACTCATAAAAATTGAGATATTTCATCTCTCCTCTCTCCTCATTCAAGTCTAGTTCCAAAAAGTTAGCTTAACTGACATAAAAATGGTCAAATATTGACCAAACTGATTTAGAAAATTCTAGAATCAGTTTGTTTGGTTAGGAGCTCAATTTTTCCTATAAATAGAAGCCTCTCCCTTGTTGAAAAATATATAGTGTTTATGCATCGTTACTCTAGTCCACCTAAGCCAAGAACTGTGAATTCATTAATAATTCACTAGTTTTTGGAGCTTCCCTCTTTCTTCAATCCCCATTGGTGGCTCCATCAACATACTTAATCAATTGATTGGTTGGGGGCCTCTACCGTGAACAAAGAATCAAGAAATTTGTAAGGTAATTAGTGAATTTTGATCAGTTTCTATAATTTCTCAATGTTTCTCTCTTCTCAACCCCTCTCAAGCTTGAGAAGCTTAATTGGAAGGGTTTTTGAATGCTATTGAAGTTAATTGATGAATGGTAGTGAAGAGTTACATAATTTGATGAATGCTTTTGAAGTTAATTGATTAATGATAGTTAAAAATTACATAAATTTTTATTTATGCTTAATTCTAATGGTTTTTATGTAATTTCTCTCTCTCACTCAAGAAATGGTCATACTCATGACCCATTCTCAATCCAAACGAAGCTTTTCATAAAGCTTTTCCTTAATCCAAGATTAATCTATGCTTGAGGCCAAATTAATGGCTTTTTTCTATGCTTTTAGTTTATGTATTTCATGAATATTGATGATTCAATCCATTATGGATTAATGATCCAATTAGGGATCATTCTAATTATTTTCTTAATGATAAGCTTTATCCCTTAGAAAATTGAGATTTATCAGTAGCAGCGGAGCTATGGCAAAATTTTTATAAAAATTATGCATAAAATAATTTCATTCAAAGCATGAAAAGAGGACTTCCTACCATATTCTAGGAATTATCATCCTAGATGAATTGAAAGATATTCATTATAATCCTAGAGAAATTGATTTTTATATTATGCATAATTGATTTTCATGCATAGAGGTATGCATAAAAGATTATTATTTTAACATAAAAGTGTTACTTTTATCATAATTAGAATTCATGCATAGAGGTATGCATAAAAGATTATTATTTTAAAATAAAAGTGTTTCTTTTATAATATTTGGATTTCATGCATAGAGGTATGCATAAAAGTTGATTATTTTATTATAAAAGTATTTTTTTATCATATTTGGATTTCATGCATAGAGGTATGCATAAAAGTTGATTATTTTATTATTAAAGTGTTACTTTTATCATATTTGGATTTCATGCATAGAGGTATGCATAAAAGTTGATTATTTTATTATAAAAGTGTTACTTTTATCATATTTGGATTTCATGCATAGAGATATGCATAAAAATTGATTATTTTATTATAAAAGAGGACTTTTATCATATTTGGATTTCATGCATAGAGGTATGCATAAAAGTTGATTATTTTATTATAAAAGTGTGACTTTTATCATATTTGAATTTCATGCATAGAGGTATGCATAAAAGTTGATTATTTTATTATAAAAGTGTGACTTTTATCATATTTGAATTTCATGCATAGAGGTATGCATAAAAGTTGATTATTTTATTATAAAAGTGTTACTTTTATCATATTTGGATTTCATGCATAGAGGTATGCATAAAAGTTGATTATTTTATTATAAAAGTGTTACTTTTATCATATTTGGATTTCATGCATAGAGGTATGCATAAAAATTGATTATTTTATTATAAAAGAGTGACTTTTATCATATTTGGATTTCATGCATAGAGGTATGCATAAAAGTTGATTATTTTATTATAAAAGTGTGACTTTTATCATATTTGAATTTCATGCATAGAGGTATGCATAAAAGTTGATTATTTTATTGTAAAAGTGTGACTTTTATCATATTGGATTTCATGTATAGAGGTATGCGTAAAAGATATTCTTTTTATACTAAAAGTGTGATTTTCATCATAAATGGATTTTATGCATAACTTAGATGCATAAGAGAAATTCTTTTATTCTAAAAGTGTAATTCCTACCAAATTGAATTTATGCATAAGAAGATGCATAAAAGATTGATTTTTAAATTCAAAGTGTCATTTTCATCTAAATTGAATTTATGCATAGGAAGATGCATAAAAGAATGGAATTTCAATTCAAAAGTGTTATTCTCATCCAAATTGAATTTATGCATAGGAAGATGCATAAGAGATGGATTTTTAATTCAAAAGTATCAATTCTCATCTAAATTGAGTTTATGCATAGGAAGATGCATAAGAGATGGAATTTTAATTCAAAAGTGTCATTTTCATTTAAAATGAATTTATGCATAGGAAGATGCATAAAAGATTGATTTTTATTTCGAAAATGTTACTCCTCAAATGGAATTTATGCATAAATAAATGTGCAGAGAATTCTTATATCAAATATAAGAATTCTCTTGTATTCTATAAAAAGATATGAAATGTGATAAGATGTGATAAGAGGTGTATGAGATGTGATAAGATGTGATAAGAGGTGTATGAGATGGATACCCAAAAATGAGTAAATGCTCACATAAGATGAAGAGTTGAAAATGTACAAGGTTTATTAGTAAAAAACTATGAGCAATATTAAAAATATGAGATATTTTGGGTATCCAAAAATGAGTAAATGCTCACATAAGATGAAGAGTTGAAAATGTACAAGGTTTATTAGTAAAAAACTATGAGCAATATTAAAATGATTCCATTATGACACATATGTAAGGAAGGGGAGTTCTTTAAAGGAGGTGCATATTTCACATAAGATGAAGAGTTGAAAATGTACAAGGTTTATTAGTAAAAAAACTATGAGCAATATTAAAATGATTCCATTATGACACATATGTAAGGAAGGAGAGTTCTTTAAAGGAGGTGCATATTTCACATAAGATGAAGAGTTAAAAATGTACAAGGTTTATTAGTAAAAAACTATGAGCAATATTAAAATGATTCCATTATGACACATATGTAAGGAAGGGGAGTTCTTTAAAGGAAGTGCATATTTCACATGCTTGAAATGAGCAAGGTCGACCGAGGTCTTGACCAGCCTCGGTTCGATTAAAATGGTGAGCTTCCGGTACGGTGGATGAGGGACCAAGGAAGCGGCCTATGAGTGAAGCGCTAGGTCACCTGCGAAGGATCCTAGAGGGTGCTGACCATACGGTGCTCGGGCTCTGGGTCGCCTAGGATACCCACGCGTGCGTCAAGGAAGATATTGGAACAAGGAGTAAGAGTTGTTTTGTGAAAACGGGCATGGATCTGGTTGATTGACCTTGCTGGACTTCAATGGATGAGTCCATGGCTCTTTATATGGATCTGTTGGTTGATCTTGCTGATCTTCAACGAGAGTCCATCTTGATTTTTATAAGTGATTATATTGCCAAGTATTATGGGCTAGGAACTATTGAAAAGGCCCCTGTGTGGACAGGTGGTGAGCGTTCTAGTTGCCAATGATGCCATAGATACTCTGATGAAGGAATGATGGGAAATTATGAATCAACCGAATAAATTGGAAGATTGTGATCAGTGGTACTATGGTTTCATTAAAGGATTGTTTTGAAGTTAGCCGATGCTAAGAAAAAGGCAATTTCATATTGGGTGTGTAAGTGGTGTGGCTAGTTTTATGTTTGCATGAACTTCCAGCTAGGGGGCCTTGGAACTCTTTTCCTTGGTACCCGGGACAAAACCTAACCAAATTCCAAATTGGATCCCATCACTATAGTGGTTGGGCGGTTGGCTAACCCATGGGATCGGATGGGGTTAGGCTGGACTGATGGATCCGTAAATCGAGACTCAACTTTTGTTTTTACGATAGATAAAATAAATCCCGGACAGTAACTGTTCTATGGAAAGGAATCAACGGCTGTGCCTCTTGAATGGGGAAAAAAGCGTTGATCCCAATGATCCAAGTGCAAGTTTCTTCCTTGATCTGACCAAGTATCTTATAGATGCAATTGGATCAGCTCGATCAGAAATGACCTTGACTACGTTAGAGTAAAAAGTTATCCTGTTGGAATCACCCGTGCTTTCCGGTACAGGAAGTTTTTCTGGGTTCGGTTTTGGAACAACCGACGGATTAGTCTCTTATCCGGATATCCGTGGGTGAGGCCCCGAATGTGGGACCCCTGTCCCGTGCGAGAAGTGCTACTTCCGCTGCCAGTATACCGAATCTGTTACTCGGTGGGAACAGGGACCTCACAGTTGTTATCAGAGCCTTTGGTTAATAAGGATCAACCGAGAAGCCAAATATATCAAAAATTTATCAAGAATCAAAAAGGTTGTAATTGTGTGATATAATTCATACAAATTGATATTCAATCTGAAAATTCATAAATTAGTAATTGGGTCTTCAAATGGAAGTACCGCAATTATATAGAATCCTGACTTGCTTGAGGCCTAGACATGATGGTATTTACCTTATAATTCCAAGAGCCTTGACTACCCGTATATACCGAGAGTATACTGCAACTCTTTACTGACAGTATATACGAGTAAATCTAAGACTTGAAATTATAAGCGTTAATGCTATCCAGATGATGAATTCGAATGTGGTTGATATGATTTTTAATTCTGTTTGGGAACTGATAAAATTGATTTGGATTCTGATTGAGAAATGATGATTTCTGAAATTTAGTTAAAATGTAATAAGCTGAGCGAAACCACAATGAGGATGAATGGGACGAGTCCCAGTGATAATATTCATAACTGGAATGATAATAATGATTTCAGCAAATCACTATGAGATTAGTGGATTGTGCTGTCAGATTGCTACTGTTAACACTTAACGGTAGATTAAGTTAAGGGATGACAAATTGAGAACTTGCTTAACTAAAATTCCTGTGGAGGAATGTTCAGAAGGAAAATTTTCAGTCTAATGGACCATTATCGTGTTAAAGATATGAATGATATGATCTGAATGAATTGTTATTTAATGATGAGTTCTATATAAAGGATAATTATCCCCGTATTCTGTTGGGTTGACTAGAATATAAGGAACCCCAGAATAAATTGGATCTTAAGAAAAAGAGTTGTCCTCTACCTTGCGAGATGAGGACATCCCGCACTTTTCAAGTGGGGTAGAATGTAAGATTCTCCCCCAGCCTTCGAGGTATACAGGAGTAAGAATCTCCCTTTCTGATCTTATAATTATTCTCTCTCTAAAATAAAAGAAAGATTCTGTTTAAAAAAGGAAGAACCTTTTCCTTGAATACTTCTCAAGAGTCCCACCTATTTTAAGATTCAGAACAATGAGTTCAGAAGTGAGAATCGATGTTTTGGATATCAAGGTTTTGGTCTTCATTCGAGTACGGCCCAAAAGAAGTTCTTTATCTCTTGGGAAGTATAAGAAGTTATCTCCCAGATATTGTGGACCAAAGAAAGTAGGTGATTTAGCTTACGAACTTCTTTTATCTCCTCATCTC
This sequence comes from Cibotium barometz, assembly GCF_041138505.1. Classification (NCBI taxonomy): domain Eukaryota; kingdom Viridiplantae; phylum Streptophyta; class Polypodiopsida; order Cyatheales; family Cibotiaceae; genus Cibotium; species Cibotium barometz. The sequence goes on from NC_141065.1 coordinate 37,319,651, forward strand.
AAAGTTCTAAATGCCTTCTATAGAAAAATATGCCAAACCCAAATCATGGAAAGACGGTAAAACTTCAGTGGTAAGTTACCGTTGGCTTCTAAGTTATGCTAGCTCCTTCCTTTATATAAGTCGTAACTTTTACTTGTCGTTCACAGTAATCTTACTCCCATCGATCTCCTTTCTTTCTTAATCTCCTTCATGGCTTGGCAACAAGAATTAGTTTTATCCATAACGATTCCTCACCTTCAAGACGCAAGTGAGTCTGTGAAGAAGGATTTTATAGAACAGTATCAGCGCTCACTTTTTCCTCACCTAGGAACTTCTGTAGCGCAGACCAAATGGCGGACCTATTAAGACATAACTAGGGTAACACCCTGGGGTCAGCAACACTTTCGTAACAATGTCCGCTTGGCCATGGTTATCGAAGCCTGGGGTTTGGGTCCTCGATACTACTGCGTCATGAGATCAAGACATCTTGGGTTTTCTGAGCGGGTCTTCTTACTGGCGTGTTTTCTTCCTCATGAGAAGATATGCCTTTACCCCGTTTTTGGCTTGCCTCTCAGAGGTCCTTTTGTTAGAACACCTCATACCACTGAGATAGGCGCAGCAATAACCAACAGAATCATTCCCATAGATGAGTTACCTTATACTTGTGCAGCTTGTGAGGACTGCTTTTGTGACCATATGATGGACGGGCTTATGGAAGTGTAAAGAGTTCCTCTATCTTTACTGTATAAGTTCCGAGAATGAATAAAGTTGAAATCTTGTTCTTATTTTGAATCTTGCTCTCTTTAAGACTTATCTTGGTGGTTAATCTTGATTAAAATTTTTCTCTAAGTCTCATATTCGTGCATCTTGCGAAATTATCACAAGTTGCGAGATGAGGACATCTCGCGTTTTTTAAGTGGGGTAGAATGTAAGATTCCTCCCCCAACCCCCTTTTTGATGTCTAGTATCTTCCCCTGTAATCAACCCTCTTCAGAAATATAAAGACCTTGTTGCTAACTATTTTAGCCTAGAGAGAGAAAAATTATTCTAGAGAGAGAATATTCAGATTTTGAATATTTTTGGATAGAAAAATATCTCTTATAATTCAGATGAGTTCCCCTGAAACAGAAATTCAAAAAGAATTTTCCAATGTGCAATTGGAATTAATTGGAAATAGGTATAAAGAACCTTAGTCTAAGGGTCTAGATTTTCAGAAATTTTTGGATTATGGTCCAATTAAGGTTCCTATGGGCCAATAGCATCAATCCATGTGTAGGGAGGAGATAAATCCAATTTGTAAAAGAAGATACCCAAAAATGAGTAAATGCTCACATAAGATGAAGAGTTGAAAATGTACAAGGTTTATTAGTAAAAAACTATGAGCAATATTAAAAATATGAGATATTTTGGGTATCCAAAAATGAGTAAATGCTCACATAAGATGAAGAGTTGAAAATGTACAAGGTTTATTAGTAAAAAACTATGAGCAATATTAAAATGATTCCATTATGACACATATGTAAGGAAGGGGAGTTCTTTAAAGGAGGTGCATATTTCACATAAGATGAAGAGTTGAAAATGTACAAGGTTTATTAGTAAAAAAACTATGAGCAATATTAAAATGATTCCATTATGACACATATGTAAGGAAGGGGAGTTCTTTAAAGGAGGTGCATATTTCACATAAGATGAAGAGTTGAAAATGTACAAGGTTTATTAGTAAAAAACTATGAGCAATATTAAAATGATTCCATTATGACACATATGTAAGGAAGGGGAGTTCTTTAAAGGAAGTGCATATTTCACATGCTTGAATGAGTTTTAAACTCATAAAAATTGAGATATTTCATCTCTCCTCTCTCCTCATTCAAGTCTAGTTCCAAAAAGTTAGCTTAACCGACCTAAACATGGTCAAATATTGACCAAACTGATTTAGAAAATTCTAGAATCAGTTTGTTTGGTTAGGAGCTCAATTTTTCCTATAAATAGAAGCCTCCCCCTTGTTGAAAAATAGATAGTGTTTATGCATCGTTACTCTACTCCACCTAAGCCAAGAACTGTGAATTCATTTAATAATTCACTAGCTTTTGGAGCTTCCCTCTTTCTTCAATCCCCATTAGTGGCTCCATCAACATACTTAACCAATTGATTGGTTGGGGGCCTCTACCGTGAACAAAGAATCAAGCAATTTGTAAGGTAATTAGTGAATATTGATCTTTTCTATAATTTCTCAATGTTTCTCTCTTCTCAACCCCTCTCAAGCTTGAGAAGCTTAATTGGTATGGTTTTTTAAATGCTATTGAGGTTAATTGGTGAATAGTAGTGAAGAGTTACATAATTTAATAAATGATATTGAAGTTAATTTCCATTTATGTTTAAATTCTAATGGTTTTTATGTAATTTCTCTCTCTCACTCAAGAAATGGTCATACTCATGACCCATTCTCAATCCAAATCAAGCTTTTCATAAAGCTTTTCCTTAACCCAAGATTAAGCTATGCTTGAGGCCAAATTAATGGCTTTTTTCTATGCTTTTAGTTTATGTATATTGATGATTCAATCCTTTATGGATTAATGATCCAATTAGAGATCATTTTAATTATTTCCTTAATGATAAGCTTTATCCCTTAGAAAAATTGAGATTTATCAGTCATAGCAGCGGAGCTATGGTAAAATTTTTATAAAAATTATGCATAAAATAATTTCATTCAAAGCATAAAAAGAGGACTTCCTACCTTATTCTAGGAATTATCATCCTAGATTAATTGAAAGATATTCATTGTAATCACAGAGAAATTGATTTTTATATTATGCATCATTGATTTTCATGCATAGAGCTATGCATAAAAGATTATTATTTTAACATAAAAGTGTTACTTTTATCATAATTGGATTTCATGCATAGAGGTATGCATAAAAGATTATTTTTTTAACATAAAAGTGTTACTTTTATTAAATTTTAATTTTCATGCATAGAAGTATGCATAAAGGATAATTTTTTTATATTAAAAGTGTTACTTTTATCATTTTTAATTTTCATGCATAGAAGTATGCATAAAGGAAAATTTTTTATATCAAAAGTGTTACTTTTATCATTTTTAATTTTCATGCATAGAAGTATGCATAAAGGAAAATTTTTTATATCAAAAGTGTTACTTTTATCATTTTTAATTTTCATGCATAGAAGTATGCATAAAGGAAATTATATATATATATATATATCAAAAGTGTTACTTTTATCATTTTTAATTTTCATGCATAGAAGTATGCATAAAGGAAAATTTTTTATATCAAAAGTGTTACTTTTATCATATTGGATTTCATGCATAGAGGTATGCATAAAAGTTGATTATTTTATTATAAAAGTGTTACTTATATCACAATTGAAATTCATGCATAGAAGTATGCATAAGAGTTGATTATTTTATTATAAAAGTGTTACTTTTATCATATTTGGATTTCGTGCATAGAAGTATGCATAAAAGATATTCTTTTTATACTAAAAGTGTGATTTTCATCATAAAGGGATTTTATGCATAACTTAGTTACATAAGAGAAATTCTTTTATTCTAAAAGTGTAATTCCTACCAAATTGAATTTATGCATAGGAAGATGCATAAAATATTGATTCAAAAGTGTCATTCTCATCTAAATTGAATTCATGCATAGGAAGATGCATGAAAGATTGAATTTTAATTCAAAAGTGACATTTTCATTTAAAATGAATTTATGCATAGGAAGATGCATAAAAGATTGATTTTTACTTCGAAAGTATTAATCTCCTTAAATGGAATTTATGCATAAATAAATGTGTAAAGAAATCTTATATCAAATATAAGAATTCTCTTGTATTCTATAAATAGAAATAAGAGGTGATAGGATGTGATAAGAAGTGTATAAGATGTGCTAAGAGGTGATAAGATGCTTATGAAATAAGTTAGGAGGTGATAAGATGAATTAAGATGTGTATGGGATGAGGTAAGAAGTGTATGTGATAGGATAAGGGTTGTGATAGGGCGAGAATGGATGTGATGTAAAAGATTAGATGTGAAGGCATATGGGGTTATATGAATGGGAATGTGGAAATGGATGTATGTATGTGGATGTGTGGATGTGGAGATGGGAGTGTGGATGTGTGAATGTGAATGTGGATGTATGCATGAGGATGTATATGCATAGATGTGAATGTGGATGTATAGATGTGAATGGGGATGTGGATGTGGATGTATGTGAATGTGGATGTAGATGTGGATGCATAGATGTGAATGTGGAATGTGGATGTGGATGTATGTATGTATGTGGATGTAGATGTGGATGTATAGATGTGAATGGGAATGTGGATGTGGATGTGGATGTATGTATGTATGTGGATGTAGATGTGGATGTATAGATGTGAATGGGAATGTGGATGTATGTATGTATGTGGATGTAGATGTGGATGTATAGATGTGAATGGGAATGTGGATGTGGATGTATAGATGTGAATGGGAATATGGATGTGGATGTATGTGAATGTGGATGTAGATGTATGGAAATGTGGATATGGATGTATGTGAATGTGGATGTAGATGTGGATGTATAGATGTGAATATATGATATGTGAAGTAAAGGAATCTGAAGTGAAGAGATGAAAAATGATGTGATTAGATGAGTACATATATAAATGGATGTGGATATGGATATGGATGTGGATGTGGATATGGATATGGATGTGGATGTGGATGTATGTGAATGTGGATGTAGATGTGGATGCATAGATGTGAATGTGGAATGTGGATGTGGATGTATGTATGTATGTGGATGTAGATGTGGATGTATAGATGTGAATGGGAATGTGGATGTGGATGTGGATGTATGTATGTATGTGGATGTAGATGTGGATGTATAGATGTGAATGGGAATGTGGATGTGGATGTGGATGTATGTATGTATGTGGATGTAGATGTGGATGTATAGATGTGAATGGGAATGTGGATGTGGATGTGGATGTATGTATGTATGTGGATGTAGATGTGGATGTATAGATGTGAATGGGAATGTGGATGTGGATGTATAGATGTGAATGGGAATATGGATGTGGATGTATGTGAATGTGGATGTAGATGTATGGAAATGTGGATGAGAATGTATGTGAATGTGGATGTAGATGTGGATGTATAGATGTGAATATATGATATGTGAAGTAAAGGAATCTGAAGTGAAGAGATGGAAAATGATGTGATTAGATGAGTACATATATAAATGGATGTGGATATGGATATGGATGTGGATGTGGATATGGATATGGATGTGGATGTGGATATGGATGTGAATATATGATATGTGATGTGAAGGAATCTGAAGTGAAGAGATGGAAAATGATGTGATTGGATGAGTACATATATAAATGGAATGTGGAATAAGTAATGTGGATTAATGAGGGATAATGTGAAAAAATGAGAGTTAATATAGAAACTGTATTTGTAAACTGTTGTAAATGGCTGTTTTATGTCAAGAATGTTGGGAAAGCATTTTGACCGTCTTGTGATTAAGGTCGTGGAGCCTAACTGATAAAGTTGCAACTGCTGACGGAGAGTCAATGGAGGACGTCTCGCGTAGCAAGGTCGACCGAGGTCTTGACCAGCCTCGGTTCGATTAAAATGGTGAGCTTCCGGTACGGTGGATGAGGGACCAAGGAAGCGGCCTATGAGTGAAGCGCTAGGTCACCTGCGAAGCATCCTAGAGGGTGCTGACCATACGGTGCTCGGGCTCTGGGTCGCCTAGGATACCCACGCGTGCGTCAAGGAAGATATTGGAACAAGGAGTAAGAGTTGTTTTGTGAAAACGGGCATGGATCTGGTTGATTGACCTTGCTGGTCTTCAATGGATGAGTCCATGGCTCTTTATATGGATCTGTTGGTTGATCTTGCTGATCTTCAACGAGAGTCCATCTTGATTTTTATAAGTGATTATATTGCCAAGTATTATGGGCTAGGAACTATTGAAAAGGCCCCTGTGTGGACAGGTGGTGAGCGTTCTAGTTGCCAATGATGCCATAGATACTCTGATGAAGGAATGATGGGAAATTATGAATCAACCGAATAAATTGGAAGATTGTGATCAGTGGTACTATGGTTTCATTAAAGGATTGTTTTAAAGTTAGCCGATGCTAAGAAAAAGGCAATTTCATATTGGGTGTGTAAGTGGTGTGGCTAGTTTTATGTTTGCATGAACTTCCGGCTAGGGGGCCTTGGAACTCTTTTCCTTGGTACCCGGGACAAAACCTAACCAAATTCCAAATTGGATCCCATCACTACAGTGGTTGGGCGGTTGGCTAACCCATGGGATCGAATGGGGTTAGGCTGGACTGATGGATCCGTAAATCGAGACTCAACTTTTGTTCTTACGATAGATAAAATAAATCCCAGACAGTAACTGTTCTATGGATAGGAATCAACGGCTGTGCCTCTTGAATGGGGAAAAAAGCGTTGATCCCAATGATCCAAGTGCAAGTTTCTTCCTTGATCTGACCAAGTATCTTATAGATGCAATTGGATCAACTCGATCAGAAATGACCTTGACTACGTTAGAGTAAAAAGTTATCCTGGTGGAATCACCCGTGCTTTCCGGTAAAGGAAGTTTTTCCGGGTTCGGTTTTGGAACAACCGACGGATTAGTCTCTTATCCGGATATCCGTGGGTGAGGCCCGAATGTGGGACCCCTGTCCCGCGCGAGAAGTGCTACTTCCGCTGCTAGTATACCGAATCTGTTACTCGGTGGGAACAGGGACCGCACAAGTATAAGGTAACTCATCTATGGGAATGATTCTGTTGGTTATTGCTGCGCCTATCTCAGTGGTATGAGGTGTTCTAACAAAAGGACCTCTGAGAGGCAAGCCAAAAACGGGGTAAAGGCATATCTTCTCATGAGGAAGAAAACACGCCAGTAAGAAGACCCGCTCAGAAAACCCAAGATGTCTTGATCTCATGACGCAGTAGTATCGAGGACCCATATCATAAAAGTGTTATTTCCATTAAAATTAAATTCTATGCATAGAAAGATGCATATTGATTATTTTTATTATTATAAAAGAGTGATTTTCATTAGATTTAAATTCTATGCATAGAAACATGCATATTGATTATTGTTTTATTATAAAAGAGTGATTTTCATTATATTTAAATTCTATGTATAGAAAGATGCATATTGATTTTTTATTATTATAAAAGAGTGATTTTCATTAGATTTAAATTCTACACATAGAAAGAGGTAATTTGGATGCTATGCCTTGTTGGAAAGGCTTTCCCCCTCTCTTCATTCTTAAATTCAGCCTTTCTTTAACCTAGTTAAGTAATCAAGTTGTTAGAATTAATCTTTTCATATTGTTTTTCTTTTAAAAGTGAAATTTGATTAGTTTAGAATGCTTTAAACCATTTGGGAATAGTTTTTAACTAATTTAAGGTTAGCAAAAATTGAAAAATGGTCAGCCATACTGTAAGATTCCTCTCCCAACCCCCTTTTTGATGTCTAGTATATTCCCCTGTAATCAATTCCCTTTTCTGAAATATAAGAGATCTTGTTTGTGGTTGTTTTAACCTAGAGAGAGAAAATATTCTAGAGAGAGAATATTCAGATTTTGAATATTTTTGGATAGAAAAATATCTCTTATAATTCAGATGAGTTCCCCTGAAACAGAAATTTTTAAAAAAAAAATTTCAATGTGCAATTGGAATTAATTGGAAATAGGTATAAAGAACCTTAGCCTAAGGGTCTAGATTTTCATAAATCTTTAGACTATGGTCCAATTAAGGTTCCTATGGGCCAATAGCATCAATCCATGTGTAGGGAGGAGATAAATCCAAATTGTAAAAGAAGATACCCAAAAATGAGTAAATGCTCACATAAGATGAAGAGTTGAAAATGTACAAGGTTTATTAGTGAATAAACACATATGTAAGGAAGGGGAGTTCTTTAAAGGAGGTGCATATTTCACATAAGATGAAGAGTTGAAAATGTACAAGGTTTATTAGTAAATAAACACATATGTAAGGAAGGGGAGTTCTTTAAAGGAGGTGCATATTTCACATAAGATGAAGAGTTGAAAATGTACAAGGTTTATTAGTAAATAAACACATATGTAAGGAAGGGGAGTTCTTTAAAGGAGGTGCATATTTCACATAAGATGAAGAGTTGAAAATGTACAAGGTTTATTAGTGAATAAACACATATGTAAGGAAGGGGAGTTCTTTAAAGGAGGTGCATATTTCACATAAGATGAAGAGTTGAAAATGTACAAGGTTTATTAGTAAATAAACACATATGTAAGGAAGGGGAGTTCTTTAAAGGAGGTGCATATTTCACATAAGATGAAGAGTTGAAAATGTACAAGGTTTATTAGTAAATAAACACATATGTAAGGAAGGGGAGTTCTTTAAAGGAGGTGCATATTTCACATAAGATGAAGAGTTGAAAATGTACAAGGCTTATTAGTAAAAAAACTATGACACATGTGTAAGGAAGAGGAGTTCTTTAAAGGAGGTGCATATTTCACATAAGATGAAGAGTTGAAAATGTACAAGGTTTATTAGTAAAAAACTATGAGCAATACAATTTTGACACATATGTAAGGAAGGGGAATTCTTTAAAGGAGGTGCATATTTCACATGCTTGAATGAGTTTTAAACTCATAAAAATTGAGATATTTCATCTCTCCTCTCTCCTCATTCAAGTCTAGTTCCAAAAAGTTAGCTTAACTGACCTAAAAATGGTCAAAAAGTGACCAAACTGACTTAGAAAATTCTAGAATCAGTTTGTTTGGTTAGGAGCTCAAATTTTCCTATAAATAGAAGCCTCCCCTTGTTGAAAAAAATATAGAGTCTTATGCCTTGTTACTCTACTCCACCTAAGCCAAAAAACATAGTGTCTTATGCCTTGTTACTCTACTCCACCTAAGCCAAAATATATAGTGTCTTATGCTTTGTCTTATGCCTTGTCACTCTACTCCACCTAAGCCAAATTAGATAGAGTCTTATGCTTGTTACTCTACTCCACCTAAGCCAAAATATAGAGTGTCTTATGCATTGTTACTCTACTCTACCTAAGCCAAGAACTGTGAATTCTTTAATAATTCACTAGTTTTTGATACTTCTCTCTTTCTTCAATTCCCATTGGTGGCTCCATCAACACACTAAACCAATTGATTGGTTGGGGGCCTCTACCGTGAATAAAGAATCAAGCAAATCATAAGGTAAGTATATTGAATTTTGATCTTTTCTATGATTTCTCAATGATTCTCTCTTCTCAACCCCTCTCAAGCTTGAGAAGTTTAATTGGTATGGTTTTTTTAAATGCTATTGAAGTAGAGTTACATAATTTAATAAATGCTATAGAAGTTAATTTCCACTTATATTTAAATTCTAATGGTTTTTATAATTTCTCTGTCTCACTCAAGAAATGGTCATACTCATGACCCATTCTCAATCCAAATGAAGCTTTTCATAAAGCTTTTCCTTAATCCAAGATTAAGCTATGCTTGAGGCCAAATTAATGGCTTTTGCTATGCTTTTAGTTTATGCACATTGATGATTCAATCCATTATGGATTGATGACCCAATTAGAGACCATTCTAATTGTTTTCTTAATGACCCAATTAGAGATCATTCTAATTGTTTTCTTAATGATCCATTTAGAGACCATTATGGATTGATGATCCAATTAGAGACCATTCTAATTATTTCTTTAATAATGAGCTTTATCCCTTAGAAAAAAAATTTGAGATTTATCAGTCATAGTAGCGGAGCTATGGCAAAATTTTTATAGAAATCACGCATAAAATAAATTCATTCAAAGCATAAAAAGAGGACTTCCTACCATATCCTAGGAACTATCATCCTAGATTAATTAAAAGAATATTATTATGCATGGAGATATGGATGTTTGCATGTAGATGTAGAGGTATGGATGTGAGTGTGAATGTGGAGGTGGATGTATGCATGTAGATGTAGATGTATAGATGTAGATGTAGATGTGGAGGTGGGTGGATGCATGTAGATGTAGATGTATAGGTGTAGGTGAGAATGGAGATGTGGATGTATAGATGTAGATGTAGATGTATAGATGTAGATGTGAATAGAGATATGGATGTATACATGTAGATGTAGATGTATAGATGTAGATGGGAATGGAGATGTGGATGTATACGTAGATGTAGATGTATAGATGTAGATGTGAATGGAGATGTGGATGTATGCATGTAGATGTAGGTGTATAGACGTAGATGTGGATGTAGAGGTGGATGTATGCATGTAGATGTAGATGTATAGATGTAGATGTGAATGTGGAGTGGATGTATGCATGTAGATGTAGATGTATGGAGGTGAATGTGAATGTGGATGTGGATGTATGCATAGGGATGTAGATGTATGCATGTAGATGTGAATGTACGCATATAGTTGTGGGTGTATGGATGTGAATATACGATTGTGATGTGAGGGAATCTGAAGTGATGAGATGGAAATGATGTGATGGGATGAGTATACATATAAATGGAATATGGAATAAGTAATGTAGATTGAGGAGGGATATGTGGAAAAATGAAAGTTAAAATAGAAATTGTATTGTAAACTGTTTGTAAATGCTGTTTGTAAATGCTGTCTGTAAATGATTGTTTTATGTCAAGAATGCTGGGGGGAGCATTTTGACCGTCTTGTGATTAAGGTCGTGATGAGAAAGTTGCAACTGCTGACGGGGAGTCAATGAAGGACGTCTCGCGTAGCAAGGTCGGCCGAGGTCTTGACCAGCCTCGGTGCGATTAAAATGGTGAGCTTCCGGTACGGTGGATGAGGGGCCAAGGAAGCGGCCTATGCGTGAAGCGCTAGGTTACCTGCGAAGGATCCTAGAGGGTGCTGACCATACGGTGCTCGGGCTCTGGGTCGCCTAGGATACCCACGCGTGCGTCGAGGAAGATATTGGAACAGAGTTGGAGTTGTTTTCTGAAATCGAGCATGGATCTGGTTGATTGACCTTGCTGGTCTTCAATGGATGAGTCCATGGCTCCTTATATGGATCTGTTGGTTGATCTTGCTGATCTTCAACGAGAGTCCATCATGTTAAGTGATTATATTGCCAAGTATTATGGGCTAGGAACTATCGAAACGGCTCCTGAGCGTTCTAGTTGCCAATGATGCCATAGATACTCTGATGAAGGAATGATGGGAAATTAAGAATCAATTGGATAAATTGGAAGATGGTGATCAATGATACTATGGTTTTATTAAAGGATTGTTTTAAACTGGTTGAATCTGGTTGAAAAAGGCAATTTCATATTGGGTGTGTGAGTGGTGTGACTAGTTTTATTTTGCATGAACATCCGGCTAGGGGGCCTTGGAACTCTTTTCCTTGGTACCCGGGACAAAACCTAACCAAATTTTTAATTGGATCCCATCACTACAGTGGTTGGGCGGTTGGCTAACCCATGGGATTGGATGGGGTTAGGCTGGACTGATGGATCCGTAAATCGAGACTCAAACTTTTGTTTTTACGATAGAAAAAAATAAATAAATCCCGGACAGAAACTGTTCTATGGATAGGAATCAACGGCTGTGCCTCTTGAATGGGGAAAAAAGCGTTGATCCCAATGATCCAAGTGCAAGTTTCTTCCTTGAACTGACTAAGTATCTTATAGATGTAATCGGAACATCTCGATCAGAAATGATCTTGACTACGTTAGAGTAAAAAGTTATCCTGGTGGAATCGCCCGTGCTTTCCGGTAGAGGAAGTTTTTTCCGGGTTCGGTTTTGGAACAACCGACGGATTAGTCTCTTATCCGGATATCCGTGGGCGAGGCCCCGAGTGTGGGACCCCTGTCCCGTGCGAGAAGCGCTACTTCCGCTGCCAGTACCCCGAATCCGTTGCTCGGTGGGAACAGGGATCTTACAGTTGGTATCAGAGCCAGGTTAATAAAGATCAACTAAGAAGATAAATATGTCAAAAATTTATCAAGAAACACAAAAAGGTTATAATTGTGTGATATAATTCATACAATTTGATATCCAAACTGAAATTCGTAATTTGGTAATTGGGTCTTCAGATGGAAGTACCGCAATTATATAGAATCCCTGACTTGCTTGAGGCCTAGACATGATAGTATTTACCTTATAATTCCAAGGGCCGTGACTACCCGTATATACCGAGAGTATACTGCAGCTCTTTACTGACAATATATACGAGTAAATCTAAGACTTGAAATTATAAGCGTTAATGCTATCTAGATGATGATTTCGAATGTGATTGATATGATTTTTAATTCTGTTTGAGAATTGATGAATTGATTTGGATTCTGATTGAAAATGCTGATTGAAAAATATTGATTTTTAAAAATTAGTTGAAATATAATGAAACCACAATGAGGGAGAATGGGACGAATCCCTGTGATGATATTCATAACTAGAATGATGATAATGAATTCAGCAAATCACTATGAGGTTAGTGGGTTGTGCTGTTAGATTGCTATTGTTAATATTTGACCGGTAGATCAAGTTAAGGGATGTCAAATTGAGAACTTCCGTGGGGAATGTTCCGAAGAAAACTTTTCGGTCTAATGGACCATTATCGTGTTAAAGATATGAATGACATGATCTGAATGAATTATTATTTAATGATGAGTTCTATATAAGGGATATTTATCCCAGTGTTCTGTTGGGTTGACCAGAATATAAGCAACCCCAGAATAAAAATTGGATCTTAAGAATAAGAGCTGTCCTCTACCTTGCGAGATGAGGACATCTCGCACTTTTTAAGTGGGGTAGGATGTAAGATTCCTCCCCAGCCTTCGAGGTATATAGGAGTAAGAATCTCCCTTTCGGATCTTATAATTATTCCCTCTCTAAAATAAAAGAAAGTTTCTGTTTAAAAAAGGAATACCCTTTTCCTAAAATACTTCTCAGGAGTCACGCCTGTTTTAAGGATTTAGAACAATGAGTTTAGAAGTGAGAATCGGTGTTTTGGATACCAAGGTTTTGGTTTTCATTCGAGTACGGCCCAAAAGAAGTTCTTTATCTCTTGGGGAGTATAAGAAGTTATCCCCCAGATATTGTGATCCTTATATCTGAATTCAATGAAAGTAGGTGACTTAGCCTACAAGTTTCTTTTATCTCCTCATCTCAAAATTCTTAATGCCTTCTATAGAAAAATGTGTCAAACTCAAATCATGGAAAGACGGTAAAACTTCAGTGGCAAGTTACCGTTGGCTTCTAGGTTACGCTAGCTCCTTCCTTTATATAAGTCGTAACTTTTACTTGTCGCTCACAGTAATCTTACTCCCATCAATCTCCTTTCTTTCTTAATCTCCTTCATGGCTTGGCAACAGGAATTAGTTTTATCCCTGATGATTTCTCACCTTCAAGACGCAAGAGAGTCTGTGAAGAAAGACTTTATAGAACAGTATGAGCGCTCACTTTTTCCTCACCTAGGAACTTCTGTAGCGCAGACCAAATGGCGAACCTATCAAAACATAACTAGGGTAACACCCTGGGGTCAGCAACACTTTCGTAACAATGTCCGCTTGGCCATGGTTATTGAAGCTTTGGGTTTGGGTCCCCGATACTACTGTGTCATGAGATCAAGGCATCTTGGGTTTTCTGAGCGGGTCTTCTTACTGGCATGTTTTCTTCCTCATGAGAAGATATGCCTTTACCCCGTTTTTGGCTTGCCTCTCAGAGGTCCTTTTGTTAGATCACCTCATACCACTGAGATAGGTGCGGCAATAACCAGCAGAATCATTCCCATAGATGAGTTACCCTATACTTGTGCAGCTTGTGAGGACTGCTTTTGTGACCATATGATGGACGGGCTTATGGAAGTGTAAAGAGTTCTTCTATCTTTAATGTATAAGTCCCGTGAATGAATAAAGTTTAAATCTTGTTCTTATTTTGAATCTTGCTCTCTTTAAGACTTTTCTTGGTGGTTAATCGTGATTAAAATTTTTCTCTAAGTCTCATATTCATGCATCTTGCGAAATTATTCCAAGTTGCGAGATGAGGACATCTCGCGTTTTTTAAGTGGGGTAGAATGTAAGATTCCTCTCCCAACCCCCTTTTTGATGTCTAGTATATTCCCCTGTAATCAATTCCCTTTTCTGAAATATAAGAGATCTTGTTTGTGGTTGTTTTAACCTAGAGAGAGAAAATATTCTAGAGAGAGAATATTCAGATTTTGAATATTTTTGGATAGAAAAATATCTCTTATAATTCAGATGAGTTCCCCTGAAACAGAAATTTTTAAAAAAAAAAATTTCAATGTGCAATTGGAATTAATTGGAAATAGGTATAAAGAACCTTAGCCTAAGGGTCTAGATTTTCATAAATCTTTAGACTATGGTCCAATTAAGGTTCCTATGGGCCAATAGCATCAATCCATGTGTAGGGAGGAGATAAATCCAAATTGTAAAAGAAGATACCCAAAAATGAGTAAATGCTCACATAAGATGAAGAGTTGAAAATGTACAAGGTTTATTAGTGAATAAACACATATGTAAGGAAGGGGAGTTCTTTAAAGGAGGTGCATATTTCACATAAGATGAAGAGTTGAAAATGTACAAGGTTTATTAGTAAATAAACACATATGTAAGGAAGGGGAGTTCTTTAAAGGAGGTGCATATTTCACATAAGATGAAGAGTTGAAAATGTACAAGGTTTATTAGTAAATAAACACATATGTAAGGAAGGGGAGTTCTTTAAAGGAGGTGCATATTTCACATAAGATGAAGAGTTGAAAATGTACAAGGTTTATTAGTGAATAAACACATATGTAAGGAAGGGGAGTTCTTTAAAGGAGGTGCATATTTCACATAAGATGAAGAGTTGAAAATGTACAAGGTTTATTAGTAAATAAACACATATGTAAGGAAGGGGAGTTCTTTAAAGGAGGTGCATATTTCACATAAGATGAAGAGTTGAAAATGTACAAGGTTTATTAGTAAATAAACACATATGTAAGGAAGGGGAGTTCTTTAAAGGAGGTGCATATTTCACATAAGATGAAGAGTTGAAAATGTACAAGGCTTATTAGTAAAAAAACTATGACACATGTGTAAGGAAGAGGAGTTCTTTAAAGGAGGTGCATATTTCACATAAGATGAAGAGTTGAAAATGTACAAGGTTTATTAGTAAAAAACTATGAGCAATACAATTTTGACACATATGTAAGGAAGGGGAATTCTTTAAAGGAGGTGCATATTTCACATGCTTGAATGAGTTTTAAACTCATAAAAATTGAGATATTTCATCTCTCCTCTCTCCTCATTCAAGTCTAGTTCCAAAAAGTTAGCTTAACTGACCTAAAAATGGTCAAAAAGTGACCAAACTGACTTAGAAAATTCTAGAATCAGTTTGTTTGGTTAGGAGCTCAAATTTTCCTATAAATAGAAGCCTCCCCTTGTTGAAAAAAATATAGAGTCTTATGCCTTGTTACTCTACTCCACCTAAGCCAAAAAACATAGTGTCTTATGCCTTGTTACTCTACTCCACCTAAGCCAAAATATATAGTGTCTTATGCTTTGTCTTATGCCTTGTCACTCTACTCCACCTAAGCCAAATTAGATAGAGTCTTATGCTTGTTACTCTACTCCACCTAAGCCAAAATATAGAGTGTCTTATGCATTGTTACTCTACTCTACCTAAGCCAAGAACTGTGAATTCTTTAATAATTCACTAGTTTTTGATACTTCTCTCTTTCTTCAATTCCCATTGGTGGCTCCATCAACACACTAAACCAATTGATTGGTTGGGGGCCTCTACCGTGAATAAAGAATCAAGCAAATCATAAGGTAAGTATATTGAATTTTGATCTTTTCTATGATTTCTCAATGATTCTCTCTTCTCAACCCCTCTCAAGCTTGAGAAGTTTAATTGGTATGGTTTTTTTAAATGCTATTGAAGTAGAGTTACATAATTTAATAAATGCTATAGAAGTTAATTTCCACTTATATTTAAATTCTAATGGTTTTTATAATTTCTCTCTCTCACTCAAGAAATGGTCATACTCATGACCCATTCTCAATCCAAATGAAGCTTTTCATAAAGCTTTTCCTTAATCCAAGATTAAGCTATGCTTGAGGCCAAATTAATGGCTTTTGCTATGCTTTTAGTTTATGCACATTGATGATTCAATCCATTATGGATTGATGACCCAATTAGAGACCATTCTAATTGTTTTCTTAATGACCCAATTAGAGATCATTCTAATTGTTTTCTTAATGATCCATTTAGAGACCATTATGGATTGATGATCCAATTAGAGACCATTCTAATTATTTCTTTAATAATGAGCTTTATCCCTTAGAAAAAAAATTTGAGATTTATCAGTCATAGTAGCGGAGCTATGGCAAAATTTTTATAGAAATCACGCATAAAATAAATTCATTCAAAGCATAAAAAGAGGACTTCCTACCATATCCTAGGAACTATCATCCTAGATTAATTAAAAGAATATTATTATGCATGGAGATATGGATGTTTGCATGTAGATGTAGAGGTATGGATGTGAGTGTGAATGTGGAGGTGGATGTATGCATGTAGATGTAGATGTATAGATGTAGATGTAGATGTGGAGGTGGGTGGATGCATGTAGATGTAGATGTATAGGTGTAGGTGAGAATGGAGATGTGGATGTATAGATGTAGATGTAGATGTATAGATGTAGATGTGAATAGAGATATGGATGTATACATGTAGATGTAGATGTATAGATGTAGATGGGAATGGAGATGTGGATGTATACGTAGATGTAGATGTATAGATGTAGATGTGAATGGAGATGTGGATGTATGCATGTAGATGTAGGTGTATAGACGTAGATGTGGATGTAGAGGTGGATGTATGCATGTAGATGTAGATGTATAGATGTAGATGTGAATGTGGAGTGGATGTATGCATGTAGATGTAGATGTATGGAGGTGAATGTGAATGTGGATGTGGATGTATGCATAGGGATGTAGATGTATGCATGTAGATGTGAATGTACGCATATAGTTGTGGGTGTATGGATGTGAATATACGATTGTGATGTGAGGGAATCTGAAGTGATGAGATGGAAATGATGTGATGGGATGAGTATACATATAAATGGAATATGGAATAAGTAATGTAGATTGAGGAGGGATATGTGGAAAAATGAAAGTTAAAATAGAAATTGTATTGTAAACTGTTTGTAAATGCTGTTTGTAAATGCTGTCTGTAAATGATTGTTTTATGTCAAGAATGCTGGGGGGAGCATTTTGACCGTCTTGTGATTAAGGTCGTGATGAGAAAGTTGCAACTGCTGACGGGGAGTCAATGAAGGACGTCTCGCGTAGCAAGGTCGGCCGAGGTCTTGACCAGCCTCGGTGCGATTAAAATGGTGAGCTTCCGGTACGGTGGATGAGGGGCCAAGGAAGCGGCCTATGCGTGAAGCGCTAGGTTACCTGCGAAGGATCCTAGAGGGTGCTGACCATACGGTGCTCGGGCTCTGGGTCGCCTAGGATACCCACGCGTGCGTCGAGGAAGATATTGGAACAGAGTTGGAGTTGTTTTCTGAAATCGAGCATGGATCTGGTTGATTGACCTTGCTGGTCTTCAATGGATGAGTCCATGGCTCCTTATATGGATCTGTTGGTTGATCTTGCTGATCTTCAACGAGAGTCCATCATGTTAAGTGATTATATTGCCAAGTATTATGGGCTAGGAACTATCGAAACGGCTCCTGAGCGTTCTAGTTGCCAATGATGCCATAGATACTCTGATGAAGGAATGATGGGAAATTAAGAATCAATTGGATAAATTGGAAGATGGTGATCAATGATACTATGGTTTTATTAAAGGATTGTTTTAAACTGGTTGAATCTGGTTGAAAAAGGCAATTTCATATTGGGTGTGTGAGTGGTGTGACTAGTTTTATTTTGCATGAACATCCGGCTAGGGGGCCTTGGAACTCTTTTCCTTGGTACCCGGGACAAAACCTAACCAAATTTTTAATTGGATCCCATCACTACAGTGGTTGGGCGGTTGGCTAACCCATGGGATTGGATGGGGTTAGGCTGGACTGATGGATCCGTAAATCGAGACTCAAACTTTTGTTTTTACGATAGAAAAAAATAAATAAATCCCGGACAGAAACTGTTCTATGGATAGGAATCAACGGCTGTGCCTCTTGAATGGGGAAAAAAGCGTTGATCCCAATGATCCAAGTGCAAGTTTCTTCCTTGAACTGACTAAGTATCTTATAGATGTAATCGGAACATCTCGATCAGAAATGATCTTGACTACGTTAGAGTAAAAAGTTATCCTGGTGGAATCGCCCGTGCTTTCCGGTAGAGGAAGTTTTTTCCGGGTTCGGTTTTGGAACAACCGACGGATTAGTCTCTTATCCGGATATCCGTGGGCGAGGCCCCGAGTGTGGGACCCCTGTCCCGTGCGAGAAGCGCTACTTCCGCTGCCAGTACCCCGAATCCGTTGCTCGGTGGGAACAGGGATCTTACACATACAAAGGAGGTTATGGTAAAATTTTCTTAAGTTTTGTGAAATAAGTTTTATCTTTTATTATTCAAAAAGAGTAATCCCCATCGTTTGTGTATTCTAAAAGTGTTATTCTCATTCTAGGCATAGAAAAATGCATAGTAGAAATATTTTTATTATAAAAGTGTTATTTCCATTAAAATTAAATTCTATGCATAGAAAGATGCATATTGATTTTTTTTTTTATAAAAGAGTGATTTTCATTAGATTTAAATTCTATGCATAGAAAAATGCATATTGATTTTTTTTATTATAAAAGAGTGATTTTCATTAGATTTAAATTCTATGCATATTGATTTTTTTAATTATAAAAGAGTGATTTTCATTAGATTTAAATTCGATACATAGAAAGAGATATATTAGATAATTTTTTTAAATATAAAAGTGTTACTTTCATCAATATTGATTTTTATGCATAAATAGATGCATAAAAGAATTATTTTAATTATAAAAGTGTTACTTTCATCAATATTAATTTTTATGCATAAATAGATGCATAAAAGAATTATTTTAATTATAAAAGTATTACTTTCATCAATATTAATTTTTATGCATAAAAGAATTTTTTTTAATTGTTACTTTCATCAATATTGATTTTTATGAATAAATAGATGCATAAAAGAATTTTTTTAATTATAAAAGTGTTACTTTCATCATTATTGATTTTTATGCATAAAAGATTTTTTTATTTATAAAAGTGTTACTTTTATCAATATTGATTTTTATGCAAAAATAGATGCATAAAAGAATTTTTTTAATTATAAAAGTGTTACTTTCATCAATATTGATTTTATGCATAAAATGATGCATAAAAGAATTTTTTTAATTATAAAAGTGTTACTTTCATCATTATTGATTTTTATGCATAAAATGATGCATAAAAGAATTTTTTTTATTGCAAAAGTGTTGCTTTCACCTATATTGATTTTTATGCATAAAATGATTCACAAAAGATTTTTTTAAATATAAAAGTGTTATTTTCATCAAAATTAAAATTTTAATGCATAAATAGATGCATAAAAGGATTTATCTTTTATATAAAAGTGTTATTTCCATAGAAGAAGGATTTTATGCATAAATAGATGCATACAAAATGTTTACATCAAAATAAGAGTTCTTTTTAATCCTTTGTTTAAATCCCATGAATATTGAAAAATGAATAAGTAAATACTCAGTGAAGGAAAATTATACCGTTTCATATTCTCTAGGATGGTAATGACAAAATTGAGAAAATCTATCGAAGTCGAAATTTTAGATAAATGATTAATTTATTCCTCATAGGAATTCGTGACTAGTTTTGAGTTCAGTTAAGCAAAATACTCAATGAATGAAATTCAATAAAGTAGTAATTTAAATATTACCCTTCGAAAAAGATAGTTTAGGGAGAACCTTTCCAGACTCAAACCCTGAATCAGACTATGACCAAGACGTAACTCCTTCGTCAGTTTCAAGAAAAGACAATGTGACCAGTTTAGTAATCTACACTCAAATCACCCACCAAATCTGAAACCAAGTTGAGACCTTTGATTTTGATCTGAGGATCAAGAATTCAGAATTCAGAATCTAGACCTGTGATCTAGAAGTCTTGGGATATGGAATTAAGATATACTCATAGAAAATTAAAACTAAAAACTTGCATAGAAACCCTGTTTTCTGAAATGATTGTCTTACGCCAGAATGCGGGAGCATTTTGTATATGTGTTTTTCTACGGGAAGCTCGGTTGCAAGCAACAGCTTGCCGGGGGAGTGTTTAAAGGATGCTCACGCGGCAAAAACCTGGTCTTAACCAGCCTCGGTATGGTGTAAAATGGTGTGCTTCCGGTACGATGGGGGAGGGCCGACGAAGCGGTCCCTGAGTGAAGTGCCACGACACCTAAGGAGGATCCTAGAGGGTTCTAACTAGGCGATGCACGGACTCGCGGTGCCTAGGACACCATGCGTATGCCGTGGTATATATATGTATGATGACGAGAAAATTATTGTAATCTGTTATTTTACTGGATCTCGTTGCTGCCCTGCTGGTCTCAACGGAGAGTCCACAGTGATACTGTTTTGTGAGAAACAAGGATTGAATGGAAATTTTGAGTTATGATATCTGCTGTAACCAATAATTGTTTGTCAATGGACTATTTTATAAATTAAAGTTTAAAGAGGAGTGTGTGCATATCTGTATTCTAAAGCAAAAGTTTAGAAAGGCATTCAATTATGGTCGGTGGGTGAACACTTGTCTAGTTCTACCAATTCCAGTGGTTGGGCGGTAGCTAACCCATGGGCCAGAAAGGCTCGAATTAGTAGAGTTCTAAAAATTGATGAATAGGAATACCCTTAGAACTCGAATAGTGAAATAATAACCTGAAGACTTCTGTAATGAATAGATCAATGGCTGTGCCTGATTCAATTAGGAAAAAAGCGTTAATCCCTTCAAGTTAAGTCTATAATAGTTTCCCTTCTATCTGGTTTATTCAGATGAAGGTTAGTTCAGTATCTTGACCTCGTTAGAAAAATTCGTTAAGAAACTCAAAATGGTGGAATCGTCCCCATTTTTCGGGCATGGAAAATTTTCTCGGTTTCGGTTTTCGGAATGACCACCAGCTTAGTCTCATGCCCGGACATTCGAGGGCGAGGCCACGAGTGGGAAACCCTGCCCCGCGCAAGAGGGAGCTACTTCCGCTCTGCCAGTAATCGGGACTCCGCCAGTGTGCGGAGGGGGGCAGTGGGATCCCACAGTTGGTATCAGAGCGTTGTTGTAAATTTACGTAACAGCATCAGAAATTGCTTAAAATCTTAAAGTAAATCTTGGAAATAATGTTTTCTCTTGTTAAATATATGTTGAATGAACTTCAAAAATTGAAAACTCATAAATTGAATTGGAAATTTATAGATGGATACCCCGAATCTATCTAGCATTCCTGAACCCTCCCAGAGTCACGATATGATAGCCTTTGCACTCGAGCACCTCATCAACTCTGCTATGACTCTAGTAATAAGTAGAGTGATACTCGCACGTCATTTTGAGAGTCTTTACTTTCCTGATCCTCTTGAGCAACGTCGATATATGTGGTTCTATGGAGGATGATGTATTAATGTGAGTACGAGTGAGCGTTAGAGGCTCAGGCAAAATATTTCCTTAGCCATGATTCTGATAAGGCTAGAGCTTGTTTTTAGCATGTACAAGTCTTTGATCATTCACCCAGGAACTTCAAAATTTCATGCTGCCAAGTTTTTAGTCTTCTTAGCCGCTTTATCCCTAGAAGTAGAATTATAGCACCTCTTTCTGTAATGAATCGTGTGTACCATGGCATGTCTTCTTCGCAGTTTTGCTTCTTTATGCGTATACGATTGAGGCAGTGATTTTGGGAGCCGTGATGCTCTATGTATATATCAAATTTTTTGATAATAAACGATGTTTAACAGAAAAATTCTAAATTATTTTCATGATTGTGAATATGATTAATCTTGTTTCATGAAGTATGATGAAATAATTATCTGTTTAAAGAATAAACCGTAAAATAAAAATAAAAAATAAAAATAAAAAATAAAAAAATAAATAATCATAAATCTATTGTAAGTTGACAAAAATCTCATTTTGTGAGAGTCATGAGGCGTGCGGCCCGTGCAAGGCAACCGGATCCTCTAACCAATGACGAAGAGTTAGATCCGGATGTTCGAAAAGCCCTGCACAGATCCCAACTTGGTCCCTTCAAGGGTAAAGGGGAGCAGTTAGGTGAAGTAGTGGATTGAGGCAATGGAGGAATACTTTGATGTAACTGGCTACAATGAGAGAAGCAATATGGCTCTCGCTAGGTTAAAGATTGTGGAAACGGCCAGGGTTGCTTGGAGGAATCACTACAAAACTAACCATCTCGATCGAAATATCCAGACTTGGTTCGATCTCAGAAAGAGGCTTTATCCTCCGGGCCTCCTTGAAACTAACATGAATGAGTTCTTGGAACTAAAGCAGGATAGTCGGACAATTGAAGAGTACCAGCAAGCTTTTACCCTTCTCAAATATTCCCCGCAATTGGATGAAGAGCCGCTAATGGCTAGATTCATTCGAGAAATGAACGAGCCATTGGACACCTTAGTAAAGAATGCCAAACCTATCTCAATGGCCGAAGCAGTAAGAATGGCAAAAGACTTTGCCAAAGCCTTTGTTATTTAAGGTCCCGCCAAAGCCTGCACCGTCTAACTTTAAAAGATTCCAAACCTCGGGAAGTACTTCAAAATTTCCTCCTCCAAAGAGGTAGCAAGGCCCAATTCAGAATCAGGATACTCGGAGATTCACAAGTGAAGGAAGACCCTTCCCGTAGAACACTTTCTCAGGAGCCCCACCTCTTTCAAGAATTCAGAGGGATGAGCTCAGAAGTGAGAACTGGTGTTTTGGATGCCAGGGTTTTGGTCACCAGCTGAAAGAGTGCTCGACTCTCATAACCTGCATACAAAATTTGGGTGTGTATCACTCTCATATCACTCTCATAACCTGCATACAAAATTTGGGTGTGTATCACTCTCATAACCCGGTGGTTGCATCATGTATACTTCTTCTTTCAAATCACCATGAAAGAAGGCATTCTTTACCTCCATCTGATGTAAAGACCAACCCTTTGTTGTAGCCATAGCAATGATAGCTCTCACAATTCCCATTCTTGCAACCGGGTGGATTGTCTCCTCATAGTCAATGCCATAGGCCCGAACATAATATGGGAATTTCCCATAAGTTTGGGACACGTGGTCAAATCTTTGGATTAATCATAACTTGAACACTGTTACTCCAAATTGAGCGCTCTATAGCTCACTAGATTCCATTTTCCAAGCGCTTTCCAACAATAGGACACATGATATGGTTTTGAAAAACTTATAGGCATGTTATCCAGGTCCCACCTTTTTAGTATTCAAAAAATGGGAGTTGGAAAATTCCCAAACTCACGAATATAAGGCTTGGCAACCAATCTTGCCTTATACCTTATCACTGAACCATCAGCGTTATGCTTGACTTTATACACCCACTAACATCCTATTGCCTTCTTTTCCATAAGCAAAGGTACTAAATCCCATGCTGCATTTGTGTTGAATTTGTATCCAATGCTGCATTTGTGTTGAATTTGTATCCAATGCTGCCATCTCCTCATTCATGGCATCTTCCCTTTCTTATTTCCAAGTGCCTGCTTAAAACAAGTGGGTTCCAACTCCTGTATTTACTTAACTGTGTAAGCATAATGATGGGTTGTATATCCATCATATGTCAACCTATCAACAGATACCTAACCCTCATAGACCTGCGTACACCTAGGTCACTGCCAATGAAAGATTCCTCCCGAGCCTCTAAAGATGTCCAGCATCTTCCCCTGTAATCAAATCCCTCTTCAGAAATATGAAAGATCTTGTTTCTACCTCTTTTGGCCTAGAGAGAGAGAATGTTATAGAGATAGGTTATTCAGATTTTGAATATTTTTGGATGGAAAAATATCTCTTCTTATTAAAATAGGCTCCCCCGAAATAGAAGTTCAAAAATATTTTTAGAAGGTGCATTAGAAATCAAGTATAATCTGTTCAAGAATCTGTTCAAGAGGCCTTACCCTAGGGGTCCAGATTTCTAAAAAAATTTAAATTAAGGTTTTAAGGGGCCAATCAGATTCATCCAAATGTGTGGAGAAGATAAATAGAAGAAATAAAGAAAATCCCCCCCCCCAAAAATGAGTAAATGCTCACATAAGATCAAGAGTGGAGTAAGGACCAAAGGAATTACTAAAAAAATGGAATTTTGACACCTCACAATAGGGATTCCCCCCCTCATGAATGAAGTGCCTACTTTGTTGGATATGATAACTAAGCTATGAAGATTGATCAAAACATACTCAAGGTGGATCAAAGATTGTACAAGACATCATGAATATGAGGGACAAAAATTGGTATATGCAGAAAATTGATATGAGATTAACACAAGAAGACTCTAATTGTGATTAGACATGAACCAAACTTACATAATCACTTGATCACGACTTGTACCTTATTTAGAGACTCCTCTACTTTACTTTTAGTTGCATGAGTTGCATGAACAACATGCACCAACCATTTGTAGGCTTTACACACCAACCACTGTAGAATGTTGGATATGATAACTAAGCTATGAAGATTGATCAAAACATACTCAAGGTGGATCAAAGATTGTACAAGACATCATGAATATGAGGGACAAAAATTGGTATATGCAGAAAATTGATATGAGATTAACACAAGAAGACTCTAATTGTGATTAGACATGAACCAAACTTACATAATCACTTGATCACGACTTAGGCTTTACACAACACCAACCACTGACCACTAGCCTATCAACCACATTTAAATTGGACTAAGGAGTTGGGATTACATTTATCCAACAATCCCCCCTTAAGACCAACTTCTTACAAAACATGAATCAAGTCTAACAAACCTCCTTGACACAATGAGTAAGAGTCCCCCCTTAACAACAACATAGGGTAGTGTACTCTCCTCTACAACTCGTCAAGTTGGAACAACATAAGTCTTGACTCAACCACATACATGACATAATCTAAAAAGCATACTCCTCATCTACATCTTTTATACTAAGACTAGAACAAAGATTTGTTTCTTTCTGTTGGTTGACATCTTCAACCACGTGTGCCTTTGCTTGCTTTTGATCTTTTTGGTAGCACTTTGAGGATGGATGATTCGTCTTTCCACAATACTCACAAGGATGTTTGGAGAAACAATCCTTAGTAAGATGATTTTAACGACCACAAATAGTACACTTCTTCTTTGCTGATGTCATAGTAACAGTATATGCATAAGGATCTATCACATCCTTTGTAATCTTCTTGTCTTCTTCCTGCAAAGAATTTATGATACTTTCCAAAGAAGGGACTGGCTCCTTCTCTTTAAGTACCGTCACAATTTGTCTAAAGCTTGAAGGTAAGCTTTTAAGTAGGATAGCAACAGCATCTTCTTCAGGAACAGGAGATTTAACATAAACCAACTGTGTCATTAAGCTCTTCAACCTGTTAATCAAAGCTGCTAAATTTTCATTACTCTCCATGGTTAGATCAAAGAGTTGCATCTTCAAATTGATCTTGGAATGCTTTGCCTTTGCACCAAAAGTACGTTCTAATAATTCCCAAGCTTCCATAGCTGACTCAACATCATCAATATAATGAATAAAATCATCTTCTAAAGCAGTAATGATAATACCAAGTGCTTGTTCATCTTTTGCTTGAAGTGCAGCCGTTGTAGCTCTTGTAATTGTAGCAGAAATACCTGCTTCATCTTCAGTAAGTGGCTTGACCATACTCCACAGATTTTTCTTCATGAGGTAGCCCTTCACCTTGATTTGCCAGGTATGGAACCCAGTTCCGTTGAATTTGTCGAAAAATTTGAAACTCATGATGATGAAATATGATGGTTAATGTTGAATACTTTCTCACATAGATGATTTAAGCCCAAATAACAAAAATATCATCAATATAAATCAAAATTGGTATCACCATGTTGGAGGAGCAAAAATTGCAGAAAAGGGGCGACTGGAAAAACGATGCGTGCAGCTGCTACAGTGGACCATATGCCTTCAAACTTTGTGTGCTCAATCTTCACTTGATGGACTTGCAACACCTCAAAGCAATTGACTCAATTCGAAGCGATGAGAGTGAATTGCTGTGCTGAACCGAAAACGGGCTGCACTGATGGCGTTGATAAATTCGCACAGCTGCGCCAAAATTGGGTGATGAGCTTGGAGTTGTAGCATGCGTGGGAGCTAAGCTAAGAGCATATATCAAAAGATTAGGGTTTCATCCACTCAAGTGCACACATGGAATCAAACTACAGCATGTGGTTCAAACTGAGAAAAAACTGGCTATGGTGATTAAGAAATTGATTAAGATTTTTACTAATCAACTTAACCTAATTGAGTCAAGATCTGATACTAAATGTTGGATATGATAACTAAGCTATGAATATTGATTAAAACATACTCAAGTTGGATCAAAGATTGTACAAGACATCATGAATATGAGGGACAAAAATTGGTATATGCAGAAAATTGATATGAGATTAACATAAGAAGACTCTAATTGTGATTAGACATGAACCAAACTTACATAATCATTGATAACGACTTGTACCTTATTTAAAGACTCCTCTACCCTATTTTTAGTTGCATGAGTTGCATGAACAACATGCACCAACCATTTGTAGGCTTTACACACTAACTGACTACTAGCCTATCAACCACATTTAAATTGGACTAAGGAGTTGGGATTACATTTATCCAACAATGCACCAACCATTTGTAGGCTTTACACACCAACCACCGAGAATGTTGGATATGATAACTAAGCTATGAAGATTGATCAAAACATACTTAAGGTGGATCAAATATTGTACAAGACATCATGAATATGGGAGACAAAAATTGGTATATGCAGAAAATTGATATGAGATTATTACAAGAAGACTCTAATTGTGATTAGACATGAACCAAACTTACATAATCACTTGATCACGACTTGTACCTTATTTAGAGACTCCTCTACCCTATTTTTAGTTGCATGAGTTGCATGAACAACATGCACCAACCATTTGTAGGCTTTACACACGAACCACTGACCACTAACCTATCAACCACTGACCACTAACCTATCAACCACATTTAAATTGGACTAAGGAGATAGGATTACATTTATCCAACAATTCTCCCTTAATACCAACTTCTTACAAAACATGAATCAAGTCTAACAAACCTCCTTGACACAATGAGTAAGAGTCCCCCCTTTAACAACAACATAGGGTAGTGTACTCTCCTCTACAACTCGTCAAGTTGGAACAACATAAGTCTTGACTCAACCACATACATGACATAATTGGAGAGACGGAAGACTCTTTACACTTGTAGCAAGAGTAGCATGATCCGTGTGTAGCTCAATCCAATGGGATTTGCATCCCTTTCGGAGCTAGGGATTCAACCCGTACCAGTGCACGGAAGCTTATCCACGAATGGAGAAAATGCTATGAACACCACTACCTTGACATAGACTTTACACACACAAGCTCAATCTTGCCATAGCTCATTCACTCATCATCCCACTCATTCATGCATCCAATACAAGAAGAAAGCTAAGCTAATGCATACACAAGCTCAAAGCATACTTCATTCTCAAGCACTTACTTCCCTAGCATGCGCACAAACCTTGAAGCTTAATGGAACTTGAAATAAACATGCATTCTCATTCACTACTCAAGCAATGCCTTGCCCATGGATAAGCTACAAGCTATGGAGAAGCTTAAGCTTGAATCCACTACCACACAAAGCCTAATAGAGAATCCACAAGCATTAACAAAGAAGCATGCACACTAGAGAATAGAGATGAGAAGAGAGAAAAACATCATCTCATTGCATTGAATTGGAAGAGCATTGCTCATACAATAGTGTAGATGGGGAGAGAGAAGAGCTTGCACCTCTATGAACAAGAGGGAGATCTAGTCTCAAGAGAGCTCAAGCATGAGCTTAGCCCAATGTCCATAAGCTCTCAAATGAGCCACTATTTATACTAAAACTCCTAAAACTCCCAAAACTTCCCATGTGGGATTATTCTCAAGCCCACTCCCACACTTACCTACAACTTGGAACTCTTTACAAGAGCCCTAAATAAGAATGTCAAGTCTCTTGTTTTCCTGCTTGCATCTTTGTGTTGCATCCTTGCATTGATCACCACTCATCACGCAACATTCCCCCCTTCCTATTTTGCGCACGTCCTGGGGCGCGTACATGCCAAGGAAGAGTAGAATCTCCAGTGTGTACCTGCAAGAAAATGATAGGTGGTTTGTGTGTTCTTTTTTTTTGAAAGCAAAAGTACTGACAGACAATAACGAAACAAGCAATTTTACTGAATAAGATATGGCAATAAACGTCCAATTAGCTAGAGGAAGGAAACATTGAAGCAGTGTAGAGATTGAATAGGTTTGTTCAAGCCTTAATAATTACTACCTGTAGCTAACTAAAGTAAAGAATGTTTTATGCCAAATGTATTGTTCTTTTCCTAGAAGGCAAAAGACAACAGTTAATCGAGGGACTATCAGGTAGTATACATAGCCTATGCTAAGTCAAAGATGTCGGTTCAACAACACTAATAAATCTAACATAATTATGTAGTGGCAGACTCTTGATATTGCTTAGTGTTAAGGTTTAATAGTTTAAGCACAACGGTGACCATCTTGGATTAGACAAGCATTTCTCTTGGTGCCTTTCTGTCCCCTTTTTTTTTTGGAACAGGGCTCTCCTCAAGAGTATGTTTGCGCACCCGCGGTATGGCTATTCCTTTTACTACACAAGGAATTGGTCTGGGAAAGGTATAGACCTCCCTCGCCTACCATGAATAACAAGACAATAGGCCACAAACATATACACTTTTCTTTTATTTTTGTCATGCCAATTTTTGTTATGGAAGGTTTATTAGATTGTTCCTAAAGCAATTTCCTAGTAAAGGCAATATGTCCACCCACTTACGGTCCTATGATTAATTTAGTCTCTTTGTCCTAGGTCTGGAACTCTACCTTTAGCACAAAACACTAATTACTTTGTATTGCTAAATGGGTAAAAACAATTATGGTCAAACTTACACTATCAAGTCTAAAGCTACTAAAATGCTATCCCTACTCTAGACCAAAGGAGATGCATATTGCCATGCTTAGTAAAGTGAAATTTATAAACAATCAAGCAACAAGAAAAATACAGAAAACATTAGAGATTGGCATGAGTTCACCTGTTTGTGTTAAAGCGCTGGTTGGTGAAGAATTGTTTGCACTTGATTGTATGACTGTCAGTTGCGGTACTAAAGCGGAAGATGTAGTTTGGTGCTTGTATCTGCTTTATTCCGACAAAACAAACTAAAGAGAGAAAATTAAAAAGATAAAAAATAAGAAACATTGGTGCTAAACACCGGATTTGGCCGAGGGGAAAAACCCAATGGGAAAAAGTTCTCTGGCTTCTAGTTCTTGTTAAGAGAGTACAAGTGCTAGTCTTGCACTGGGGGTGGATGTATGTCTGCATTCTCAGGTGGGTGGACATCAATAGCTTTAGGATGTAAAGATAACCCAGAACGTAATCCTACCCATGGAGAAGATGGCAAGGGAAGAAGTGCATCTTCACTAACATATGGTATGGGCATAGTAGGAAGGCTAAAGAGGCACCTATGGTTTTGAAACCGTTCTAAAGACTCACTCACATTGAGCCAAAACTGACATGTAGATTCATGGGGAAGAAGAACCTACAAAATGGGAGGGGTTAGCAAACGAAGGGTGTCCTCACGCCATGTTTGAGCTCTTTCCTCTTTCAGGAGTCTTTGTTGGTTGGGTCCACGTTGCGGCATCATAATTGCCCAGAGATTATGTCGTTGAGGTGTAACCCCCAAGATCTGCTGCATCATACCAGTGCCATAGCGACAAAAGTATGTGCGACACTGCCAACATATATGGGAAGCATTCCCCAATACCATACGAGCACAGTCGCGGCAGTGGGAACGGATGATGTTGCTGGTAGTATAACTCCACAAATTGTCTTCCACAGCAATCCTCACCCACTGGGGCATAAAAATATCGGGAGTGCGTCTGAAAAGGTGCAATGTTGTGGCTCCCTTGATGGTCAGGGGGGTGAGTGCTATCTAGGTCTACACAACACATAAGGAAGTGTTTAGATTTTTTAATTTAATGCAAGTTGAACGAAGAATGCTAGTATGTACAGGCATGACGGAAATAGAGCTAATAGATTCGATAGATGAATTGCCAAAAAGTAGCTTTTGTAGCATGATAGCTCTTTCAAAAATGAGTTAGCTTTTGGATGTAACATTAAGCAAATTGTTTTTGGGGTGTTGACGTATGGCACAGGTTCCTTTTTGTTGGACTCTTTTTGGTACCCCTTTCAGAGTACGTGCAAGAGATTGAAGTTTAGTCGGAGGTGAGATTTTAGCGATAGGCATAGGAAATGCATTGGGACAAATAGGAGGAGATGTGAATGGAGATGCTTGAACACTTCTGAGCTTTGGCATCCATATGTTCTTGCCATACCATTGGGCTTTCAAAATATTATTGGGTCTTCAGACATTCCAAATAGTTGGAGTTGTAGGAAGAACACTCTTTCCTTGATAGTCAGGGAGTCTACTTGTGTAGGAGCCTGATTTAAAGTTGTCGGCTTTGTAAGACAAACTTTGACATTGCTTGTGTTTTGAGGAATAGACTCTGAACTTGATTCGGTTGCAATATCCTCCTTTTGATGTGTTGCCTCTGAGATAGAAGTGAGTAAAGGTACCCACTTGCCTTTTTCTTCCCATGTCAGTTTGGAGTATCCCTTCCTTTTTGAGACCTTCTGATGATGTCTGATTGATGCATCAGCTTGTGTTTCCACCTTTACTCTTTCAGGCTTGGTTAAGGCGTGGTTTCTAGTATTGATTTGGTTTCTGTAAGTGAGGTGGTATTGATTGCTTTTGTTCTTGAGTAGATTCAGGAACATAATTATGTTTTGCTACAGTAGTCCCTCCATTTTTCTTTGGTAGCCACAAGGTAGTAGCACCCTCGTAGTAGCCTTGGGCTTGCAGAACCTTCTTTGGGATCCACCGTTGTTGAGTGGTCTTGTTGGAGGTGGAACTGTTGGTTTTGGTGAACCTCCTCTTTAGCTTTGTATTCCTTGGATGTTCCTTGGCCGCATTGGGTCTTGGCTTGCGAGCTGCTTTAGGTAACCAGATTTGAATTCTAAGTGATTCCCCCCTTCCATAGCCTTGTGCATATAAGAGAGATGTTGGCACATGCCATCCTTGTGTATTGTCATTGTCATTATTCACCCAAATCATTGGATCTTTTGAGGTTGTCTCTATCACAATGGTGATCGTCTCCACCTTTTGAAAAGATGGGAGTGCCGAAGTGAGTAGAATTTACCAACAAGGTGTATTGTCGGGAGTTCCAGTCCATACCGCATCTGGTGGTTCTAATCCATGATCTGCCTAGAACAACATCCACCACTGCTTGGCTCTTGTTAGCAACATAAAAAGTCACATGCATGGATTGATCCTGAATGGACATATTAATACAGCACTTGCCTAGGGCTGGGGTTTCATCACCAGAGAAACTCTGGAAGTTCAATGATGCATTGGTGAGCAAAGGTTGGCCTAATGATGTGCACGCTTCATAAGACAAAACATTGCAGTCAGCTCCCGAATCTATAAGTGCAGACGCTGCAAAGATTGCTCTTTGAGTAGGGATCCTTACTCATCATCATTCAAGTGGATGGCCATGATAGCTGCCTTGCGGCGCTCTCGTGCTAGTGCTACTCTAGCCTTAGCTTCTTCTTTTGCTTGACTTTGTAACAAAGCTTGAGCTTTTTTACGTGTCTGACTAGCATGTATGTGTATCAGTATATCATCTATTAGAGGTTCTTCATAGCGCTTCAAGCGGCTACCATTGATGAAGTTAGTCATTGGCTAAGGTTTCCAACCTTACTGCACCACTCGCACACTAAGCTCGTTGATCACAAATGGACCAAGTCCTCGCATTTTCATCTTGCGTTTTTGTTTCTTCAATGTGTAAAGCAACACTAGATCACCTCTCCTGAAGCGACCTTTCTTCACATGCGTATCATGCCAACGCTTTTGGCATCGTTTTTCAGCATACATGCCAATGACTGCCAATAGCCTGTCTTCATCTAGCCTCTCCAAATCATTGATCCGTGTAGAGAATTCATGATCCGTCTACTCAAGTTGTTTTGCAACTCAAAGTGTAGGTACAATAAATTCTATCGGAAGGATAGCGTCCAATCCAAAAACTAGATTGAAAGGTGTCGTGCCTATGGAAGTTTTGTAAGCAATTCGGTAAGCCCATAGAACTGAGTGAAGTTTCTGTTCCCAATCTGTTCTATGTCCCTCAACAATCTTTGTAAGCGCAGTGCAAAGAGTCTTGTTTCTGCTCTCAGCTTGACCATTTGCTTGCGGGTGATAAGGCGCTGACCTCTTATGGAAAGGTAATGACTTCATTGATAAAATGCACACCTTGGTCACTCACAATCTCAATAGGTAAACCGTAGCGTGTAAACACATGTTCGTATAAAAACTTTGCAGTGGTCCTAGCATCGTTTTTTACTGTGGCTTTTGCTTCTACCCACTTCGTAAGATAATCTGTGGGGCTACAATGATATACTCAGCATGTGTATGGCGTGCTGGTGGTTTAATCGGTCCCACAAAATCAATTCCCCATTTGGCAAAAGCTTTAACCCCCATAATTGGTCTCAATGGCATGTCCTCATACTTGGTAGGAGGTTTGGCTCTTTGACATTAATCACATCGTTTGACATACTCTGTTGCATTGTGAAAAAGCATAGGCCACCATAGTCCTGACCATAGTATACGTTTGGCAGTTGTTTCTCCACAGAAATGTCCACCGCCAACTCCTGAATGTGCATGAGTCAATACGCTAAGGTAGTCACTCTCACAAACACAAAGTCCATAGGTTTCCATCTTTGCCCCTTGTGTACAGCTGACCTTCAATAATCTGAAAACTCACTGCTTCTACCTCTATGGCTCTCTTTCTATGCCTAGGCATCTTATCGTCCGTATGACCCTGCGTCAAATACTTCACAATGTACAAACTCCAATTGGGTGTTGTTGAAATATGAAATAGAGTCACATGAGGAATGGGTTTCATGAAAAAACCCTTGGGGAGTACAAGGGAAAAACCCAAGCCCCTATACAAATGTGAAAATATGAACCAGAAGTAATGATGTGAAAGTGCATTGTGCATCTATGTACAAACATACAAAAGGACCAAGAGGTCATAGTGTGCAATTGTGAATGTGCAATGTGCATGGTGTCTAGAAGATTACAACGATATATGTACAAAGCTACCATAAGAGTAAAGAGCCTAATCTAGAAAGAGTGAGCCCGAGGAAACTCCAAGCTCTGAGCACAAGAGAATGAAGCTCTGAGCGCAAGAGAATGAAGCGTGACTCATTGAGACCTTTGGTAAGAATATCTGCAATGATCTGGTCACTTGCAATGTTCAATCATGATAGTGCCTTTGCGTACTTCGTATCGAACATAATGGTAATGCACAGCAATATGTTTTGACTTATTATATTGGACATAGTCTTTTGCAAGACTAATAGCACTCTGATTATCACACCGCAAGGGTGTACTGGAAAGAGGAGAATGGCCAATATCTGTAAACACTTGTCGAAGCCAAATGAGTTAACGAGCTGCAAGTGATGCCGCAACATATTCAGATTCGGTTGTAGAAACTGCAACACAACGTTGTTTCTTGCTGGTCCAAGAAATAAGACAACCATTAATGAAGAAACAATTGCCACTAGTAGATCGCATAGATAAATGTGAGCTAGCCCAATCTGCATCTGTGTAACCCAAAAGAGAAAGAGATGGAATGGAGTCGGGTGTGAATTGTCGTTTGATAAACCAAACCATAATCTGCAGTGCCTTTTAAGTATTTCAACACGCGCTTTGCTGAAGACCAATCCTTAAGAGAAGGACATGCAAGATGTTGCCCGAGATAGTTAGCAATAAACAAAATGTCAGGACGAGTGTTCAAACCACAACAACTTGAAGACATCCAACCAAATTAGCATATGGTTGATTTGTAACAAGCTGGCCACCACCATCAGAAGTGTTTTTCATGGAACTCGCAAGACAAGGAGTAGTTGCTAAATGTGCAGATTTCAAACCAAACTTCTTAATAGTATCTTCAATAAACTTTGACTGTCGAAGTAATAAAATACCTTTGCTGCGATCCCTTTGAATCTGAATGCCAAGACACGAGTGAAGCTCTCCAAGATCCACCATATCAAATGCCGAAGATAACAACTGCTTAATTTGGTGTAGAAATCCCAAATCATTGGAAACAAGGATTCTATCATCCACATAAAGGCATCCACATAAAGGGCAAGGATTACAAAACTACCATTTTGGTGTTTGGTAAATAAGCTGGGATCAAAAGAGCAAGAGAGAAAGCCATGGGAGGTAAGAAAAAGATCAAACTTGATGTACCAGACCCGTGAAGCTTGTTTAAGACCATATAAAGCCCTATGAAGACAAGCAACAAGATCTAACAAATCATTCTGGCTGCTCCATGTAAATTTCTTCATTCAAATATCCATTCAAGAAAGCTGTGTGCACGTCCATCTGATGAATTTCTAAGTCAAATTGAACAGCAAATGCCAATAAAACCCGAATACTAGTAATGTGAACAATTGGTGAAAAGGTTTCATGATAATCAATGCCAGCAACTTGAGAATAACCTTTGGCAACTAAACGTGCCTTGAATTTGTCAAAGGATCCATCTGTTTTAAGTTTTATCTTATATACCCACTTACACACTTAATGGCAGTACGGCTAGGAGGCAGCTCAGTGAGTATCCATGTACCTTTAGAGATAAGAGAATCGTACTCTACTTCCATAGCCTCTTGCCATTGATCCTTTTGTGGAGAACATATAGCATCACTGTACGTGGCAGGATCTTCAGAAGTAGAGAAAACATTAGCATCAAAATATTCATCATAAACATGACCATGCTCAAAATCAATAGGCGGATCAATAAAAATGTCAACATCATCAATGATAGCATTCGGAATCAATGGTTGTGAAGAGGAAAGTTGCTCTTTAGATGGTTGTGAAGAGGAAAGTTGCTCTATAGAAGAAGATTCATCATCACACAAGAATGGAAAAGCTTGAAGCAAAGATTTAGTATCATCAGAATCATCCATGGACCATGTACCGCCCATAAGCTGTTCAGATGGTTGTGAAGAGGAAAGTTGCTCTATAGAAGAAGATTCATCATCACACAAGCTTGAAGCAAAGATTTAGTATCATCAGAATCATCCATGGACCATGTACCGCCCCATAAGCTGTTCATTGAAAATAGCATCACGATTCACAAGCACTTTCTTGGAGGATGGGTCATAGAATTTGTAGCCTTTGGAAGTGTCATAATACCCAATAAAAATAACTTTAAGCCCAGGAGCATCAAGCTTTGCTCGTGTTTCTTTAGGAACATGAATATAAGCAATACATCCAAAGGTTCAAAAATGAGATACAGAAGGAATTTCACCTATCCATGCTGTGATGGGTATCTTACCAGAAGGAACAGTAGTAGGAAGATGATTCTGAACAAGGACTACTGTCAAGAGAGCTTCACTCCAAAAAACATGAGATAACCCAGAACAAATCAGCATACATCGTATAGCATTGATAATAGTGCGATTCTTACGTTCAGCAACACCGTTCTGTTGAGGTGAATACGGAATAGTATGTTCATGATGAATACCATGGTCCGTACAATAACTCTCAAACTCATGAGACACATATTCTCCACCATTATCGCTGCGAAGTTTCTTGAGGCGACGACGACTAGTTTGAAGTTTGGCAGCCTTGTGAAATTGCTTAAAAACAGATAACGCCTCAGATTTTTGTCGAAGCAAGAAAACAACTGTATACCATGAGTAATCATCAATAAACGTAATGAAATAATGATGTTGTGTTCTCGATGGAGGCAAAGGTCCACAAATGTCAGTATGAACAAGATCCAACAAATCATGAGAATGAACTGAATTCGAGAGAGGAAAGGGCTTACGATTGTGTTTGCCAAGAGCACAAAACTCACAGATTCCCATATGAGGGTGAGCTTTAAGATCCATGCCATGTACAAGACCTTGACGATGAAGATCAAGAAGCTTTAAGAAATCAGCATGAACAAAGCGATGATGCTATATCTTGCAATCATGATCACCTAGAGCAGTGACAACATTTGCCACAGCATCATTAAGAGAGAGCTCAAACAAATTACCATTACGAGAAGCAGTTGCAATAATCTATCCATCTTTCTCAATGCGGCATTTGGTGTGGTCGAATCCAACAAACAAACCAAGATCAACAAGCCTTGCAAGAAGATTACGTTGAAGTTCTAGGACATGTAAAACCCCTCGTAAAACTCGAGTTGAAGAAGATAAGGTGCCAAGATATAAATCTTCAATGCCCTTGACTTCACAAGTTGTATCATCAGCAAGATAAACAACACGCTTAACAGGTAAAGAATGATAGTTACTAAATCTTTGCTTCAAGCTTTTCCATTCTTGTGTGATGATGAATCTTCTTCTATAGAGCAACTTTCCTCTTCACAACCATTGATTCCGAATGCTGTCATTGATGATGTTGACATTTTTATTGATCTGCCTATTGATTTTGAGCATGGTTCTTGTCATGTTTATGATGAAGATTTTGATGCTAATGTTTTCTCTACTTCTGAAGATCCTGCCACGTACAGTGATGCTATATGTTCTCCACAAAAGGATCAATGGCAAGAGGCTATGGAAGCAGAGTACGATTCTCTTATCTCTAAAGGTACATGGATACTTACTGAGCTACCTCCTGGCCGTACTGCCATTAAGTGTAAGTGGGTATATAAGATAAATTTAAAGCAGATGGATCCTTTGACAAATTCAAGGCACGTTTAGTTGCCAAAGGTTATTCTCAAGTTGCTGGCGTTGATTATCATGAAACCTTTTCACCAGTTGTTCGCATTACTAGTATTCGGGTTTTATTGGCATTGCTATTCAATTTGACTTAGAAATTCATCAGATGGACGTGCGCACAGCTTTCTTGAATGGAGATTTGAATGAAGAAATTTACATGGAGCAGCCAGAAGGATTTGTTATTGCAGGTAAGGAAGATCTTGTTGCTCGTCTTCATAGGACTTGGCCTGGTACATCAAGTTTGATCTTTTTCTTACCTCCCATGGCTTTCTCTCTTGCTCTTCTGATCCCAACTTATTTACCAAACACCAAAATGGTAGTTTTGTAATCCTTGCCCTTTATGTGGATGATACAATCCTTGTTTCCAATGATTTGGGATTTCTACACCAAATTAAGCAGTTGTTATCTTCGGCATTTGATATGGTGGATCTTGGAGAGCTTCACTCGTGTCTTGGCATTCAGATTCAAAGGGATTGCAGCAAAGGTATTTTATTACTTTGATAGTCAAAGTTTATTGATACCATGTTGAAATGTAGAGAGAAAGAGACACATCATGTACGCTCCCAAAGACTGATTCATATTGAGGACAAGATACATATATATAGGTGAGACCAAGTTAGGTAGAGTAAGCCATATATAGAGCTCCAATAGAAACTTATTGTAATCTGTTATTACTGGATCTCGTTGTTGACCTGCTGGTCTCAACGGAGAGTCCAGAGTGATACTGTTTTGTGAGAAACAAGGATTGAATAGAAATTTTGAGTTGTGACATCTGTACCCAGTAATTGTTTGTCAATGGATTGTTTTATAAATATAAGTTTAAAGAGGAGTGTGTGAGTATCTGTATTCTAAAGCAAAAGTTAAGAAAGGCTTTCAATTATGGGTGGGTGAGTACTTGTCTGGTTCTACTATTCCATTGGTTGGGCGGTGGCTAACCCATGGGCCGGATGGGGTTAGCCACCGCCCCCATCAGCCCATAGGCTGGAATTAGTAGAGTTTTAATAATAAAATTGGTTAATAAGATTACGCTTAGAACTTGAATAGTTAAATAATAACATGAAGACTTTTCAAATGAAAAGATCAATAGCTGTGCCTAATTCAATTAGGAAAAAGGCATTGATTCCTTCAAGTTAAGTCGGTTATAGTTTGCCTTCTATCTGGTTTATTTAGATGAAGGTTAGATCAGTCTTGACTTCGTTAGAAAAATTCGTTAAGAAATTCAAAATGGTGGAATCGTCCCCAATTTTCGGGCATGGAAAATTTTCTCAATTTCAGTTTTCGAAATGACCACCAGCTTAGTCTCGTGCCCAGACATTCAAGAGCGAGGCTGTAAGATCCCTGTTCCCACCGAGAGCAAGAGATTCGGGATACTAGCAGCGGAAGTAGCACTTCTCGCGTGGGACAGGGGTCCCACATTCGGGACCTCACCCACGGATATCCAGATAAAAGACTAATCCGTCGATTGTTCCAAAACCGAACCCGGAAAAACTTCCTTTACCGGAAAGCACGGGCGATTCCACTAGGATAACTTTTTACTCTAACGTAGTCAAGATCATTTCTGATCGAGCTGATCCAATTGCATCTATAAGATACTTGGTCAGATTAAGGAAGAAACTTGCACTTGGATCATTGGGATCAACGCTTTTTTTCCCATTCAAGAGGCACAGCCGTTGATTCCTATCCATAGAACAGTTACTATCCAGGATTTATTTTATCTATCGTAAAAATAAAAGTTTGAGTCTCGATTTACGGATCCATCAATCCAGCCTAACCCATCCAGTCCCATGGGTTAGCCAACCGCCCAACCACTGTAGTGATGGGATCCAATTAAGAATTTGGTTAGGTTTTGTCCCGGGTACCAAGGAAAAGAGTTCCAAGGCCCCCTAGCCGGATGTTCATGCAAAATAAAACTAGTCACACCACTCACACACCCAATATGAAATTGCCTTTTCATAGATTCAACCAGTTTAAAACAATCCTTTAATAAAACCATAGTATCACTGATCACCATCTTCTAATTTATCCATTTGATTCTTAATTTTCCCATCATTCCTTCATCAAAGTATCTATGGCATCATTGGC
This sequence comes from Cibotium barometz, assembly GCF_041138505.1. Taxonomy (NCBI): domain Eukaryota; kingdom Viridiplantae; phylum Streptophyta; class Polypodiopsida; order Cyatheales; family Cibotiaceae; genus Cibotium; species Cibotium barometz. The sequence continues at coordinate 37,358,764 of NC_141065.1, forward strand.
AACTAGGACGCTCACCACCTGTCCACTCAGGGGCCGTTTCCTAATCCCTAGACCAAAATACTCGGCAATATAATCACTTATTAAGATGGACTGTCATTGAAGATCAGCAAGATCAACCAACGGATCCATATAAAGAGCCATGGACTCATCCATTGAAGACCAGCAAGGTCAATCAACCAGATCCATGCCCGATTTCAGAAAACAACTCCTACTCTTGTTCCAATATCTTCCTCGACGCACGCGTGGGTATCCTAGGCGACCCAGAGCCCGAGCACCGTATGGTCAGCACCCTCTAGGATCCTTCGCAGGTGACCTAGCGCTTCACTCATAGGCCGCTTCCTTGGCCCCTCATCCACCGTACCGGAAGCTCACCATTTTAATCGCACCGAGGCTGGTCAAGACCTCGGCCGACCTTGCTACGCGAGACGTCCTTCATTGACTCTCCGTCAGCAGTTGCAACTTTATCATCACGACCTTAATCACAAGACGGTCAAAATGCTCCCCCAGCATTCTTGACATAAAACAATCATTTACAAACAGCATTTACAAACAGTTTACAAATACAATTTCTATATTAACTCTCATTTTTCCACATTATCCCTCATCAACCCACCTTACTTATTCCACATTCCATATCCACATTCACACTCACATCCATACATCTACATCTACATGCAAACATCCATATCTCCATGCATAATAAAATTCTTTTAATTAATCTAGGATGATAGTTCCTAGAATATGGTAGGAAGTCCTCTTTTTAAGCTTTGAATGAAATTATTTTATGCGTAATTTCTATAAAAATTTTGCCATAGCTCCGCTACTATGACTGATAAATCTCAATTTTTTCTAAGGGATAAGGCTCATCATTAAAGAAATAATTAGAATGGTCTCTAATTGGATCATCAACCCATAATGGATTGAATCATCAATATATATAAACTAAAGCATAGAAAAAAGCCATTAAACTGGCCTCAAGCATAGCTTAGTCTTGGATTAAGGAAAAGCTTTATGAAAATCTTCGTTTGGATTGAGAATGGGTCATGAGTATGACCATTTCTTAAGTGAGAGAGAGAGAAAAAAAACCATTAGAATTAAACATAAATGGAAATTTATGTAATTCTTTACTATCATTAATTAATTAACTTCAATAGCATTTCAAAAACCATACCAATTAAGCTTCTCAAGCTTGAGAGGGATTGAGAAGAGAGAATCATTGAGAAATTATAGAAAAGATCAAAATTCACCATACTTACCTTACAATTTGCTTGATTCTTTATTCACGGTAGAGGCCCCCAGCCAATCAATTGGTTTAGTATGTTGATGGAGCCACCAATGGAGATTGAAGAAAGGGAGAAGTATCGAAAACTAGTGAATTATTAAAGAATTCATAGTTCTTGGCTTAGGTGGAGTAGAGTAACAATGCATAAGACACTATATCTTTTTCAACAAGGGAAGGCTTCTATTTATAGGAAAAATTGAGCTCCTAACCAAACAAACAGATTCTAGACTTTTCCAAGTCAGTTTGGTTGAATTTGGACTAGATTTGGACCTAGTTTGGTTACTTTTGTTGGAGCTCTATATATGGCTCACTCTACCTAACTTGGTCTCACCTATATATATGTATCTTGTCCTCAATATGAATCAGTCTTTGGGAGCGTACATGATGTCTCGTCTCTTTCTCTCTACATTTCAACATGGTATCAGAGCATCTATGAGGGAAGCATCTATGTCTTCTTGTTAAATTCATGATTATAATTTCATGTCTTACAAGATTGTTCTTTGATTATGTGTTGTCTACATGATTTTATAGCTTAACTTGTTGTAATTAGAGTTGTTTCTTAATCGCATCCTTAAAACCAAAACCGTGCCGTGCCGTCCCCGCAGCCCCCCCGCCGGTGCCCATAGAATGCCGTGCCGTGACGCCCCCCGGGGCCGTGCCGTGCCGGCCCCGCAGCCCCCCCGGTGCCGTGCCGTGACGCCCCCCGCCGTGCCGTGACGCCACCGCAGCCCCCCCGGGGCCGTGCCGTGACGCCCCCGCAGCCCCCCCGATGCCGTGCCGTGACGCCCCCCGGGCCGTGCCGTGCCGTGATGCCCCCCGCCCCCCCGGGGCCGTGCCGTGCCGCCCCCGCAGCCCCCCCGCCGGTGCCGTGCCGTGACGCCCCCGCAGCCCCCCCGGGGCCGGGCCGTGACGCCCCCCGGGGCCGTGCCGTGACGCCCCCGCAGCCCCCCCGCAGCCCCCCCGCAGCCCCCCCGGGGCCGGGCCGTGACGCCCCTGCAGCCCCCCCGGTGCCGTTCCGTGACGCCCCCCTCAGCCCCCCCGGGCCGTGCCGTGACGCCCCCCGCAGCCCCCCCCGGGCCGTGCCGTGACGCCCCCGCAGCCCCAACCCCCCCCGGCGGGCCGTGCCGTGATGCCCCGCAGCCCCCCCGTGCCGTGCCGTGACGCCCCCCGCAGCCCCCCCCGGGGCCGTGCCGTGACGCCCCCGCAGCCCCCCCGCCGTGCCGTGCCCGGCCGTGACGCCCCGCAGCCCCCCCCCGGCCGTCACGCCCCCGCAGCCCCCCCGGTGCGTAGATTGTATTGTGCTGGTGAATCCTATCAAAAAAGTTTGTCAAACGGAGTTGTGAGTCAAAAGTTATGACAGTTCAGGCAAACTGCATCTGTAAAACAGCAAAACAGGTTCTTTGTGTGAGCACACAGGTTTCGTCTTCATCAAGTGTCTTTGTGAGCACACAGGTTTCGTCTTCGTCAAGCGTTTTTAGCAACCCGCCCAAATCTAGCTTCTTCGTCAAGTGTTGTGAGTGTTAAAGCTCATCCTCATATGGGAATCTGTGAGTGTTGTGCTCTTGGCAAACACAATCGTAAACCCTTTCCTCTCTCGAATTCAGTTCATTCTCATGATTTGTTGGATCTTGTTCATACCGACATTTGTGGACCTTTGCCTCCATCGAGAACACAACATCGTTATTTCATTACGTTTATTGATGATTACTCACGGTATACAGTAGTTTTCTTGCTTCAACAAAAATCTGAGGCGTTATCTGTTTTTAAGCAATTTCACAAGGCTGCCGAACTTCAAACTAGACGTCGCCTCAAGAAACTTCGCAGCAATAATGGTGGAGAATATGTGTCTCGTGAGTTTGAGAGTTATTGTACGGACCATGGTATTCATCATGAACATACAATTCCATATTCACCTCAACAGAACGGTGTTGCTGAACGTAAGAATCGCACTATTATCAATGCTATACGATGTATGCTGATTCATTCTGGGTTATCTCGTGTCTTTTGGAGTGAAGCTCTCTTGACAGTAGTCTTTGTTCAGAATCATCTTCCTACTACTGCTCCTTCTGGTAAGATACCCATCACAGCATGGACAGGTGAAATTCCTTCTGTATCTCATTTTCGAACCTTTGGATGTATTGCTTACATTCATGTTCCTAAAGAAACACGAGCAAAGCTTGATGCTCCTGGCCTTAAAGTTATTTTTATTGGGTATTCTGACACTTCCAAAGGCTACAAATTCTATGACCCGTCCTCCAAGAAAGTGCTTGTGAATCGTGATGCTATTTTCAATGAACAGCTTATGGGCGGTACATGGTCCATGGATGATTCTGATGATACTAAATCTTTGCTTCAAGCTTTTCCATTCTTGTGTGATGATGAATCTTCTTCTATAGAGCAAATTTCCTCTTCACAACCATCTAAAGAGCAACTTTCCTCTTCACAACCATTGATTCCGAATGCTGTCATTGATGATGTTGACATTTTTATTGATCTGCCTATTGATTTTGAGCATGGTTCTTGTCATGTTTATGATGAAGATTTTGAGGCTAATGTTTTCTCTACTTCTGAAGATCCAGCCACGTACAGTGATGCTATATGTTCTCCACAAAAGGATCAATGGCAAGAGGCTATGGAAGCAGAGTATGATTCTCTTATCTCTAAAGGTACATGGATACTCACTGAGCTACCTCCTGGCCGTACTGCCATTAAGTGTAAGTGGGTATATAAGACAAAATTTAAAGCAGATGGATCCTTTGACAAATTCAAGGCACGTTTAGTTGCCAAAGGTTATTCTCAAGTTGCTGGCGTTGATTATCACGAAACCTTTTCACAAGTTGTTCGCATTACTAGTATTCGGGTTTTATTGGCATTTATTGTTCAATTTGACTTAGAAATTCATCAGATGGACGTGCGCACAGCTTTCTTGAATGGAGATTTGAATGAAGAAATTTACATGGAGCAGCCAGAAGGATTTGTTATTGCAGGGAAGGAAGATCTTGTTGCTCGTCTTCATAGGGCTTTATATGGTCTTAAACAAGCTTCACGGGCCTGGTACATCAAGTTTGATCTTTTTCTTACCTCCCATGGTTTGTGGATGATACAATCCTTGTTTCCAATGATTTGGGATTTCTACACCAAAGTAAGCAGTTGTTATCTTCGGCATTTGATATGGTGGATCTTGGAGAGCTTCACTCGTGTCTTGGCATTCAGATTCAAAGGGATCGCAGTAAAGGTATTTTATTACTTCGACAGTCAAAGTTTATTGAAGATACTATTAAGAAGTTTGGTTTGGAATCTGCACATTCAGCAACTACTCCTTGTCTTGCGAGTTCCATGAAAAACACTTCTGATGGTGGTGGCCAGCTTGTTACAAATCAACCATATGCTAATTTGGTTGGATGTCTTCAAGTTGTTGGTTTGAACACTCGTCCTCACATTTTGTTTATTGATAACTATCTCGGGCAACACCTTGCATGTCCTTCTCTTAAGCATTGGTCTTCAGCAAAGCGCGTGTTGAAATACTTAAAAGGCACTATAGATTATGGTTTGGTTTATCAACGACAATTCACATCCGACTCCATTCCATCTCTTTCTCTTTTGGGTTACACAGATGCAGATTGGGCCAGCTCACATTTATCTATGCGATCTACTAGTGGCAATTGTTTCTTCATTAATGGTTGTCTTATTTCTTGGACCAGCAAGAAACAACGTTGTGTTGCAGTTTCTACAACCGAATCTGAATATGTTGTGGCATCACTTGCAGCTCGTGAACTCATTTGGCTTCGCCAAGTGTTGACAGATATCGCCCATTCTCCTCTTTCTAGTACACCCTTGCGGTGTGATAATCAGAGTGCTATTAGTCTTGCAAAAGACTATGTCCAACATAACAAGTCAAAACATATTGCTGTGCATTACCATTATGTTCGATACGAAGTACGCAAAGGCACTATCATGATTGAACATTGTCCAAGTGACCAGATGATTGCAGATATTCTTACCAAAGGTCTCAATGAGTCACGCTTCATTCTCTTGCGCTCAGAGCTTGGAGTTGCCTCGGGCTCACTCTTTCTAGATTAGGCTCTTTACTCTTATGGTAGCTTTGTACATATATCGTTGTAATCTTCTAGACACCATGCACTTTGCACATTCCACAATTGCTCACTATGACCTCTTGGTCCTTTTGTATATTTGTACATAGATGCACAATGCACTTTCACATCATTACTTCTGGTTCATATTTTCACATTTGTATAGGGGCTTGGGTTTTTCCCTTGTACTCCCCAAGGGTTTTTTCATCCATAGCTAGAGACCCTTGTTTGAGTGGGGGTGTTGGAGCTCTATATATGGCTCACTCTACCTAACTTGGTCTCACCTATATATATGTATCTTGTCCTCAATATGAATCAGTCTTTGGGAGCGTACATGATGTCTCGTCTCTTTCTCTCTACATTTCAACAACTTTTTGATTCGATTTGGTTCCATTTTGATTTGGTTTGGTTCAAGAGATATGAGAGATAAAAATATCACATTATTTTTGAGTTTAAAACTCATTCAAGCATGTGAAATATGCACCTCCTTTAAAGAACTCCCCTTCCTTACATATGTGTCAAAATTCTATTGCTCATAGTTTTTTTACTAATAAACCTTGTACATTTTCAACTCTTCATCTTATGTGAAATATGCACCTTCTTTAAAGAACTCCCCTTCCTTACATATGTGTCAAAATTTTATTGCTCATAGTTTTTTTACTAATAAACCTTGTACATTTTCAACTCTTCATCTTATGTGAAATATGCACCTTCTTTAAAGAACTCTCCTTCTTTAAAGAACTCTCCTTCCTTACATATGTGTCAAAATTTTATTGTTCATAGTTTTTTTACTAATAAACCTTGTACATTTTCAACTCGTCATCTTATGTGAAATATGCACCTTCTTTAAAGAACTCCCCTTCCTTACATATGTGTCAGAATTTTATTGCTCATAGTTTTTTACTAATAAACCTTGTACATTTTCAACTCTTCATCTTATGTGAGCATTTACTCATTTTTGGGTATCTTCTTTTACAATTTGGATTTATCTCCTCCCTACACATGGATTGATGCTATTGGTCCATAGGAACCTTAATTGGACCATAATCCAAAAATTTCTGAAAATCTAGACCCTTAGACTAAGGTTCTTTATACCTATTTCCAATTAATTCCAATTGCACATTGGAAAATTCTTTTTGAATTTCTGTTTCAGGGAAACTTATTTTAATAAGATGAGTTATTTTTCTATCCAAAAATATTTATAATCTGAATATTCTCTCTCTAGAATAATTTTCTCTCTCTAGGCTAAAACAGCCACAAACAAGATCTCTTATATTTCAAAAAAAGGAATTGATTACAGGGGAATATGCTAGACATCAAAAAGGGGTTGGGGGAGGAATCTTACATTCTATCCCACTTAAAAAATGCGAGATGTCCTCATCTCGCAAACTGGGATAATCCTGCAAAACAGATCGGCTTCCTTCTCCCAGGTGGCATCTTCAAAAGGATAGAACTTCCATTTTACTAATAATTCTCTGAGAATTCTGTTCCTGAGAATCTTTTCTCGAACATCAAGAATTTCTTCAGGTTGGAGTTCCATTTGTCCTTGGGTTGAAGAGGTTAGGATTTCATCATCAAGTATATGATTTGGGCTTGGCACATAATTCTTTAGAAGGTTTACATGAAATACATTATGAACCTTGAGATGAGGAGGGAAAAGGAGCTCGTAGGCTAAGTCACCTACTTTCTTTGTAATCAAATATGGCCCACAATATCTGGGTGATAACTTCTTGTACTTCCCAAGAGATAAGGAACTTCTTTTGGGCCGAACTCGAATGAAGACCATATCTGCTTCTTTGAATTCTCTATTTGTCCTCTTCTTATCCGCATATTGCTTTTGTCTATCCTGGGCAGTTTTAATATCTTTACGAATTGACTGCATCTGTTGCTCCATGTCGTCAAGCATCTGTCTGGACATCTCGACCTTAATCAATGGGTCAGACCAAGTTAATGGAGTTAAGCAATCTTGTCCATACAGAGCTTTAAAAGGGCTCATCTCGATACTTCGGTGATAAGAAGCATTGTAGGCGAACTCGACTAGATGCAGATAGCTTAGCCACTTCTTGGGTTCTCTGCCACAGCATGTCCGAAGTATATCTTCAATTACTTGGTTTACCCTTTCAGTTTGACCATCGGTCTCAGGGTGATAAGCTGTGCTGAGATCTAAGAAAGTTCCCACTGCTTCGAAAAATGCAGTCCAAAATCTTGAAGTAAATTTGGGATCTCGGTCACTTACTATTCTCCTCGGTAGGCCATGCAATCTGAAGATTTTTTTGAGGAACACTCTGGCCACATCCACTGCAGTGTAACTTTGGTTAGTCTGTCGACTACCACGAAGATGGAGTTGTAACCTGATTGTACTGAAGGTAATCCAGTAATGAAGTCCATACTGATACATTCCCACTTCATCTGGGGGATGTCCAATGGATGTAACTTCCCAAGCATTTTTACTCTCTCAGCTTTGACTTTCTGGCATGTCAAACATTGACGTACATGATTCAGCACATCCTTTTTCAAACGAGGCCAAAAGAAGCTTTTCTTTACGGACATGTAGGTCTTGATGAAACTTGGATGTCCTGCAATAAGGCTGTCATGGGCTTCATTCAGAATTTGGTCCTTGGTTTCCTCATCATTGGGAATGCATAACCTGCGATTATAATACATAATGCCGCCAGGCTGTACCCTTGAGCTCTGTGATCAACTCCTGCGGAGTTTTGCTTTCCTGCATAAGTAGGATAGCAATAGGTCCAAAGAATCTATCCTGCATGATCTTCTCACTTACTTGAATGATCAAAGGATTTGATATTACAGTAATTGCAAGCAAGGAAGCTTTTCTGCTGAGAGCATCTGCTACCACATTCTCTTTGCCTGGGCGGTACTTGATTTCAAAATCAAATTCCTGCAAGGTCTGCATCCACCTTCTTTGGTGCATGTTGAGGTCCTTCTGAGTAAAGATCCACTTTAAGCTCTGATGATCTGTCATCAAAGTAAATCTTTTACCCAGTAGGTAATGTCTCCACAACTTTAAGGCATAGACTATTGAAAGCAATTCCAAGTCGTGGACAACATAATTCCTCTCATGCGTTCTGAGCTTTCGGGATTCATAGGCCACTGCATGACCTTCCTGCATGAGTGCACCTCCCAGGGCAAAAACAGGGCAAAACCACTTGCATCAGTTACTACCTCAAAGGGTAGGGAGAAATCTGGCAGTTTCAGAATGGGACTGGTTACTAAGGCGGTCTTTAGCTTATCAAAATCAGATTTCTCCCTACCTCAAAGGGTAGGGAGAAATCTGGAATTTTCAGAATGGGACTGGTTACTAAGGCGGTCTTTAGCTTATCAAAAGCACTTTGGCACTTGGCAGACCATTGAAATGAGATATTCTTTTTGAGAAGGTTAGTTAGGGGGGAAGCTATGAGAGCATATTTTGGTATAAAAATTCTATACCAACCAGTCAATCCCAAGAATCCTCTGACTTCTTTCACTATCTTTGGTTCGGGCCAATCTATGACAGCTTGGATTTTTGCGGAATCTGGAGAAATTCCATCTTTGGATACCAGAAAGCCCAAGTATTCAACGTGGTCGGTAGAGAAAGTGCATTTGCTCTTTTTGGCAAAGAGTTGATGCTTCCTTAGAATCTCAAGAACTTTTCGGACATGAGTCTCATGGTCGGTTGCATTTCTTGAGTAAATCAGAATGTCATCAAAGAAAACTAGAACAAAGTCATCCAAGTATTCTTTGAGGATGTCCTGCATTAGGCGATTGAATGTAGCTGGGGCATTTGTTAATCCCAACGGCATGACAGTAAATTCATAATGCCCATAGCGAGTATTGATGGCTATTTTTGGTATATCTGGTTCATTGATCCTGATCTGGTAATACCCGGATTTGAGATCTATTTTTGTGAAGATATGGGCTCCATTTATCCTGTCCAAAAGCTCATCAATCCTTGGGATAGGATACTTATTCTTAACTGTCAGCTGATTTAGACCTCTGTAGTCCACACAGAGTCTAAGTGTTCCATCTTTCTTTTTCTGAAAGAGAACTGGCGCACCCCAAGGTGAAACACTGGGTCTTACAAACCCTTGTTCTAACAGCTGCCTAAGCTGTTCCTTGAGTTTGATGGCTTCAGGAACTGGCATTTTGTAAGAGCGTAGGGCTACTGGTTGAGCTCCGGGGGTCAATTCAATCACATGATCTATTTCCCGAATTGGAGGCATTTCAGTTAGCTCTGCTGGGAAGAGATCATCAAATTCACTTAACCATTCTGGTTCTTTATCTTTAAGCTTTGAGTCTATAGGGTTCATTTTGACCACATAAATTTGCTGCTTCTTCCTAAGTCCTTTCAGTAACTTGGAAGCTTTTACTAACTTGACTGCTCTGGCTGTTGGCAGTCTGAGGTAGAACTCTTTCTCTTTTGTTGTTCCCATTCTGGGAAGGAGTTCTGAGATTACTCTGGATAGAGGCAGATGGCTGGGCTGGAATTCTTCTGGGGTTTCCCTGGCTAGGGCGAGACCGACCCTGATTAGACTGGAATGAAGGGGCTGGTCTCTGAATTCGGGATTCTTGACTTCCCTGTCTCCTTGATATGGCAGGAGTCGGGCAGTCTTTTAACTCGTGACCAAAACCCTGGCATCCATAACATCGGTTTTTAGTTCCGAGCTCATCCTTTTGATTTTTTGAAAGTGGTGAGGTTCCTGAGAAAGTATTCTGGGGGAAGGGTCTTCCTTCACTTCTGAATCTTCCTGCATCCTGATTCTGATCCAGGCCTTGCTGCCTCTTTGGGGGTGGAAAGTTGGAAGTATTTCTCTGGGCTTGGAATCTCTTAAAGTTAGAAGGTGTAGGTTTTGGTGGGACCTTTACTACAAAAGCTTTGGCAAAATCTTTTGCCATTCTTACTACTTCAACCATGGACACTGGCTTGGCATTTTTGACCAGTGTGTCCAAGGGTTTATTCATTCCTCGAATGAACCTGGCCATGAGTTGCTCTTCATCAAGAGGTGGTGAATATTTGAGTAGAAGGGCAAAGGCCTGGTGATATTCCTCGATGGATTTGCTCTCCTGCTTTAGTTCTAGGAATTCGTTCATTTTGGTTTCTAAAAATCCAGGAGGGCAAAATCTCTTTCTTAGATAGGTTTTTAGATCATTCCAAGATTGAGTATTTCTGTCCAGATGATTGGTGTCACAGTGGTTCCTCCATGCTACCCTGGCTGTTTCCACTATTTTCAGCCGGCCAAGAGCCATTTTGCTCCGCTGATTGTATCCTGTGATGTCAAAATACTCTTCCATGGCTTCCACCCATTTCTCCACAGCCTCGCCCAGGTTCTCCCCTTCTCCTTTGAAGGGTCCTGGCTGAGTCCTATGAAGAGCCTTGCGAACATCAAGGTCAAGTTCGTCATCTTCAGAGACAAGGTCTGGCTGACGACCACGGTTTCCTCGTCTCATGATTCTGTCAAATTTTATATATTAATAAATTTTTATTTTGCTATTATTCATGAGGTTCTAAGACTTAAGAGTTCGAAAAACAATTTCTTAAACAAGACAAGATCTTATTGGAGATCTATGACATATGTCCGATAACAGATTTTTTTTTCTTTTATTTTAGAGAGGGAATAATTATAAGATCAGAAAGGGAGATTCTTACTCCTGTATACCTCGAAGGCTGGGGAGGAATCTTACATTCTACCCCCCTTAAAAAGTGCGAGATGTCCTCATCTCCCAAGGTAGAGGACAGCTCTTTTTCTTAAGATTCAATTTTATTCTGGGGTTCCTTATATTCTGGGATAAATATCCCTTATATAGAACTCATCATTAAATAACAATTCATTCAGATCATGTCATTCATATCTTTAACATGATAATGGTCCATTAGACCGAAAAGTTTCTTTCGGAACATTCCTCCACGGAAATTTCAGTCAAGCAAGTTTTCAATTTGACATCCCTTAACTTTATCTACCGATCAAGTATTAACAGTAGCAATCTGACAGCACAACCCACTAATCTCATAGTGATTTGCTGAATTCATTATCATCATTCTAGTTATGAATATCATCACAGGGATTCGTCCCATTCCCCCTCATTGTGGTTTCATTATATTTCAACTAATTTTTAAAAATCAGCATTTTTCAATCAGAATTTTCAATCAGAATCCAAATCAATTCATCAATTCTCAAACAGAATTAAAAATCATATCAATCACATTCGAAATCATCATCTGGATAGCATTAACGCTTATAATTTCAAGTCTTAGATTTACTCGTATATACTGTCAGTAAAGAGCTGCAGTATACTCTCGGTATATACGGGTAGTCACGGCCCTTGGAATTATAAGGTAAATACTATCATGTCTAGGCCTCAAGCAAGTCAGGGATTCTATATAATTGCGGTACTTCCATCTGAAGACCCAATTACCAAATTACGAATTTCAGTTTGAATATCAAATTGTATGAATTATCTCACACAATTATAACCTTTTTGTGTTTCTTGATAAATTTTTGATATATTTGTCTTCTCAGTTGATCTTTATTAACCAAATGCTCTGATACCAACTGTAAGATCCCCCTGTTCTCACCGAGCAACAGATTCGGCATACTAGTAGCGGAAGTAGCACTTCTCGCGCGGGACAGGGGTCCCACATTCGGGGCCTTACCCACGGATATCCGGATAAAAGACTAATCCGTCGATTATTCCAAAACCGAACCCGAAAAAACTTCCTTTACCGGAAAGCACGGGCGATTTCACCAAGAACATTTTTTACTCTAACGTAGTCAAGATCATTTTTGATCGAGCTGATCCAATTGCATCTATAAGATACTTGGTTAGATTAAGGAAGAAACTTGCACTTGGATCATTGGGATCAACGCTTTTTTCCCCATTCAAGAGGCACAGCCGTTGATTCCTATCCATAGAACAGTTACTGTCCAGGACTTATTTTATCTATCGTAAAAACAAAAGTTTGAGTCTCGATTTATGGATCCATCAGTCCAGCCTAACCCCATCCAGTCCCATGGGTTAGCCAACTGCCCAACCACTATAGTGATGGGATCCAATTAAGAATTTGGTTAGGTTTTGTCCCGGGTACCAAGGAAAAGAGTTCCAAGGCCCCCTATCCGGATGTTCATGCAAAATAAAACTAGTCACACCACTCACACACCCAATATGAAATTGCCTTTTCACAGATTCAACCAGTTTAAAACAATCCTTTAATAAAACCATAGTATCACTGATCACCATCTTTCAATTTATCCAGTTGATTCTTAATTTTCCCATCATTCCTTCATCAGAGTATCTATGGCATTATCAAGATGGACTCTCGTTGAAGATCAGCAAGATCAACCAATAGATCCATATAAAGAGCCATGGACTCATCCATTGAAGACCAGCAAGGTCAATTGAAAAGATGCAGGGGGGAAGAGAGCTTGAGCTCTTGCAAGCACACACACACACTCACAAAACCCTAATAGAGAACACACAAGGTGAGAGGCTGAAAATCTTCTTCTTCTCTACTCAACACTCAACACACCATATACAAGAATAAGAGTACACCTTCTATGAAAGGTTCTCAACCAATACATACACGGGTTCTCTATAGTGTGAACCCGACTAAATGAGCTGGCGCTATAACTATGCCAGTCTCTAGAATGGCTGTCACACAGCCTGTCATCCCACTGGCCGCATATCACCTAAGATCTCACCAACCATGCCAGTGGTGTAAGTGTGGGGCCTATCCCCCAGGCGGGTCATCAGTGTCCACCGCCTCACTAGAGCTCGATATCTCAACACTCCCCCTCGAGCTCAACTCCATCTACACCAAGCGAAGCCCTGAATCTGCGGAGCTTCTCTGTACCCAAGGCTTTGGTGAAGATGTCAGCTACCTGATCCTCTGTGCTGACATAAACAAGGTCAAGGTCTCCTGCCAAGACCTTCTCTCTGACGAAGTGGTAGTGAACCTCTATGTGCTTCGTACGAGCATGAAAGACTGGGTTCCTGGCCAACTGTATACTGCTAATGTTGTCACAGAAAATGACAACTTGTCTATCCACAGATAGACCCAAATCTGCAAGTAGCTTTCTCAACCAAGCTACCTCACATGCTGCCATAGCAGCTCCTCTGTACTCGGCCTCCGTACTCGATAGAGCAACCGTAGGCTGCTTCTTGCTGCTCCAAGTCACAGCAGCACTCCCCAAAGAAAACATGAAGCCACTGGTAGATCTTCTGTCTGAGATACTACCAGCCCAATCAGCATCTGTGTACCCATGTACACATATCTCTGTCCCAGTCTCATAGAATAGTCCACAATGCAAAGTAGACCTCACATACCTCAGTATGCGTCTCACTGCATCTAAATGCGGTTTCCGTGGAACCTGCATAAACTGACTCACCAACCCAACAGCATAGCTCAAATCTGGTTTGGTGATCGTCATATAGATCAAACTTCCTACTATGCTCCTGTACATAGTAGGATCCTCCAAGATCTCTCTTGAATCTACACTCAACTTGCCATTCTGATCCAATGGCACAAAAATAGGCTTACAGCCTGTCATACCATACTTGGACAACATGTCCAAGCCATACTGTCTCTGCAGTAATCCAATACCATGTGGTGACCTAATCACCTCAATGCCCAAGAAATATCTGAGCTCCCCCAGATCCTTCATCTCGAACTTCTGTCTAAGCAAGATCTTTACATCAAAGATCTCTGCATCATGGTCCCCCGTAATGATCAAGTCATCTACATAGATGACAACAAGCACAACCCCTCTATCACCATGTCTCACGTACCATGAGAAATCTGCATTGGCTACATGAAAGCCAATAGTGACAAGATATTCAGAAATCTTGTCAGACCATGCTCTTGGTGCTTGCTTTAAGCCATACAAGGCTTTCTTCAACCTGCAAACATGCTCGGGGTGACCCACATCCTCATAACCGGGTGGCTGCAACATATACACCTCTTCTTGCAAATCCCCATGCAAGAATGCATTCTTTACATCCATCTGATGTAAAGACCATTGCTTTGACGCAGCCACTGCTATCACAACTCTCACCGTTGCCATCTTGGCAACTGGGCTGAAAGTTTCCTCATAATCAATCCCATATGTCTGCGCATATCCTTTGGCTACCAATCTAGCCTTGTACCTGTTTATGCTTCCATCACTGTTATGTTTAACTTTGTACACCCACTTGCATCCACAATGGCTTTCTTGCCTTCAGGCAATTGCACTAAATCCCAAGTTTCATTTCCATATAGTGCATCCATCTCCTCATCCATGGCTTTCTCCCAACACACATTTCCAACAGCCTCATCAATGCATGTGGACTCAACAACCTGCACAACCTTTGCCATATATGCATAGTGATGTGCCACATAACCATCATAGGTAAATCTCTGCACAGGATTTCTCACTCTCCCAGATCTTTGCAGCTTCTCATTCATGGCTTCCATAGCCTTCTTTACACCAGGTGTTCTCATAGCTGGGATCCCAAGCTCCTCATCAAGGCTCATATCTGAGCCACTAGACTCTCCATCAACATGAGAATGCCCTGCAGAAATGTCAGGCATACCAAGGGGCTCAACCACTTTCTCTTTTCCTTTACGTGATGTAGTAATCACATTTGCAGGACTGGTATTATGATGCAGCCTGCCACTCCATGGTCTATCTACAGACCCACTAGATGAGGACTCTCCTGGTCCACTCAAAGACTGTGATTGCTGACCTGCATTCTGTGCAACCACACTTCCACTCACATCAGCCCCAACAGCTTCTTTTTCAGCAGCATACCAGCTGCTCATCTCATCAAAGACAACATCCCTGCTCACCCTCAACTCACGTGTAGCAGGGTTATAACACCTGTATCCCTTTTGCTCAAGGGAATATCCAATAAACACACATTTTTCAGCTTTCGGATCTAGCTTAGTTCTCAGCTCATCTGGCACATGCACATATGCAATGCATCCAAAAACTTTCAGATGAGACAAATCTGGTTTTCTGCCAGTAAACCTCTCCTCTGGAGTTACATCATGTATGGCTGCAGTTGGAGTCCTGTTCATGATGTATACTGCTGTAGAAATAGCCTCAGCCCAATAGCAATGCGGCATATTCTTCTCTTCCATCAATGCTCGCGCAATCTCAGCAATGTGCCTATTTTTCCGCTCAGCAACACCATTTTGCTGCGGAGTGTATCTGCATGTATACTGTCTCCGAATACCATTCTTCTTCAAATATTCAGAGAACTCATTGGAGAAGTACTCTCCCCCTCCATCTGACCTTAGGCACTTTACATATTTTCCTGTTTGCTTTTCAACCAAAAGCCTGAAGTTCTGAAAGTGAGTGAACACCTCACTCTTCTCCTTCATGAAATATACCCACACTTTCCTCGTGTGGTCATCAATGAAAGTCACATAATACCTGCATCCTCCCATAGATATGGTCTTCATAGGACCCCATACATCTGAATGCACAACATCTAGTGCATTTCTGCTCACATATCTGTTACGTGGAAACACATGCTTTGTTTGCTTCCCAAATTGGCATGCTTCACATATTTTCTGCATACCTTCCACTTTAAATTTTGGCAGCCCTGTCACAATTCCTTTTGTCTGCCAGAGTTCTTTCAGGAGTACCCCCACTTGTTGGCAAACTACTTGGAATCCCTAAACCTACTGCCAAGTTAAGCATGAAGGGATTTCACGTGCACCCTACACAGCGTTACACACAATGATGCACTGGCATGATCATCAGTGCAACATTTGTACAGAGCGTTTCGCAGAGCATTTGTCAGTGCTACGAGAAATCACACGATTTATGAAGTACCCGACACACTGTTGCTATTCCAAGATTACCTTTCCAGAGGCTTGTCAAGAGAATTTGCGAGCGAAATGGAATTTTGTTTAGGTGGAAGGCATCGGCCTTGTTTTGCTTGTAGGAGGCCGCAGAGAGGTTCAATCTCTGAACATTTACATGTCCAATTATTTTATGCCATATGTCTGTGTCTGCAACAACTCCTGAACCATTTGCAAACATCGCAGCACTCATTTCAGGCATGTCTACATCCAACGTAAACATTCTGCCCACTCTGTTGCCTTTTGCAACCAACCTGCACTTGTCTTTGAAATCTTCAACATAACACCCATCAGGGTTAAACCGAACCTGCAAACCCTGCTCAATCATCTGGCCAACTGAAACCAGATTCTTTGTTATGTTCGGTACATGAAGTACATCTGCAAGGTACTTCACTTTGCCATCCTGCATAGACAATGGCACATCTCCAACGTGGGCAATTGGATGAGCAGTGTCATCCCCTGTTTCCACAAAACCTGGTCTTTCCGAGTTTTTCATCTCCTTGAACCACTCTCCATGACTCGTCATGTGGTTCGAAGCGCCTGAATCCACATACCATACATTATCTTTTTGTGCTGCATCAACATTTTCAGACATGGCATTCACAACATGCTGCATAACAAACAACCTTTCATTATCCTCATTATTTCTGCTTGAGGATGCATAGTTGTTTTGCTGCACTTTTCCATTTTGCATGTCAGCCTGCTTCTTATAACATTCAGACTGCACATGTCCTGGCTTACCACAATAATAGCATTCACGTGCATCATTGTATTGCCTTTGCCAATTTCCACGGCCTCTTTGACTCCCCCTGCCTCTGAATTTGCCTCTTCCACCTGCGTGTTGTTGTTGTTGATTTTGGGACTGTTGTTGTTGCTGCTGCTGCTGCTGACCATAATTCTGATTACCTGTTCGGCCACCTCCTTGACCGGGTCCACGGCCTCCTCTACCTCGTCCTCTTCCTGAACTCGTGTAGAAGGCCTGTTGCTCTGAACTGTTTTTACTTTGTGAAGACTGTTGGTCTTCACCCAAGTTCTTCTCTTCGATAATTAGCATAGACACCAAATCTGTAAAGTTGGGAATGTTTTCCCGAGTCTGAATAGACGTCTTGAACGCCTTGTATTGCCGAGACCACGTAGACAGACTTCCACCTTGTCATCATCATCTACTGACACACCAATAGATGCAAGGGATTGCACAATACTCTTGATCTTCAACGCATAGTCATTCACAGACATGCTCTTTTTCTCCACAGTATGAAGTTCATTCTTCAACTGTATCTTACGTGCCTTGGTATTTGTTTCATAAAGCTTTACCAAGGTGTCCCACGCCTCCTTGGGGGACTCGGCATCCTGAGTGAATGTGCCCAATCATGGTGTCCTGTATACTAATGGAAAGCCAATACATTACTTTCCTGGCTCCTTGGTTCCAGTCTTTGAACTCTTTCACATCTGCAGCAGTCGGATTTATATCCGGTATCTCCGGTGCCTCTTCATGCTCACCTTCTATGTAGTCCCAATAGCCTTTTCCCATCAGGAAATTCGTTAACCTGAACCTCCAAGCATGGAAGTTATTCTTATCCAGCTTCTCAGCCACAATCTGTGTTATGCCATCATTAGACATCTTGCCAAACACACAATTTCACCAGAAACTGCACTCTGGTTTTTTCTGCACAACCTGCAGTATTTCTCCACAGCGGTACTGTAGTACTCAAATGTCACAACCAGTGACTTCAATGTGCATACATACACCCAATGGCAACTGTAGACCTCTTTGCAGCACCCACAGTGTCTGCACAGTCAATCTGTCTTCCTGCAGTTCTTAAAACAGAGTTCTGCAGAGAAGCGATGACTTACCCGTAGTGCTCGAAATCGCCTGCTTTCTGAAAAACGGAGGTCCAGACGCGCCCGAAACGCGTTTTCGGCCTGAAAATTTCACAGTCCAAAGGACTATATAGTTGCCCTATAGCTTCACTCCCGCGAAGAAAGCTCCTCAATCAGAGATCGTTTGTCGGTGCCTCCCGTAGAGCTCCCGACAAGGGTGTAGTCACCAACACAATAGGGAAGAGTAGTTGAAGCTCTTACCCTCATACCGCTTCCTGTGGTTCTCTTGCTTGCAGCTCAGCCCTTAGCACGAACCAGGCTCTGATACCATGAAAAGATGCAGGGGGGAAGAGAGCTTAAGCTCTTGCAAGCACACACACACACTCACAAAACCCTAATAGAGAACACACAAGGTGAGAGGCTGAAAATCTTCTTCTTCTCTACTCAACACTCAACACACCATATACAAGAATAAGAGTACACCTTCTATGAAAGGTACTCAACCAATACATACACGGGTTCTCTATAGTGTGAACCCGACTAAATGAGCTGGCGCTATAACTATGCCAGTCTCTAGAATGGCTGTCACACAGCCTGTCATCCCACTGGCCGCATATCACCCAAGATCTCACCAACCATGCCAGTGGTGTAAGTGTGGGGCCTATCCCCCAGGCGGGTCATCAGTGTCCACCGCCTCACTAGAGCTCGATATCTCAACAAATCAACCAGATCCATGCCCGATTTCAGAAAACAACTCCTACTCTTGTTCCAATATCTTCCTCGACGCACGCGTGGGTATCCTAGGCGACCCAGAGCCCGAGCACCGTATGGTCAGCACCCTCTAGGATCGTTCGCAGGTGACCTAGTGCTTCACTCATAGGCCGCTTCCTTGGCCCCTCATCCACCATACCGGAAGCTCACCATTTTAATTGCACCGAGGCTGGTCAAGACCTCGGCCGACCTTGCTACGCGAGACGTTCTTCATTGACTCTCCGTCAGCAGTTGCAACTTTATCATCACGACCTTAATCACAAGACGGTCAAAATGCTCCCCCCAGCATTCTTGACATAAAACAATCATTTATAAACAGCATTTACAAACAGTTTACAAATACAATTTCTATATTAACTCTCATTTTTCCACATTATCCCTCATCAATCCACCTTACTTATTCCACATTCCATATCCACATTCACACTCACATCCATACATCTACATCTACATGCAAACATCCACATCTCCATGCATAATAAAATTCTTTTAATTAATCTAGGATGATAGTTCCTAGAATATGGTAGGAAGTCCTCTTTTTAAGCTTTGAATGAAATTATTTTATGCGTAATTTCTATAAAAATTTTGCCATAGCTCCGCTACTATGACTGATAAATCTTAATTTTTTCTAAGGGATAAGGCTCATCATTAAAGAAATAATTAGAATGGTCTCTAATTGGATCATCAACCCATAATGGATTGAATCATCGATATATATAAACTAAAGCATAGAAAAAAGCCATTAAATTGGCCTCAAGCATAGCTTAGTCTTGGATTAAGGAAAAGCTTTATGAAAAGCTTCGTTTGGATTGAGAATGGGTCATGAGGATGACCATTTCTTAAATGAGAGAGAGAGAAAAAAACCATTAGAATTAAACATAAATGGAAATTTATGTAATTCTTTACTATCATTAATTAATTAACTTCAATAGCATTTCAAAATCCATACCAATTAAGCTTCTCAAGCTTGAGAGGGGTTGAGAAGAAAGAATCATTGAGAAATTATAGAAAAGATCAAAATTCACCATACTTGCCTTACAATTTGCTTGATTCTTTATTCACGGTAGAGGCCCCCAACCAATCAATTGGTTTAGTATGTTGATGGAGCCACCAATGGAGATTGAAGAAAGGGAGAAGTATCAAAAACTAGTGAATTATTAAAGAATTCATAGTTCTTGGCTTAGGTGGAGTAGAGTAACAATGCATAAGACACTATATCTTTTTCAACAAGGGAAGGCTTCTATTTATAGGAAAAATTGAGCTCCTAACCAAACAAATTGATTCTAGACTTTTCCAAGTCAGTTTGGTTGAATTTGGACTAGACTTGGACCTAGTTTGGTTACTTTTTGATTCGATTTAGTTCCATTTTGATTTGGTTTGGTTCAAGAGATATGAGAGATAAAATATCACATTATTTTTGAGTTTAAAACTCATTCAAGCATGTGAAATATGCACCTCCTTTAAAGAACTTCCCTTCCTTACATATGTGTCAAAATTCTATTGCTCATAGTTTTTTTACTAATAAACCTTGTACATGTTCAACTCTTCATCTTATGTGAAATATGCACCTTCTTTAAAGAACTCCCCTTCCTTACATATGTGTCAAAATTTTATTGCTCATAGTTTTTTTACTAATAAACCTTGTACATTTTCAACTCTTCATCTTATGTGAAATATGCACCTTCTTTAAAGAACTCTCCTTCCTTACATATGTGTCAAAAGTTTATTGTTCATAGTGTTTTTACTAATAAACCTTGTACATTTTCAACTCTTCATCTTATGTGAAATATGCACCTTCTTTAAAGAACTCCCCTTCCTTACATATGTGTCAAAATTTTATTGCTCATAGTTTTTTACTAATAAACCTTGTACATTTTCAACTCTTCATCTTATGTGAGCATTTACTCATTTTTGGGTATCTTCTTTTACAATTTGGATTTATCTCCTCCCTACACATAAATTGATGCTATTGGCCCATAGGAACCTTAATTGGACCATAATCCAAAAATTTCTGAAAATCTAGACCCTTAGACTAAGGTTCTTTATACCTATTTCCAATTAATTTCAATTGCACATTGGAAAATTCTTTTTGAATTTATGTTTCAGGGGAACTTATTTTAATAATATGAGTTATTTTTCTATCCAAAAATATTCATAATCTGAATATTCTCTCTCTAGAATAATTTTCTCTCTCTAGGCTAAAACAACCACAAACAAGATCTCTTATATTTCAGAAAAAGGAATTGATTACAGGGGAATATGCTAGACATCAATGGGGGAGGAATCTTACAGAGGCCCCGAGTGAGAAACCCTACCCCGCGCAAGAGGAAGTTGCTGCGCTGCCAGCAATTTGGGAATCCGGTGTGCGGAGGGGGCAGTGGGATCTCACATAGCATATTATGGGACTTTCTGGCCTAAAGCGATTACCACTCATTTCACTATTTCAAGGATTTCCAAAGTTTTTTCTAAAAGGAGAATCGCTCTGCATATTTCCACTATTGTTAAGATATGAGGTCCTAGGTAATGGAGATTACCCTTGTGGAAACAATCCTCTTTACATAAAAGGTTGCGGTGGTGGGCCTATCTCATGAATATAATTTTTTCTATCCATGGAGTTATAATTAGTTTGTAGCCCTTAAGCTTATTGTTGCTGATGGTTGCACTTGATATAACATTGGCCTTCACTATGGTTTCTTCGTAAACAATAATTGCAAAATAGAGTTTATGGTTGGTCCAGAACAATCCTTAATATTGTTGGATATTACATTGCTAAATGGCCATATCCATGGCAGTTCCCACACCAAATATTTGATCTCAGTGGATTTTGAGTATTTATCACATTTTGCAGTGCCACAACATATACCCCTTTCTCTTGCAAGCGCATTGTTCTTGAGGAGTGCCTTGAACCATATACGTGGGTGCTAACCTATAAGGATTATATGGAATATAACTCAATGGGTTAGGGCCCATCATAGCTTGTCCTTGCACACTTAATCCAAGAATTTTAAGCATTCCATGGGGTGGCAATTGCTCCATTGTTTGTGTAGTAACTACAGATTGTGAAGGCCTAAGATCTTGTAGCAACTTGCATCATCGCGGCTGATTGCACTTCTTCCCAATATCTCGATTCTTGTTTCACATCTACTAATGTCACAAGATGCCTAAGGTTTACATGTGGTTGTGCCTCTACATTATGAAGAACATCAACGAATTGAGGTTTTTATGTCTCTTCATTCAGAGCAGTAGCTCCCATCTTCCTCACAATTGTTTCCATTTGTTTGATGTAATGGTCTATACTTTCACTAATCCCCTCAAGATAGGTGGTCTAATTGTTGTGCTAGGAGGTCTTGGTAACCTTTCCTTCTAAAATTTGTAAGAAAGTCTTGTGATAAGTCATTATACTTTGCTCTTAAGGCTGGATCAAGATTCCCATACCAACTAGCAGCTTCATCCTTCAATGTCGCTAGAAAGATGTGTAATTTTTGGTCATCATCCATGATCTGTTTCACCATGCATGTGACATTTAATCTTTATTTATGAGCGTCTCGGTCCTCATCCCAAAGTCCACTATATTGTATAACGTCTGCTAAGTGAAATGTCACTCTTAGTGGTGGAACTGCCATCGATTCAAAGAAAAACAAACCTAATCTTGAGTCTTCTTCTTCAAAGAAATCGAGCGCTTTCTCTTTAGGTATATAGAATAATTGTCTAAACCCAAAATCCTGGTAAGTCTATAAGGTAATTTTGCTTTCTTGAATACGTGTAGATGGTATGTGCCCTTGAACACTACTGTTCTCTCCTTCACGTTCCTTTTTCGCACCTCCTACTTCCTCTTTAATAAGGCTTACGCCAGGTTGATAACCCTCGTCGTCACTTGAAACTAATATGTCCCAGTGTATGAGGGATCGTTCTCACTTATGCTAGAGGGTGTACTCCCTATAATACGTCCGTTTAAATTTCTAAATGCTAATGGGGTTCCTCTTGGTCCTTCCCCTAGTAGTTTGTTCAACTCTTTCAAATGGTCAATAAGTCTCTTGCTACATCTTTTTCAATGTTCTTCTCTTTCTAAATGTCTCACTTCTCTCTACTGCTTTCACCACTCATCCATTTAACTCTAACTATTTTTTCCTTAAGGACTCTACTCTATCTTCTCTTTTACGTAACTAATCACCTCAAGGACTCTACTCTATCTTCTCTTTTACGTAACTAATCACCTCATAGACTGTTAGTAGAGACACAAGATTCTCCCACTAACAACGCTTGTCAATGTTGCACTATACTAACGTAATTACTTGTGAACCATCTATAATATGCTAATCTCTCTACTATAGTTCTCCAAAGTTCTTAGTGATGGGCTCTATTCACAAGTAATGAAAGAAAGTAAGTATTCTCATTAGCCTAGAAAACATGAATTAAATAAAGATGAAAGAGATTAGCCTGTGATTAGGAAAAAATAAAGGTAATTACCATTAAGAAAGTGATTATCCATATTCATATCAAGGTTCATATGAGATTAGGCCCCATATTCACTTGTATACTAGGCCACCCTTTCACACTACACTTTTTAATGTCCATGGGCATGTCCAACCCTAGTTCTAACTCTTGGCCCCTTTCATATCCCCTTCATCCCTTGGCCTTTGGCCCAAATTGACTCGAGTCCTTTTTTACTTTGTTACAAACCATCCTCACCCAAGAGGTTTCATCCTCGAAACCTTAGGTAAACATGTACAAACTTGCATCAATCCCATCATGGACTCATGTCAAGTAGCATGCTCATGTGTGAGCCACGTATACTGGAGCCAAAAGGACATATGCATGGCTGAAAACTACCTTTAATGCCCTCAAATCAAGCCATATGATGTACTCCATAATGGCATATGCACTTCATGAAGCTTCCACGCATTTTGTATCCAAAAGGTATAGGGCTTCCGAACAATGATTTTCAAAAATTATAGCAACACATAATCATTGTTTTTATGCACCAATTGTCTCCTCAAATGTAGCTGAAGGACAACCCAAAACTTTGACCTCTCGGATCAAAAGGTAAACCAAGAGACCAACCATCAAGCCTCCTCAAGCACAAACAGCCACCCGGATCAAAAGGATAGCTACTATAAGCTCCAACCCATACAATTTGGCTTCTATATATACCAAGGTTAATCCAAAACATAAATCCAATATGCCATGTGCAAGAGTACCTCCATCATTCAAGGGAAATACACCAAAACCATGGCATGCCACCAAATAGTCATGCACCATGCATCTCACATGATAAGTGATGCATCCACAAGTTTATGCTCCAATCTCATAAACCATAGAATCACTTTGGCATCCACAAAGTGTGAAGATACACCCTCATAGCTAGCTTCCGTATGAGCATAATCATAATTCTCCAAATCCACATGCTCACCAATGCATACATCATCGTCAAAGTGTGAAGATACATCCACAAAGTGTGAAGATACACCCTCATAGCTAGCTTCCGTATGAGCATAATCATAATTCTCCAAATCCACATGCTCACCAATGCATACATCATCGTCGATATGTAAGCATGTGTAAGATCCCCATGATAGCCAAAATCACCAAAAGTAGGATATGTCTCCTCAAGGCTATCAACATTTCCATGAACATCATGTGTACCATCCACATATGCATGATCACCAACACGTGTAAACAATCTCA
Source organism: Cibotium barometz (assembly GCF_041138505.1). NCBI lineage: Eukaryota > Viridiplantae > Streptophyta > Polypodiopsida > Cyatheales > Cibotiaceae > Cibotium > Cibotium barometz. The sequence goes on from NC_141065.1 coordinate 37,383,257, forward strand.
TCATGAGAAAATGCTCTTTTATATACATTATGATCCACATCCTCTAACGCTTCATAGTCAAATAAGAGACAATCATATGTCTTCCAAGATGAACTCAAAAATGGATCATACAATGCATTCTCGTGAACATTACATGATCCACTGAATGTGTTAGCTAATGCATGATCTTAGGTCATCATGTATATCACCAAAAAATGATTCATCATCCCATTTTTCAACATAAATGAGTACTCATCCAAAATGTCATCAATGACCATATCCTCTCATGACCTCGTGGTATCATATCATGAGCTGAAAATTCCTCAATCAAAGCACTTATCCAATCGTACCCATTTTCAGCTTGTGTATCCCCTTTGACCACACGGATACATTGATGACTTATCAAGAAAGATTTAGCAACAAAGTATCTTTCTCTTCTTGCTGTCCAAAAATTACAGCAAGCATGTCCTCCTATTCAACACCCATAATGTGTGCATAAAGGCCCATATAGTCACGCTCCATGCATTGACCAAATGTAAAAGTGAACAGAGATCATCCATTTCTTTTATCCCCACTCAAAGCAATAGGGAAATTAAGAGTTGTGGGCACCAACAATTCAAATAAATTGATCCTCCTTATTTTGGATTCATTTGTAGTAGCTTCACCATCAAGAATTGTGCAGTGCCTTTCTCCAATCACTCATTTTGAAGAAAAAATTGTTTGACAATGTGACTCATTGATAAAAAAGGGTGACTTGAGTCCTTCTTTACTTTGTTACAAACCATCCTCACCCAAGAGGTTTCATCCTCAAAACCTTAGGTATCCATGTACAAACTTGCATCGATGAAGTATTCCATCAAGGACTCATGTCAAGTAGCATGCTCATGTGTGAGCCACGTATACTGGAGCCAAAAGGACATATGTATGGTTATAAACTACCTTTAATGCCCTCAAAGCAAGCCATATGATGTACTCAATAATGGCATATGCACTTCATGAAGTTTCCACGCATTTTGTATCCAAAAGGTATAGGGTTGTCCGAACAGTGATTTTCAAAAATTATAGCAACACATAATCATTGTTTTTATGCACCAATTGTCTCCTCAAAGGTAGCTGAAGGACAACCCAAAACTTTGACCTCTCGGATCAAAAGTTAAACCAAGAGACCAACCATCAAGCCTCCTCAAACACAAATAGCCACCTGGATCAAAAGGATAGCTAAGTTATAATCTCCAACCCATACAATTCGGCTTCTACATATACCAGGGTTAAAAGCAAAGCATACCGGTATATCCATTAATCCGAAAAATAAATCCAATACACCATGTGCAAGAGTACCTCCATCATCCAAGGGCAATACACCAAAACCATGGCATGCCACATAGTCATGCACCATGCATCTCACATGACAAGTGATGCATCCACAAGTGAATGCTCCAATCTCATAAACCATAGAATCACTTTGGCATCCGTAAAGTGTGAAGATACACCCTCATAGCTAGCTTTCGTATGAGCATAATCATCATTCTCCAAATCCACATGCTCAATGCATACATCATCATCGATATGTAAGCATGTGTAATATCCCCATGATAGCCAAAAATTTTCTCTCTCTAAGCCAAAAGAGGTAGAAACAAGATCTTTTATTATTCTGTAGAGGGAATTGATTACAGGGGAAGATACTGGACATCTTGAGGGCTTGGGGAGGAGTCTTACAGGTATCGTTGATTGCACTAAGCATTGAAGAGGAACCATGCATAGGTATACTTGATCCATATGTATCAACTTGATGCATAGGCTTACCAAACACATTTGCCCCACCTTGTTGCATCGAAATCCCTAACACAATTGTCCCATATGCACCACTTTGATGCATAGGCACACCAAACACATAAGTTCCACCTTGTTGCATTGAATATGGAGGTAAGTTCCCCTTTCCAAGCATAGAACTTTGATCCTGATCTCGTTGTTGAAAATGAGCTTGAGAGATAAATGTTGTGCTTCCATGCGTTATGCTAACAAAGGGTTCATAGGCTTGGGGTCGGTCAACTATGAGCAAAGGAATTTTACATAGAGATCGTTAAAATGCTCAATTCCCCCATCGTCTCATTAGGCATAGGCATTGCATTGATCCTTGTTGGTATTTTAGCCAAATTCTCACAGTCCTCTTCATCATCATTCTTATTAAATTCATCCACAAGGTCACATGCATTGTGGATTGCTTCACCTATCTTAAGTGAAGGCTTGACCATCTTATGTGCCCCCACCAAGGGAGTTAGTGTGTCCAAGTTATGTGGGATTGAAGAATTATTTATTTGTTTTCGTTTAATCGGTGTTGTTTAGATAGAATTCTATTGAAGGAGAGGATGTGAGTGAAGAGATTTGGGGTAAAAGCTAAAAAGTGTCAACGGTTGAGATGGTTATAATGATGTCTTATCCCGTGTTGTCATGCTAATGAGGACCCAGAGGATGTTTTAGCTGGGATGGAGCTGGTAGCTTTTACATTTGGGAAGGATAGAGATGAGCACAAATTGACACTACTGTCCATGTTGTTGAAAGGGGATGCCAAAAGGTGGTTCCAGACTTGGAGAGGTCAGCCACATTAGAGGCATGCATACAAAGATATCAAAGGAGCTCTAGTGTAGCATTACAAGAAGGGTGAATCCCCAAATGCTATATGGCAAGACATTCCAAAATTGAAGCATAGTTTATCTGATGTGTTTGATAGATTTGTAGATTGTTTTGAGGATCTCTGGGGAAGATGGGATGCATCCTTGGGAGTAGAGCACCCACCTGTCCTCCTTAAAAAGGATATGTTCATTCAATCCCTTCATATTGATTTGAAAGAGAAGTGGAGTTAAAAAAGACTACGAACCTTTGATGAAGCCTTAAGGATTGCAAGAGAGAAATAATGGAAACTTCAGAGGTTGGCTCAGAAGAAAAGGGAGATTCGAGAGGCCAAACGTATTATAACCGGGGAGAATAGGATGGAAGAAGACAGAATTGTTATAACTAGGGAGAGAAGGACATAAGAAGGGAGTACTGCTCCAGTTCCAGTGGAGCTATTGATCAATTGATGCAAGGTATTAATCAACTGATGCAGCAAATGGAGAATTTGAATATGAGTCTGTTTTGCAAGAAGGCTGAAATGCCCCTAGGGTAGGAGATAGAGAAGGAATGAGAGGCAGAGGCAGAGGCAGAGGAGGACCCAATATGAATGTCCAATGTTTCAATTGTTTGGAAAGGGGTTATATCTCTCCTCAGTGTCCTTACCCTAGGAGAATGGGAGGAGATGTGTATCCTTTGGCACCTCTAGGAGAGAGGAAAGGAAAGATGTTAGAAGGGAAGAGAAGATTCCAAATCTACAAGGACCTCACGTTCAGCCACACAGCCAGCCAATAGACCTAGGCAAGGTGAAGTTTATTTGACTAGTATGGATGAAGAAGCAGACATGTTAGCCAACAAAAGAACTAGGGGTGCAAGGGGTGAAGATGAAACATGACCATCTAGGAGGAAGAAGGGAAAGCAAGTGGAGGACTAGTTCAACAAGGTTAAGAGGAAGAGTACACACCCAAAAGGCGTATTGGAATGCAAGATTTTCCTTTCGGGCCTCAGGAGGACGAGTATGATATAATGAGGGATCTCCAACAGAAGAGACCCAGTCTAACTTGGCCCCAGCTATTGCAGTTATATCCTAAACTCAGAAGAACATGGATTAAATTGGTCAGCACAAGAGTCAGTTAAATGTGGGTTGTGTGGAAAAGGAGATAAGGATTATCTGCCTATCATGGATGCCTTGGTGAACAAATTTAAAGTTCCCAAAGTGTATATTGATGGTGGAGCCTAGGTTTGTGTAATGAAATAGTAGACTATGGAAGCTTTAAGGCTGGAGGTAAGTGCACCTTTTGAGTTTAGAGTTAGAATGGTAAGTAATGTAAAAGTTAGATGCCTGGGGGTGGTAAAGAAGCTGAAGGTAACCATTCCTTGATAAAGTCATCCTAGTAAGTACATAAGCTTATCCATTAATTTTGGGGAGACCATGATCGATAGCAATGAGAACAGGGCAATATTGGTGGAGAGGACACCTTATCTTGGGGCTAGATCAGCCTCTCAGAATACAAGTCAAATATGACATGGCCAAGGGGAGATAATTGATTCCAAAGAGTAGTACTTTAGAAGATGAAGATGAAGAAACCAGTTCCACAGAGGACTTAGAAATAGAGGAAAAGAGCTTAGTAGAGGATGATGAGGGGGAAGTTTAACTGTTGGAGCTAGATTCTGACCTCATGTGTATGTCCCTACAATGTATGCTGAGAAAGGGGAGGAGCAGAAAGTTGAAGTTGAGATACAGTCAGATAGGGAAGAAATCTTACAGAAAATGCTTGCAAAGATCTAGTTGAGGATGAGATCTCGTTGAGGATGAGAGAAAAGAGTATCTGACTATGTTGCAGAAAATCTTAAAGAAAATGCATGCAAAGATCTAGTTGAGGATGAAAGAAAAGAGTATCTGACTATGTTGCAATAGTTTCCAGATCTTTTCATTTCCTCCTATACTCAAGTTAGGGGGGTGACTGAACAGAATATGCCACATTACTTTTGAGAAGCAATAGCAATTTCTGTGTACATTATGAACATGTCACGCACTACAACTGTTCATGTTATGACTCTTGAACAGAAGTTTATAAGCATAAGACCGGATATGTCTCACTTGAAAGTGTTTGGGTGTATTGCATATGTATATATTCCTGATGAAGTGAGAACAAAGTGAACCTACTTATACTATTAGTAATAAGGGAATGTAACAAATCACATCATCAAATGCATTAACATCTAATCTAGTTAAAGATTCATCTTCAACAACCACATCAACCACAACAGAATCAACTAAATGAGCAATAGCATAATTCAAACGATTTGCTAACCCACTTTGGGAGATTAAGAAGATTTTTTTCAATATCCGAACATGTTCATGCTGTGAAAATACATTTTGGTTTTTCACGTCAGGAAAAGGATTCAAGAATGGTACTTTTCACATTGATCATTGCTTTTTTTACATATTTGTGTTCTAAGATGATGTTTTTCAGATGTGAATATCTAAAGATATTCACATGCAAGAAAAGATAGTCTAGTTTTTCACACCAAAGGGAATTCCTCCAAATCATGACACATGCCTGTGGGTCACTTAAATACACTACATTTGAGAAAAAGAAAGATAAAAAGTGACACACCCCTACCATTCATGCTTCACTCATATCTCCAAGTCACACACATAAGAGAATTTCACAAGTTACATGGCTACAATACTTGGATGCAAGGTTAAGTATTTTCATCAATAGCTAATTACATCAATGGGCAAGCTTAATGGCTTAGATTCTTCTTTCAATTGTCCACTAGACACCCCTAAGCTTCTCTTAAAATCTCCATTTAAAAAAAACCAAAGGAATTTGGCAGATCTACTTCAGGGTCCCTCCACCTGGACACTTTCTTCTTTTTCATCATTGTCTCTTCCTTCAATACCAAAGGATTATGTCTATATGTTAGGATATCTGCCAATGCAGCTCTTGTGCTATCTTCCACTATACAAGTGAATTGAAACTCTTGCAACTCAACCAACCATTTAGAAAATCTCTTAGATGGAATGCAAGATTGAATCAGAGGAAGTAAGAGTGATGGGTCAGTATAGTGAAAGGTTTTGGAAGTAAATAAGATTTAAATTTCCTTAAAGAAGCAAACACCACAGCCACCATCACTAGCTTTGCTTTCAGATAAGTCATTTCTCCTAATTCCTTTGTTCTGCTGACAAAAATATATCGGCCCCATATAGGAATGATCTCTTCCATGCTGTAACAGTGCTGCACCTATGGCATCTTCACCTACACTAGGATTTACATAAACTCTTTACTCCAGTCAGGGGGCATGACCACTAGCAAAGTAATTAAAATCTCCTTAACCTTTAGAAATGCCTCTTCTTCCTTGTCTTGCTACACAAAGGAATCCCTTTGTGATGGCTATCCTTTGTGATGCCTATTGCAATGGATATAAATCTTGAGACGAAAGATAAATTAATTTATCAAGGTATCTTACCTTATGTGTGAATGTCAACAACTGTTTTACAGTTTAAGGTGCCTCCAATAAGAGCAAAGCTTCCACTTTTATAGGATCTGCCTTAATTCCATTCTCAAAAACCACATTCCCAAGTAGAGCTACTTTGGCCTTAGCCAAATGACATTTTTCAGGGTTTAACTGATCATCTAAATTTCCTTAAAGCAAATACCACAGCCACCACCATCACTAGCTCTGCTTTAGATAAGTCATTTCTCCTAATTCCTTTGTTTTGCTAACATAATAATATACTAGACTTATAAAGGAATGATCCCTTCCGTGCTATAACAGTACTCCACCTATGGCATCTTCACCCACACTAGGACTTACATAAAACTTTACTCCAGTCAGGGGGCATGACCACTGGCAAAGTAATTAAAATCTCCTTAACCTTTAGAAATGTCTCTTCTTCCTTATCTTACCACACAAAGGGATCCCTTTTGGATGCCTGTTGCAATGGATATGAATCCTGACATAAAAGATAAATGAATTTGGCAAGGTATCTTACCTTATGTGTGAATGTCAATGTAATAGACCCTTGTACGCCATAATAAACTTTTTTGTATCAGATAAAGTTTAAAAGTGATTTTTAGGTGATTTTGGATGTTTGTGCAAAGTCTCATATTGGCATGTTCTGACAGTGACTCATCCTTCACAAGTGCATACATTGGGAGTGATTTTTGAGCATGTTATAGATTGAATTAGAAAAAGTTTTGTATGTATGAAATGTAGTCCTTATCACAAAGAACAACTTTGCCAGAGTGAAGGTTTCATACTTTAGTCGTTTTCAATCTCGTTTGATGCCTTAGATTAGAGAAAAAGTAAGAAAATGCCTATTTTTCATTCTCTCTCTAGAAAATTCAATATTAAAGTCTATTTCTTGAGAATTCGGAGGCAAGTTTGGAGAGAGAGTGTCTTACGGCGCTTGTAGAGCTCGTCGAGGAGAACAAAACACTATCTCACGAGCGCAGTAAATTCTCATCAGTTTTGGAGATACGGAAGCTTGAAGAAGACTCAACTTTGCTAATCTTTTTGAAAAGTTTTCTTTTGTTTTTTTACCACGTTTTGCAGCATCGACCGCGTGCCAATATTTGTAGGAAAGGGCTGCGCGCTTTTGGAGCACCGTCTCGCTTTTGGCTATTTTTGGAGAATGCGTCTCTCTATATTCGGCATACCGCGAGTGTGTGTCACATATATCGCGAGACCTCTTGTGATTGCGATTGTGAATGTGATTGAGAGCGTGACTGCGATTAAGAGTGTGATTGCGAGTGTGAGTGTGATGAAGGCAGCCTATGCATACAAACGCTCGGGGGTGGTCGGGTGGTCGAGCTTCTATATAGATGTACTTTTTTCGTTGTAACCTCTCTTGCAATATAATAAGATCTCTCTCTCTCTCTCCATCTATTTGATCGTCTTGTTGTCTACCAATATTCTGTATAGAACGGTCTTGTTACAGTCAACAACTCTCTTACATTTTGAGGTGCCTCCAATAAGAGCAAAGCTTCTACTTTTGTAGGATCAGCCTCAATTCCATTCTCAAAAGCCACATTCCCAAGTAGAGTTACTTTGGTATGAGCCAAATGAACTTTTCTAGGGTTCAGTTGACCACCCAAATCATCCAGCCTCTTCAGAGCCATCCTCAGCTTCTCACAATGTACCCATCACTATAGATACAAAAATCATCAATAAACACTCTGATGAACGACCCCAAATAGGGATCAAACACCAGATTCATAAACCTTTGGAAGGTAGTAGGAGCATTTGTAAGCCCAAAGGGCATAACCCTGTATGCAAAACACCCTCATGGGGTAATGAAGGTGGTCTGCTTTTGATCCTCTAGGGCAATTGAAATTTGAAAGTATCCTGAATATCCATCATAGACACTGTACCTTTCATGTCCAGCTACACTATCCAAAATCTCATCTTGGAAAGGTAGTGGATAATGATCTCTCTTGATAAAAACATTTGGAGGCTTAAAGTCAACATAGAATCTCCACTTTCCATTCTTCTTGGGAGTGATCACTACTAGAGAGCCCACTCAGAATTGTCAACTGGGAAGATAAACCCTTCTTTCAATAGTTTTTTTACCTCCTCTCTCAATACCTATTGCTACACAACTCCGGATCTTCTCAGTCTTTGCACAAATGGTTTAGCTTTTGGATTCAATCATATCTCATATTACACTATTGACACCCCCCTAACTTGAGTATAAGAGGAAATGAAAAGATCTGGAAACTATTGCAACATAGTCAGATACTGTTTTCTCTCATCCTCAACTAGATTTTTGCAAGCATTTTCAGTAAGATTTCTTCCCTATCTGACTGTATCTCAACTTCAACTTTCTACTTCTCCCCCTCCTCAGCATACAATTGTAGGGACATACACAGGAGGTCAAAATGTAGCTCTAACAGTTGAACTTCCCCCTCATCAACCTCTAAGCTCTTTTCCTCTATTTCTAAGTCCTCTGTGGAACTGGTTTCTTCCTCTTCATCTTCTAAAGTACTACTCTTTGGAATCAATTATCTCCCCTTAACCATGTCATATCTTACTTGTATTCTAGGAGGCTGATCTAGCCCCAAGATAAGGTGTCCTCTCCACCAATCTTGCCCTGCTCTCATTGCTATCAGTCATGGTCTCCCCAAAATTAATGGATAAGTTTATGTACTTACTGGGATGACATGAACATCCAACTTAGTTTCCTATCCAAGAATGGTTACTTGCAGCTTCTTTACCACTCCCAAGCATCTAACTTGTAAGATCCTTGATCCACACTGCTGCAACGAATTCAGGGGTGCTAGGAGCAGAAGTATTACTTCTTGCACGGGGCAAGGTCCCATACTCAGGGCCTCGCCCACCACAGATATTCGGACAAGAGACTAATCCATCAGTTCTTCCAAAACCAAACCCGAAAAAACTTCCCTTGCCCGAAAAGCACGGGCGATCCCTCCAGGATAACTTTTCTCTAACGTAGTCAAAAGTCTTAACTAATTGAACTGATATGACCAAACCTGTAAGTCCCATAGTCAAATCAGGGAAAAGATTGTACTTGGATCATAGAGACCAATGCTTTTTTCCTCATTGAGAGGCATAGCCGTTGATTCTTTTCCATAGAACACTTTTTGTCCGGGACTTACTTCATCTATCATACTATACAGAAATTGAGTCTCGATTTACGGATCCATCAGTCCAACCTAACCCCATCTAGTTCCATTGGTTAGCCAACCGCCCAACCACTGTAGTGATGGGATCCAATTAGGAATTTGGTTAGGTTTTGTCCCGGGTAGTACTAGGGAAAAGAGTTCCCAGGCCCCCTAGCCGGATACTCATGCAAACATAAAACTACTCACACCACTTACACACCCAATATGAACTTGTCTTTTTCACAGATTCAACAATCTTTAAAACAATCATTTAATGAAACCATAGTGTTACTGATCATAATCCTCTAATTATCCAATTGAATCCTAATTTCCAATTCCTTCATTGGTGTACCTATGGCATCATTGGCAACCAGAACGCTCACCACTTGTTCACTCTCAGGGGCCTTTTCAATAGTTCCTAGCTCATAGTACCCAACAATATAATCACATAAAAATATCCAGATGGAATCTCCGTTGAAGATCAGCAAGATCAACCAACAAATCCATATAAAAGAGCCATGGACTCATCCGTTTTGAGGACCAGCAAGGTCAATCAACCATATCCATGCCCGAATTCAGAAAACAACTCTTACTCCTTGTTCCAATATCTTTCTCGACGTACTCATGGTGGGTATCTTTGACGAGCCAAAGCTCGAGCACCGTATGGTCTGCACCCTCTAGGATCCTTCACAGGTTACCTAGCACTTCACTCATAGGCCGCTTCCTTGGTCCCTCATCCACTGTACCGGAAGCTCACCATTTAATCAAACCGAGGCTGGTCAAGACCTCGGCCGACCTTGCTACGCGAGATGTCCTCCAATGACTCTCCGTCAGCAGTTGCAACTTTAACAGATAGGTCTCCATGACCTCATTCACAAGACGCTCAAAATGCTTCCCCAGCATTCTTGACATAAAACAGTCATTTAAAAACAGATTTCACTAACAATTACAGTTCCAACAATATTTCTATCTTTTCTCATTACTCCGCATCCTTTCACAATAGACCCCATCTTTTTTTCATCTTACCACAATTTTATTTTCATCATCGATCCCTATCACATCACATCATTCCTACATCAAATCACATCCAATCGCATCATCCACACGTCAATCCACATCATCTCCATACATCCATCCACATCAATCCACACGTCAATCCACATCATTCAACATCCATGCACATCAATCCACATTATCCACACATCAATCCACCTCATCCATACATCCATCCACATCAATCCACATCATTCACTCATCATACACACACTAATCCACCTCATCCATACATCCATCCACATCATCCACATCAATCCACACGTCAATCCACATCATTCAAACATCCATGCACATTAATCCACATTATCCACACATCAATCCACCTCATCCATACATCCATCCACATCATCCACATCAATCCACATCCTTCACTCATCATACACACACCAATCCACATCATCCACATCATTCCACACGTCAATCCACATCATTCAAACATCCATGCAGATCAATCCACATTATCCACATATCAATCCACCTCATCCATACATCCATCCACATCATCCACATATATTGGGTCCTCCTCTGCCTCTATCTCTCATTCCTTCTCTATCTCCTTCCGCCCTAGGGGCATTTCTGCCTTCTTGTTGCAACAAACTCAAATTCAAATTCTCCATTTGCTGTGTTGGTTGATTAATACCTTGCATCAATTGATCAATAGCCACTGGAACAGGAGCAGTCCTCCCTTCTTATATGTTCTTCTCTCCCCAATTATAACAAGTCTGCCTTCTTCCATCCTTCTCTCCCCAGTTATAACAGGTCAAACCTCCCTTTTCTTCTGAGCGAACCTCTGAAGTTTCCATTCTTTCTCTCTTGCAATCCTTAAGGCTTCATCAAAGGTTCCTAGTCTTTTTAACTCCAGTTCTCTTTCAAATCAATATGAAGGGATTGAATGAACATATCCTTTTTAAGGAGGACAGGTGGGTGCTCTGCTCCTAGGGATTGAATGAACATATCCTTTTTAAGGCTTCATCAAAGGTTCCTAGTCTTTTTAACTCCAGTTCTCTTTCAAATCAATATGAAGGGATTGAATGAACATATCCTTTTAAGGAGGACAGGTGGGTGCTCTGCTCCCAAGGATGCATCCCATCTTCCCCAGAGATCCTCAAAACAATCTACAAATCTATCAAACACATCAAATAAACTATGCTTCAATTTTTGAATGTCCTACCATATAGCACTTGGGGATTCACCCTTCTTCTAATGCTGCACTAGAGCTCTTTTGATATCTTGTAATGCTCCACTAGAGCTCTTTTGATATCTTGGTTAACCTACCCCTAATGTGGGCTGACCTCTCCAAGTCTAGAACCACCTTTTGGCATCCCCTTTCAACAACATGGATAGAAGTGTCAATTTGTCCTCATCTCTATCCTGACCCTTTTTAGCTCTTGCCAATAGTCTGAAGGTTACCTTGAAAGCCCTCCTCTGTGGAGGCACCAAAACAATGATGTGAACTTGCCTTTATATCCCCGTCCAAAGCACACCAGGGTGAGGAGGAAACTATCACCAGCACCACAACCCAACATAAACAACAATAGAGGACACCAACACACCTAGCTAACATCTCGTGATCCTTAGCTAACATAATTGAATACTTTATCACCCTCCTAGCCTCCCTATTCAGTCCAATTGCCTACTCAAACTATCCTCTCAATCAACTCTCACCACTAGTACCTCTTATTTTCTAACTTAAAGCCCCTCCTGACCGCAGCTGACCAAAATGGCTTCTAGCTACCCCCACAGAACTACCTAGAAATTGTTTTCAAAGTCCTCTTCTTGTTCCCAGTCATAAATCCATTCTCGAGGCTCCCATAATGTCCTCCTATGTGACGCTAGCCTTAAAAAGTCACAAAAAACCTCTCACAACCAAGCAACTACCCTTAGCTGACCAATAAACTGACTGTAAATTCTCTTGGCTCTGCCACAAACAACTTAGATACTAACTGTCAAGTTGTTTCTAAATTCTGATGGCTTTCCCAATCCAAAATGGGTCCTCCAAGATCCTCTATAATTCTCCAACATCATCGGACCTTATAGTACAATCCGTAGACCTTCTTAGATAATCTCCCAACCCTCTTTCGACCTTTCTTTGAACTCCCACTTGTTGCGTTCTGCCTCAGGAATCTAGCACAAAACTGTCTACCTCAGAAGCCTACAATGAATTAGAATCTTCCCCAAATGTCCTCAGACACCCACAAACCCTCGGGTATCTTTCATTTGAAGGGATATCACCACACAATTAACTCTTTGGTTGACTACAGCTAGCACCCAACTATCTCTGAACTGATTGTCCCCAACCAACTAACTAAATTGATCCAGTGGATGTAGATATCCTCTCCTCTGCGTCAGCTAGCACCTCTAGAGCCTCAAAACTCTTAAACGAAGCCATAACCCAACCTTGGAATCACTTACCTGATAACCCCATTAAACTACAAACCTTCTAATTACTTTGACAGATATCCTCTGAGAGACCTCCAAACAATCACCTGATTATGATTGACCCCTGCACAAGTTAACTGACCCAACACAGTCTTAACCAAGGTTATCTCTTCACTCTGAGCCTCTCCTTCAATAGAATTCTATCTAAACAACACCGATTAAGCCAAAACAAAAAAATAACTCTTTAATCCCACATAACTTAGACACACTACCTCCCTTGGTGGGGGGCACATAAGATGGAAAAGCCTTCACATCGACCAATGCTTAGCATGGTGCTGTGAAGCAATCCACAATGCATGTGACCTTGTGGATGAATTTAATAAGAATGATGATGAAGAGGACTATGAGAATTTGGCTACAATGCCAACAAGGATCAATGCAATGCCTATGCCTAATGACAATGGGAGAATTGAGCATTTTGATGATCTCTATGTGACAGACCCCAAGCCTATGAACCCTTTGTTAGCATTACGCATGGAAACACATCATTTATCTTTCAAGCTCATTTTCAACAACGAGATATCAGTATCAAAGTTCTATGCTTGGAAAGAGGAACTTACCTCCATATTCAATGCAACAAGGTGGAACTTATGTGTTTGGTGTGCCTATGCATCAAAGTGGTGCATATGGGACAAGTGTGTTAGGGATTTCGATGCAACAAGGTGGGGAAAATGTGTTTGGTAAGCCTATTCATCAAGTTGATACATATGGATCAAGTATGCCTATATATGGTTCCTCTTCAATGCTTATGTGCAATCAACGATAGCCTTCACCCTTTTTTTATCAATGAGTCACATTGTCAAACACTTTTCTCTTCAAAAGGAGTGATTGGAGAAAGGCACTGCACAATTCTTGATGGTGAAGCTACTACAAATGAAGCCAAAATAAGGAGGATCAATGTATGTGAATTGTTGGTGCCCACAACTCCTATTGCTTTGAGTGGGGATAGAAGATCTATTATACACTCAATGTTTCTAGATTTGGGCTTTGCCAAAAGAAATGGATGATCTCCGTTCACTTTTACATTTGGTCAATGCATGGAGTGTGACTATGTGGGCCTTTATGCACACATTATGGGTGTTGAATAGGAGGACTTGCTTGCTGTAATTTTTGGACAGCAAGAAGAGAAAGATGCTTTGTTGCTAAATCTTTCTTGACATGTCATCTGTGTGGTCAAAGGGGATATGCAAGCTAAAAATGGGTATGATTGGATAAGTGCTTTGATTGAGGAATATGATACCACGAGGTCGTGAGGATATGGTCATTAATGACATTTTGAATGAGTACTCATTTATCATTAAAAATGGGATGATAAATCATTTTTTGGTGATATACATGATGACCATGCTTTGTAAGATCATGCATTACCTGACACATTTAGTGGCTCATGGAATGTTCATGAGAATGCATTGTATGATCCGTTTCGAGTTCATCTTGGAAGACATATGATTGTCCCTTATTTGACTATGAAGCATTAGAGGATGTGGATCATAATGTATATAAAAGAGCATTTTCTCATGATGAGATTGTTTACACGTGTGTTGGTGATCACGTATATGTGGATGGTACACATGATGTTCATGGAAATGTTGATAGCCCCTTGAGGAGACATATCCTACTTTTGGGTGATTTTGGCTATCATGGGGATCTTACACATGCTTACATATCGACGATGATGTATGCATTGCTAGTGAGCATGTGGATTTAGAGAATGATGATTATGCTCATATAGAAGCTAGCTACTATGAGGGTGTATCTTCAAACTTTGTGGATGCCAAAGTGATTCTATGGTTTATGAGATTGGAGCATTCACTTGTGGATGCATCACTTGTCATGTGAGATGCATGGTGCATGAATATGTGGCACGCCATGGTTTTGGTGTATTGCCCTTGGATGATGGAGGTACTCTTGCACATGGCGTATTGGATGATGGAGGTACTCTTACACATGGCGTATTGGATTTATGTTTCGGATTAATGGATATACCGATTGCTTTTAACCTTGGTATATGTAGAAGCTAAATTGTATGGGTTGGAGATTATAGTAGCTATCCTTTTGATCCGGGTGGCTATTTGTGCTTGAGGAGGCTTGATGGTTGGTCTCTTGGTTTACCTTTTGATCCGAGAGGTCAAAGTTTTGGGTTGTCCTTCAGCTACCTTTGAGGAGTGAATTGGTGCATAAAAACAATGAATTTGTGTTGCTATAATTTTTTAAAATCACTGTTCGGACAACCCTATACCTTTTGGATACAAAATGCATGGAAGCTTCATGAAGTGCATATGCCATTATGGAGTACATCATATGGCTTGATTTGAGGGCATTAAAGGTAGTTTGCAGCCATACATATGTCCTTTCGGCTCCAATACACGTGGCTCACACATGAGCATGCTACTTAACATGAGTCCTTGAAGGATACTTCATCGATGCAAGTTTGTACATGTATACCTAAGGTTTCGAGGATGAAACCTCTTGGGTGAGGATGGTTTGTAACAAAGTAAAAGAGGATTCAAGTCAATTTGGGCCGAAGGCCAAGGGATGAAGAAGATATGAAAGGGAACAAGGGTTAGAACTAGGGTTGGACATACCCATGGACATTAATAAGTGTAGTGTGAAAGGGTGTCCTAGTATATAAGTGAATATGGGGCCTAATCTCCTATGAACCTTGATATGAATCTGGATAATCACTTTCTTAATGATAATTATCTTTATTTTTTCCTAATCATAGGCTAATCTCTTTCATCTTTGTTTAATCCATGTTTTCTAGGCTAATCTAGGCTAATGAAGCTAGTTACTTTCTTTCATTACTTGTGAATAGAGTGATTCTCCTTTCTATGGATAGGCTCACTAAGATAGAGCTTTAGAGAACTATAGAGAGATTATTATATTATAGATGGTTCATAAGTAATTAGGTTAATATAATGCAACATTGACAAGCGTTGTTAGTGGGAGAATCTTGTGAGTCTCTACCAATAGTCTATGAGGTGATTAGCTACGTAAAAGAGAAGATAGATTAGAGTCCTTAAGGAAAGAATAGTTAGAGTTCTAAAGATGGATGAGTGGTGAAAGCAGTAGAGAAGTGAGAAATTGAGAAAGAGAAGAACATTGAAAAATATGTAACAAGAGACTTGTGGACCATTCAAAAGAGTTGAACGAACTACTAGGGGAAGGACCGAGAGGAACCCCATTATTAGCATTTAGAAATTCAAACAAAGGACGTATTATAGGGAGTACACCCTCTAGCATAAGTGAGAACGATCCCTCATACTGGGACATATTAGTTTCAAGTGACGACGAGGGTTATCAACCTGGCATAAGCCTTATTAAAGAGGAAGTAGGAGGTTTGAAAGAGGAACATGAAGGAGAGAACGGTAGTGTTCGAGGGACACATACCATCTACAAGTATTCAAGAAAGCAAAATCACCTTAGAAACTTACCAGGATTTTGGGTTTAGACAATTATTTTATATACCTAAAGAGAAAGCGCTCGATTTCTTTGAAGAAGAAGACTCAAGATTAGGTTTGTTTTTCTTTGAACAGATGGCAGTTCCACCACGAGAGTGATAGTTCACTTAGCAGATGTTATACAATATAGTGGACTTTGGGATGAGGACCGAGACGCTCATAAATAAAGATTCAATGTCACATGCATGGTGAAACAAATCATGGATGATGAAAATTACCTTTCTAGCAACATTGAAGGATGAAGCTGCTAGTTGGTATGGGAATATTGATCTAGCCTTAAGAGCAAAGTATAATGACTTATCACAAGACTTTCTTACAAAGTTTAGAAGGAAAGGTTTCCAAGACCTCCTAGCACAACAATTAGACCACCTATCTTAGGGGATTAACGAAAGTATAGACCATTACATCAAACGAATGGAAACAATTGTGAGGAAGATGGGAGCTACTGCTCTGAATGAAGAGACATAAAAACCTCAGTTCGTCGATGTTCTTCATAAAATGTTCTTCATAATGTAGAGGCACAAACACATGTAAACCTTAGGCATCTTGTGACATTAGCAGATGCGAAACGAGAATCGAGATATTGGGAAGAAGTGCAATCAACCGATGATGCAAGTTGCTACAAGATCTTAGGCCTTCACAATTTGTAGTTACTATACAAACAATGGAGACATTGCCACCCCATGTAATGCTTAAAATTCTTGGAATAAGTGTGCAAGGACAAGCTATGATGGGTCCTAACCCATCGAGTTATATTCCATATAATCCTTAAGTGTAGCACCCGTGTATATGGTTCAAGGCACTCCTCAAGTACCTTTGAGTGAGGCTAAGGTCACATAAATAGTAGCAAATTCATTAGGCAAGTTCAAAGAATAAATTCTTAATGTAGTGCGCTTGCAAGAGAAAGGGGTATACGTTGTGGCACCGCAAAATGCGATAAATACTAAAAATCCACTGAGATCAAATATTTGGTGTGGGAACTACCATGGATATGGCCATTTAGCAATGTAATATCCAACAATATTAAGGATTGTTCTGTACCAACCATAAACTCTATTTTGCAATTATTGTTTACGCAAAAATCATAGTGAAGGCCAATGTTATATCAAGAGCAACCATCAGCAACAATAAGCTTAAGGGCTACAAACTAATTATAACTTCATGGATAGAAATAATTTTATTCATAAGAAAGGCCTACCACCGCGACCTTTTATGTAAAGAGGATTGTTTGCACAAAATGAGTGGTAATCGCTTTAGGCCAGAAAGTCCCATAATATGCTATTTTGTCAACAAGGGGGACATATAGCAACTTATTGTCGCAATGAGATAAAACACTAAGATTACTTTCCCATATGTAGAAATTATAGTGGGGAAGGCCATTACGAACAAAATTGTCCAGTAAAAGCTAAGTCTTTGACTCTGGTGAAGATAAGGGTAAACATGTTGTGAGTGAAAGGCCTGGCTCTTTAGTAAATCTTGTAGAAATAGAAAATAAGGACTCCTTCCAAACCACTAAATTAAAATATGTACCTTGCAAAGTAACCTTTGCAAAGATTAGCATAGTGACTCATTCATAAATAAACCAAGAAGGAGTTAAGTCTAGCCTAGTAACATTGGTCATGTAGATAAAGCTACCCACTATGCGCCTGTATGTTGTGGGGTCCCCCAAAAGCTCACCTATATCTGTGGAAAGCTTTGTATTCTGCTCCAATGGCACTGAAATAAGCTTACAGCCTCTCATACACAACATGTTCAAGCCATACTACCTCTGCAATAACAAAATGCCATGAGGTGATCTTACCACCTCTATGTCCAAGAAACACTACAGCTTACCCAAATCCTTCATGTCAAACTTTTTCTTCAAAATCCTCTTGACATCATGTATGTCAGCATCACTATAATCAAGTCATCCACATAAATGACTAATAGCATGATCCCCCTTTTTGTCTTTTTTACATAAAGTGAAAAATCTATATTTGATATTTGAAACCCAATGGTAACAAGATACTCCCCGATCTTGTTTGATCATGCTCTAGGTGCCTACTTCAAGCCATACAAGGCTTTGTGTAACCTGCATACAAAATTTGGGTGTGTATCACTCTCATAACCCGGTGGTTGCATCATGTATACTTCTTCTTTCAAATCACTATGCAAGAAGGCATTCTTTACCTCCATCTTATGTAAAGACCAACCTTTTGATGCAGCCATAGTAATGATAGCTCTCATGATTCCCATTCTTGCAACCGGGTGGATTGTGTCCTCATAGTCAATGCCATAAGTCTCTGCACATAGCCCTTGGCAACCAATCTTGCCTTGTACCTGATCACTGAGCCATCAGCGTTATGCTTGACTTTATACACCCACTAACATCCAGTTGCCTTCTTTTCCTTAAGCAAAGGTACTAACTCCCATACTGCATTTGTGTTGAATTTGTATCCAATGGTACTAACTCCCATACTGCATTTGTGTTGAATTTGTATCCAATGCTGCCATCTCCTCATTCATGGCATCTTCCCTTTCTTATTTCCAAGTGCTTGCTTAAAACAAGTGGGTTCCAACTCCTGTATTTATTTAACCATGTAAGCATAATGATGGGTTCTATATCCATCATATCTCAACCTATCAATAGGTACCTAATGTTAAAATTACAGCAATGTGATGAGCTATGGTGGATCAAATGCTAGAATCAACATCATTAACAAAGTCATTAGATGATAATTAAGATGTGATTAGTGATTAGTGAGTAATTAACTAATAGATTAATGTAGGCATGGATAATCAAAAACCAGCAAGTTCTCATTAGGTCAATGCCTCAACTTATAGAGTTTACATCCAAGCATCTAATCCCACTTATTTCTCCTTTATTCACTCCACCTCTTTTGCTTGATTCTCTCCACCTCTCCCAGAATATCTCCACACCTCCTAAATCTTCTCATGCTACCCTTTATTCTCTCCCAGTAGATTCTTCTCACCTTTTCACAAGTTCTCTCACATTTACACATTCTCTTTTACAGCCTCTAACCAAGGACTTGTTCCCGCACACACCCTATTCACTTATATATTTCAACACCTCCCCTCAAGTGAATACTCTTAGAACACCTGGACCCTATACCAAGTTTCTCTCTTACTTGATAGTCTGTACGACCAGTGCCTAGCACACCTCCCCTCAAGTTAACTTAGCACACATGGACGCTATACCAATTTTCTCTCTTACTCGACTAGTGCCTCTCGAGTCCCTAAACTCATAGTCCTTGACACTCTCTCTCTATGTGTCCAAGGCTACTGTAAGTGCCCGCGACCTTGACTAAAGTGCTCACACATACATCTACCACGTGGCCTACATCATCGGTGGCTCAGAGGTGGTTTTACATTTTTGGGGTAGGTTACATTGGGTTGTGGGGTCGCTCTCTCTCCCTCTCTCAGAGATTTTCACATGGCTCCTCACTCTCTAGAGCCTAACATCTTCTCTTGTCTTCAGTCTTCTTGCCGTGGCAGCTTCTCTCCATGCATCCATGTCTTTCTCTTCTTTCAGTCTTCTTGTGGCAGCTTCTCTTCTCGTGTCCATGTCTTCCTTCAATGCTTCTTCTAGATCTTCTTCTCGGTGTGGATCCTCTTCTTGGAAAGAGATGTTCTTCCTCTTTCATGGCTGAGGCCATGAGCTTGTCCGTCAGGTCTTCTTGCTCCATGTGAGTAACATGTTTAAATGTTTTGTTGAGAGTTCTTTTGGGCTTTTGATGTTTATCTTGTGTCATTATGCAGTGCAAACCCAAATCTATGTGGGAGGTCTTACCTCTTGCCTTATTCTGGACAAGGGCAATGTCTGAGATCCCATTTTTACACTGATGTAATGTGCCCAATACATAATGTATATAGCATTCATTCTTATGCACATTCCCAAATGCAACTCTGTCTAGGTCTATCACAGCACAACCAAAGACAAAGGGCTTGTTGGTAAAGTGTTTCCCAAAGTTCAAAGAATCAATGGATATGTAGCCTGCATCCATGGAGCCATCACCATCCATGGAGCCATCACCATACTGCAATTGAAAGATGCAGGGGCCTGTGGAGGAGTTGCTACTGCAATCCCATGTGAAGCCCAAGCTCTGAGAGCAAAGAGGGGAAGAGCATGAGACTTTCTCATAAGAGGAGGATTTGTCGAAGGCAAAAAGAGGCCCCCCACCAGTGTTGGTGCATAATTCGCAAGGTGAGCACTACGACCGTGTGAGCTCACTTCCTGTGTCTAGTGTAAAAATGAGGTTCTCAGGGGGGTTCCCCACTGGGAGAGTGAGGTAGAAGTCCCCTACACTCTCATTGAGATAAGAAGACTTGCCCACCACTGCTCCTCCACCATTGCCTCTATACTACCATGTCTCCTCCTTCTTTCCTGCCTTCTTTCAATCCATCACCCTCCCTGAGGCCACAAACTCTCTCAATGGCATACCTTGTGGCAAGTCACTAGGGTCAACCTCTTGGCTTCTCACCAAGGAGCTTTCTGCATCTCTATGTGTCAAAGAGAAGCTCACAGATGATGATGATGATGATGATGTAGAAGTCCCCTACACTCTCATTGAGATAAGAAAACCTGCCCACCACTGCTCCTCCACCATTGCCTCTACTACCATGTCTCCTCCTTCTTCCCTGCCTTCTTTCAATCCATCGCCCTCCCTGAGGCCACAAACTCTCTCAATGGCATACCTTGTGGCAAGTCACTAGGGTCAACCTCTTGGCTTCTCACCAAGGAGCTTTCTGCATCTCTATGTGTCAAAGAGAAGCTCACAGATGATGATGATGATGATGATGATGATGATGATGACGATGATGATGATGATGATAGTGAAGAAGAAGAAGAAGAAGGTGGTGGCAAGCGTAGCAAAATCAAGGCAAATACCACCGTGACTTTATTTGCACATGCATCAATTCCTACTCAAAAGTAAGAAGGGTATCCAACCCAAAATACCCCTTTACCTTTACCATCGTGAATGGGACATCAAATATAATTGCCCAAACCGCTACAACTACCATGGAGCTAAAAACTCCTTAAAGTTTAGGCTTGGCCTTCAAGTAAACTTTAAAGGCCCTCTCAAAATTATCGGCCATTCTACAATGCAACCTATCATACAGATCAATAGACCGTCTTTATTGCACCTTTTTTAGCCAATTGGAAGATGTCACCTACGATTTTATGGTCCTTAAGTTTTGTTGTGAAAATTCTAAATCTTTTTTGCTTTTAAAAGGAGGTCCACACTTGTTTCAATGTGGTGTGTCGATGTCCAATACATATGGGGCCCTTTACGCTATGGCCATGTTATGGTCTTAAATCAATGGCATTTGGAGAGACAAAGGGAGCATTAGAAGCCCTCCCCAAGCCTTCAGAGAGAGGATGTGAGCATTAGAATCCCTCCCCAAGCAAGGAGGATGCTCTTCATTGCCTTCACCTAGAATTGGAGGCGATTTGGTGTCGTAGTCCCCCCCTTTACAAACAAGTCATAAACTAGTGGGCCTATCGATTTTTTTGTTTTGTTGAGATAAAAAAATGAAAGCTTGGCTAGCTTCTTGCAACCTCTTCTTTAGATGGAAAAGCTTCCATCTAAAATGCTCGAATGATATGAAAGAGCTTCCAAGCTCTCTACTAACCCTAGATAATCATGAACCCTAAATGAAGTCTCTCACTAACTACATATCTAGGTTATGTAGTCCCTATGAAGTCTAAATCTATGGTCATGGAAGAATATCCATATGGCATAGACATGTCACAGTCTCTCGTAAATGGCAATGAGATGGAGTGAATTCAGGCTTAATCAAATAGACTTTAATGCGAATTCCCAACTAAAATGCATCAATCTATTTTAAATGCCAACAAGTAAAGGAACTTTTATAATGCTGGTAGCTTTTTCCTCTCTTCCTTGTTCTCATCTTTCCTTTCTTTCAAACTTGCTTTAGAAATAATAGCCTCGTAAATTATAAAAGTTACCTAGAGGGGGGGGGCACTCGGTGTTTTTTGGCTTGTAGTCATGGTAGGAGAGCATCATAAATGCTAGATGACCTTATAGACACCTAGGTGACAAGTGTCACCATAATTAATCTTGAGAACCTATATTAACAAATGGAGCTACTGTTCCATCAACAAATGGAGCTACTGTTCCATCATCATCAACCCCTCCAAGCTTCTTAAAGCCAAACAACTTGCTCTTGTTTCATATCAACCCATTCCACTACTCTATTGTGTACATGGTAGATGCTTGGGAAACCATGATCCTTTTATGTGTAGATATGGTGCTACTCAATTTCCTTAGCATAAGTAACAGCCAAGTAGACCAACTCTAGCTTTTCCACTACCACTAGCTCAACTTACCAAGAAGTTTGAACCATCACAAACATAAGGACAAGATTATACATGGGGAATATATAGGGTACCCAATGTACCCTTACTGTGCCATCGGTCCTACCACCTTCACCAAAGATAACACTAATCAATTAGGTTTCGGTTTATGAAAGTGAGTGTCCTTTATTGCCCCACTAGTCCAGCCACCTCCACTAATCAATCAATCCTCGGTTTAGAAAAGTGAGTATCCTTGTGAGTCAGAACTAAACCACCATGACTATCAAGTGGAGAGAGTGATCCCATGCATCCTCTTGGTGTATATCAATTATACTAAAAATACATCTCAAGAAAAAATAGCTTGCTTTATTTAAATACAAGCTCTTCTTCTAAAATTGGACAATAACCTTATGAGTTCTATTTACAACTTTTCTACCAAAAAATCAAATGTCTATAAGAGATCCTTCATATGTCCACCAATGAAAATAGTTATCTGCTCCCATAGAATAATAAGGGTGCTGCCCAAAAAATGTCCCCAAACTAGAATACCCCTTTACCCTTTTTGCCCTTGTAAAAATGGGACATGAATTAAAATTCCCCAATCACTACAACGACCATGGAGTCAAAAACTCCTGAAAGTTTAGGGTTAGCCTTTAGGGTAAACTTCTCTCCTTTTTATTTAGAAAGAATGCGTTTTAGCTTAAATTATTGTTTTTGTTGTGTTTGGATTGATTTAAGTGGTTCATTTAGCATCCAGATAGGTTAATGTAGGCTTAGAATGCATCATTTACATTAAATTAAGCATTATGAAGCATTTTATTGAAAGTCTTACTCTTTTTTATATTTTTTACATAGACTTTAGATGCTAAGTTTTACACTTCCAATGAGGTTTTTTATGTATTTAAGTAGATTAAAGTGTGAGCACCTATTTTTGCTAGCTTAATCATTAAATAAAATATTTAAAAAACCATAAAAAAACTCTTATTTTTGTTAATTTCACTAATTAAATTGGGTTTTTGCATTAGAAAAGTGATTAGTCAAGGGAGAGAGTAAAAAACCTAAAAATTAGAGGTTTTAGTGGTTGTTGGGTTAATGTAAGCTTAGAAAAAGAGATTGCATAGAGTGCATGTTCTATGCATTATTACATAGAGTGCATGTTCATGCATTATTGGACCAAATTAACATACAAACCTCACAAAATAAAGGATACTAGCTCTCTTTTGCTTACGAGAAGAGACCATGATTTGGAGCTTAATCAATCATTCTTTATTCATTAATTCACCCATTAGTAGTTTATTTCTTAATCCAAATATGTGCGTAATTGTGTGAATTAATTAACTACTAATGATTAATTAGGATCCCTTTATTAGTCCAAAAGAGGATATTAATTAAGCACATCTTTGGATTGGATTAATTAGTGATTAGATTAACTAGTGATTAGATAAATATCTTAATTTATTAATTAGTGATTGTATTAATATCGAATCACTATCTTCTACAACTCCTTTAGTAGTGGCTAATGTGTATTCAATATGAAGATGCTTTGTGAGTTTGCTGGCATTTATGTCATGTGTAAGATGTGTGTAGTAAGAGGTTCTCATAATGTTTTGACTTTTGCCTCCTACTTGCCTATTTTGGAAAACCTTTTACACTCCCTCATTTGAAATTTATAATCACCCCCTCCACACAAATCAGACTCCACTTACTTATTTTAGAAAACCTCTTACACTCTCTAATTTGAAATTCAAAGTTTTTATTTTAGGATTTACATAAATTCTTTACTCAAGTCAGGGGGCATGACCACTAGCAAAGTAATTAAAATCTCCTTAACTTTTAGAAATGCCTCTTCTTCCTTGTCTTGCTACACAAAGGAATCCCTTGATGATGCCTATTACAGTGGATATAAATCCCAAGACAAAAGATAAATGAATTTGGCAAGGTATCTTACCTTATGTGTGAATGTCAACAACTGTTTTACATTTTGTGGTGCCTCCACTAAGAGCGAAGCTTCTACTTTTGTAGGATCTACCTCAATTCCATTCTCAAAAACCACATTCCCAAGTAGAGCTACTTTGGCCTCAGCCAAATGACATTTTTCAGGGTTCAACTGATCATCTAAATTTCCTTAAAGCAAATACCACAGCCACCATCACTAGCTCTGCTTCAGATAAGTCATTTCTCTTAATGCCTTTGTTTTGCTAACAGAATGTACTAGACTTATAAAGAAATGATCCCTTCGGTGCTATAACAATACTCCACCTATGGCATCTTCACCCACTTTAAGATTTACATAAAACTCTTTACTCCAGTCAGGGGGCATGACCACTGGCAAAGTAATTAAAATCTCATTAACCTTTAGAAATGCCTCTTCTTCCTTATCTTACCACACAAAGGGATCCCTTTTGGATGCTTGTTGCAATGGATATAAAGCCTGACATAAAAGATAAATGAATTTGGCAAGGTATCTTACCTTTTAGAGAGGGTTCTTGTTGTCTGCTTATTAGCTTACTACCACACCATTCAAGATATGGGTGTGCTTCATCTTGGCACATATGGGTCTCAAGACTTATTTTCTATCACTGTCAAATCATGCATTTTTTTGAAAAAAATAAAAATTAATTTTTTAAGGTTTTGAAGCCCTTTTTTGAATGTGTTCCTAGGGAATTCACTTTTCATAGAAAGGGGACGTCGCCTACGTGCATGAAACTCATAAAAACCCCCTATTTAAGTTTCTCTAAAAAATAATATATACCTCTTTCTAAGCATATGAAACCCAATTATGAAATGCAAGTACCCCCTAAGGTTTAAAAGTAGAATAGAAGATATTGATGTTATACATGTGACAAGTTGCAGCCCATTTAAGTAGCATGGATGTAAGTGCTAGAAGCACAAAGACCTACATGTACTCTCCAAATATTGTTCCATGTGTGGTTAGCTTAAAAGAGTAGTAAACTAATCAAGTTTTCAAACTACACCACTAGATTACATATTATAAACTACAAGAAGAAACGAAACCCCTACTTTCATTTCCCCCTGATCCCTTGTCCCCCCCCCCTTGCCACCACCATAAATCCCCCTCACCTCATAACTTATAAGATTAGGCCCTCCCTTCCAAAACCCCCCCTCCCTTACACTCACATGATACCATAAGTGAATCCCCCGCGAATGTGTTACATACAAAATTTGGAAACAAGTTCTTTGAAAGAGTTGTAGTATTCTTGGAATACTATAACTTTGCTCCCCTGACCCTATTAAAAATTCATTCATTACGGTCTCTCAAAAAAGATAGCTCGAAAGGGATCCACAAGCTTGTTTTTATCTGTTTTAGTATGTTCTTTCTACCTCAATTTTTAGGTCGACATTTGTGGTTGTTAGTCGAAGGTCAAAACGATGTAAATCGGCTTGGTCCGCTCAAGGAAAGATTTAAAAAAGAGTTTGGATATATCTTGATTTCATGCCAAATTTTTTCAAATTTTGGATTTAAAATCACTTTCAATGAATTCTAATAGTCTATCCAAATCATGTGGTCACCTTAGCAACCTCAAAAAATGTTTTTTTTTCCGACATGAATTTCTTAAGAAAATTTAGTGTTGTGAAAAACTCTAGTTTTTTATGCCAAAACATTTGATTTTTTAAGTTCAAAATCACTACCAATATATTTTAACAATTAGTCTCTATCATTTGATCATTTTCCCAATCCTAAATTTTTAATATTTTTCAGTGTGAATTCCTCAATGTGATTGTGAAAAACTAGACTAGTTTTTCATGCTTTTTTTTTGAAAATTCGAGGATGAGATTTTCAAAATAAGTTTTTCTTAGACCTGACGAGGTAATTCCTCAAATCACACAGTGATTTCTGTGAAATTTATTTTGGCATGAATTTCTCTGCTTTTACACACTATTGTCGATGTGATTATCTCCTTTTTTGAGTTTTTCAAAAAAACTGAGTTTTCCACTTGTGAATATTCTTGGTTTTCCATGCCCACGGTCTGTGTGATTAATTTTCCTAAGCTCATTTTGTGTGGAGGGAGTGGTTTTGAAATTCAAATTAGGGAGTGTATGAGGTTTTCCCAAAAAGGTAAGTGGGAGGCAAAAATCAAAACTTTGAATTTCAAATTAGAGTGTAAGAAGTTTTCTAAAATAAGTAAGTGGAGTCTGATTTGTGTGGAGGGGGGTGATTATAAATTTCAAATGAGGGGGTGTAAAAGGTTTTACAAAATAGGGTAATAGGAGGCAAAAGTCAAAACGTTATGAGAACCTCTTACTACACAAATCTTACACATGACATAAATGCCACCCAAAAGGGGTTTAGCAAACTCACAAAGCATCCTCATATTGAATACACATTACCCACTACTAATGAGTTGTGGAAAAAAGTGAATAGAGATTAATATAATCATTAATTAATCAATTAAGATATTCATCTAATGACTAATTAATCCAATCCAAAGATGTGCTTAATTAATATCCTCTTTTGGATTAATTAAGGGATCCTAATTAATCATTAATAATTAATTAATTCACACAATTAAGCACATATTTAGATTAAGAAATGAACTAGTAATGGGTGAATTAATGAATAAAGAATGATTAATTAAGCTCCAAATTATGGTCTCTTCTTGTTATCAAAAGAGAGCTAGTATCCTTTATTTTGTGAGATTTGTATGTTAATTTGGTCCAATAATGCATGAACATGCACTCTATGCAATCTCTTTTTCTAAGCTTACATTAACCCAACAACCACTAGAACCTTTAATTTTTAGGTTTTTTACTCTCTCCCTTGACTAATCACTTTTCTAATGCAAAAACCCAATTTAATTAGTGAAATTAACAAAAATAAGAGTTTTTTAAATGGGTTTTTAAATATTTT
Organism: Cibotium barometz; assembly: GCF_041138505.1. NCBI lineage: Eukaryota > Viridiplantae > Streptophyta > Polypodiopsida > Cyatheales > Cibotiaceae > Cibotium > Cibotium barometz. Next base: position 37,410,623 of record NC_141065.1, read on the forward strand.
ATTTGATGATTAAGCTAGTTAAAATAGGTGCTGACACTTTAATCTACTTAAATACATTAAAAAACTCATTGGAAGTGTAAAACTTAGCATCTAAAGTCTATGTAAAAAATATAAAAAAGAGTAAGACTTTCAATAAAATGCTTCCTAATGCTCAATTTAATGTAAATGATGCATTCTAAGCCTACACTAACCTATGTGGATGCTAAATGAACCATTTAAATCAATCTAAACACAACAAAAACAATAATTTAAGCTAAAACACATTCCTTCAAAATAAAAAGGAGAGAAAAAAGTGTCCCTACAAAAGAGTGATCCCACTCTTCCTCTTGGTGTATATTGATGTATTTTTGAGCCCTAAACATATACTTAAGCATAATTGATATACACCAAGAGGAAGCGCATCCTCCTTGCTTGTTGGGGATGGCTTCTAATGCTCCGAACCTCTCTCTAAATGCTTGGGGAGGGCTTTTAATGCTTCTTACCTCTCTCCAAATGGCATTGATTTAAGGCCATAACATAGGGTAAAGGTGCCCATATGTATTGGACATCGGCAAACTACATTCAAAAGTGTGCGGACCCCTTTTAAAAGGAAAAAACTTTTAATATTTTCACAACAAAAGTTAAGGACCATAAAAATCTTAGGTGACATCTTCCGATCGGTTGAAAATTTTGAAATACAGATGCTTTATTGTTGTGTATGATAGGTTACATTGTCCAATGGCCATATATTTTGAGAGGGCCTTTAAAGTTTACCCTAAAGTCTAAGCCTAAACTTTAAGGAGTTTTTGACTCCATGGTAGTTGTAGTGGTTGGGGAATTTTAATTCATGTCCCATTTTTACCAAGGCAAAAAGGGTAAAGGGGTATTCTAGTCTGGGGACATTTTTTGGGTAGCATCCTTATTATTCTATGGGAGCGGATAATTATTTTCATTGGACATATAAAGGATCTCTTATAGAAATTTGATTTTTGGTAGAAAAGTTGTAAATAGAACTCATAAGGTTATTGTCCAATTTTAGAAGAAGAGCTTGTATTTAAATAAAGCAAGCTATTTTTTCTTGAGATGTATTTTTAGTATAATTGATATACACCAAGATGACGCATGGGATCACTATCTCCACTTGATAGTCATGGTTTAGTTCTAACTCACAAGGATACTCACTTTTCTAAACCGAAGCCTAATTGATTAGTGGAGGTGGTTGGACTGGTGGGGAAATAAAGGACACTCACTTTCATAAACCGAAACCTGATTGATTAGTGTTATCTTTGGTGAAGGACTGGTGGGGCAATAAAGGACACTCACTTTCATAAACCGAAACCTGATTGATTAGTGTTATTTTTGGTGAAGGTGGTAGGACCGATGGCATAGTAAAGGTACATTGGGTGCCCTATACATTCCCCATGTATAATCTTGTCCTTATGTTTGTGATGGTTCAAACTTCTCGGTAAGTTGGGCTAGTGGTAGTGGAAAAGCTAGAGTTGGTCTACTTGGCTGTTACTTATTATGATAAGAAAATTGAGTAGCACCATATCTACAATGTACACAATAGAGTAGTGGTATGGGTCGATATGAAACAAGAGCAAGTTGTTTGTCTTTAAAAATCTTGGAGGGGTTGATGATGATGGAACAGTAGCTCCATTTGTTAATATCGGTTCTCAAGATTAATTATGGTGACACTTGTCACCTATGTGTGTATAAGGTTATCCAGCATTTATGATGCTCTCCTACCATGACTAAAAGCCAAAAAAAACTGACTACAAGCCATGATGCTCTAGGTAACTTTTATAATTTATGAGGCTATTATTTCTAAAGCAAGTTTGAAAGAAAGGAAAGATGAGAACAAGGAAGAGAGGAAAAAGCTACCATCATTAAAAAATTCTTTTACTTGTTGGCATTTAAAACAGATTGATGCATTTTAGTTGGGAATTTGCATTAAAGTCTATTTGATTAAGCTTGAATTCACTCCATCTCATTGCCATTTATTTGCATTAAAGTATGTTTGCTTAAGCCTGAATTCACTCCATCACATTTCCATTTATGAGAGACTATGACATGTCTATGCCATACGGAGATTCTTCCATGACCATAGATTTAGACTTCATAGGGACTCCATAACCTAGATATGTAGTTAGTCAGAGACTTCATTTAGAGTTCATGATATATCTAGGGTTAGTAGAGAGCTTGGAAGCTCTTTCACGTCATTCGAACATTTTAGATGGAAGCTTTTCCATCTAAAGAAGAGGTTGCAAGAAGCTAGCCAAGGTTTCATTTTTTTATCTCAACAAAACAAAAAAATCGATAGGCCCACTAGTTTATGACTTGTTTGTAGTGGGGGGGACTACGACACCAAATTGCCTCCAATTCTAGGAGAAGGCAATGAAGAGCATCCTCCTTGCTTGGGGAGGGCTTCTAATGCGCACATCCTCTCTCTGAATGCTTGGGGAGGGCTTCTAATGCTACCTTTGTCTCTCCAAATGCCATTGATTTAAGACCATAACATGGCCATAGAATAAAGGGCCCCATATGTATTGGAGATCAGCACACCACATTGAAACGAGTGTAAACCTCCTTTTAAAAGCAAAAAAGATTTAGAATTTTCACAACAAAAGTTAAGGACCATAAAAATTGTAGGTGGCATCTTCCAATTGGCTAAAAAAGTGCAGTAAAGATGGTCTATTGATGTGTATGATAGGTTGCATTGTATAATGGCCAATTATTTTGAGAGGGCCTTTAAAGTTTACCTTAAGGCTAAGCCTAAACTTTAAGGAGTTTTTAACTCCATGGTAGTTGTAGCGGTTTGGGCAATTATAATTGATGTCCCATTTACGATGGCAAAAAGGGTAAAGGGGCATTTTGGGTTGGATAACCTTCTTACTTTTGAGTAGGAATTGATGCATGTGCAAATAAAGTCCATGTTGCAATTGCAATAATGTTGTGCCCACAACAATGATGCATGTACCTCAACAAGATGGACAAAGAAGTGTGGGACAACTTTATCACATTCTTTGGAGAAAAGGTTAAAATTTTTGAGATTTTTATTAAGCGTCAATTCCTTACTATGAGAAAGAAATACAAAACTTATGTTAGTCATAACAACACTTTTGTTTCTTCTTTGATAACTAGTTAGCATTGTCTACAAGATAGAATATTAATATTCTTGTGTAAAACCTAAATATTAGAAAATAAGAAGCCCAACATTAATGAAAAGGTGGCATTTTGATACCCACATCCTTTGGCTTCAAATTGAAGGCTTGGTCGCAAGTTTTCATCATCATGAGTTGCACGAGCTATAGCAAAGTTTTAACCATGGTGGGGTGGCCTGGAAGAGGGAACTTGATAATGGTTAAGCAAAAGGAGTGCTCAGTGGAGTCACCTTGTAGACACGTGGAGAGGGATCTTTCTAGGGGATTATGACAGTGATGTAAAACTAAGACGGAGGGGTAGGTTGGGTGCTTGCGGCCGCTAGGGAACCCTAGGTTATTCATTAATTAGTGCTTGCTTATGGTGGGCACTAATTAATGAATATATCACTACTAGATTAAGTGGCTGTAGGATCTAACACGCATGCAAACCTTAATAAAATGTAACTGGTAATGAAAAAGGGGTAAAATGCCCAAGGATTAAGTGGACATAGAGTAAGCTCTCCTAAAGTAAGCCTTGGACACCTTGCCTATGTATGTATCCAAGGATTGGCCAAGGGACTAGCCAATCCATGCATGGTAAAATGGTCACGATAATTCCCATTATGATGATAAGGACGTCCTCATCGGCTTGCTTCAACCACTCCAATTAACATGATTTCGAGCTTGTTAAGATATCAAGCTCAACTAGTGCTATGATAGACATTGATGACCCGCCCAGGTGATAGCTTTTGCACTTATGCCAATGGCATGGTTGGTGAGATTATTGTTGATATGCCACCAGAGTGGATGACAGGTTGTGTGACAACCACTTTGGAGTCCTATAGTTATAGCGCCAGCTCATATAGTCGGGTACACATTATGGACCAACCATTTTATGTTATTGTAGGAGATTACTTTCCCTTTATGTATGTACTCTTATCTTTTAGTTATATGGTTGTAGAGAAGAGAAGAAGATAGAAGAAAATTCAGCCATCCATCTCTCTCTCTCTCTCTCTTGTGTCTTGCACTCTTGTGTGTGTGTGCTTGCAAGAAACTCAAGCTCTCTCTCTCCCAGCTAGAGACCCTTGTTTGAGTGGGGGTGTTGGAGCTCTATATATGGCTCACTCTACCTAACTTGGTCTTACCTATATATATGTATCTTTTCCTCAATATGAATCAGTCTTTGGGAGTGTACATGATGTGTCTCTTGTCTTGTCTCTTTCTCTCTACATTTCAACAGTTTCTTGTCATCATACATATATATCTTCCACGACATACGCATGGGTGTTCTCGGCACCGCGAACCCGTGCATCTCCTGGTCAGAACCCTCAAGGATCCTCCTTAGGTGTCCTGGCACTTCACTCAAGGATCGCCGCTTCGTCGGCCCTCGTCCATCGTACCGGAAGCGCACCATTTTAACCATACCGCGAGGCTGGTCAGGCTTTGCCGCGTGAGCTGTCCTTTGAACACTCCCCGCCAACTGTTGCAACCTAACTTCCCTTAGAAAAACACATATACCAAATGATCCCTCCAGCATTCTGGCGTAAGACAGTCCTTTAAGAAAACAAGGTTTCTATGCAAGTTTTCAGTTTTGATTTTCTTTTGAATATAATGAGTATATCATAATTCCGTATCCCAAGACTTTTAGATCACAGGTCTGGATTCCCAAGCAAAATTCCTTGAATTGTGAATTTTGATCCTCAGATCAAAATCAAAGGTCTCAACTTAGTTTCAGATTCGGTGGGTGATTTGAGTGTAGATTACTGAACTCGTCACATCGTCGTTTCTGTAAACTGACAAAGGAGTTACGTCTTAGTCATAGTCTGATTCAGGGTTTGAGTCTGGAAAGGTTCTCCCTTTTTTTTCTCGAAGGTAATATTTCAATTACTACTTTATTGAATTCAAAACTAAACACGAATTCCTATGAGGAATAAATTAGTCATTTATCTAAATTCCGACTTCGATAGTTTTTCTAAATTTTCTCATTACCATCCTAGAGCATATAAAACGGTATAATTTTTCTTCACTGAGTATTTACTTATTGATTTATGAAAGTAACACTTTTATAATAAAAATATTCTTTTATGCATCTATCTATGCATAAAAATCCATTTTGATGAAAGTAACACTTTTATAATTAAAAAATATTCTTTTATGCATCTATTTATGCATAAAATCCATTTTGATGAAATTAAGACTTTTATAATAATAAAAATATTCTTTTATGCATCTATTCATGCATAAATTTCATTTTGATGAAATTAACACTTTTATAATAAAAATAATATTCTTTTATGCATCTATTTATGCATAAAATCCATTTTGATGAAATTAACACTTTTGTAATAAAAACAAATAATCAATATGCATCTTTCTATACGTAGAATTTAATTCTATTGAAAATCACTCTTTTATAATAAAAATAATAATCAATATGCATCTTTCTATACATAGAATTTAATTCTATTGAAAATAACTCTTTTATAACAAAAAAATAATCAATATGCATCTTTCTATGCATAGAATTTAATTCTATTATAAACCACTCTTTTATAATAAAAAAATAATCAATATGCATCTTTCTATGCATAGAATTTAATTCTATTGAAAATCACTCTTTTATTATAAAAAAAATCAATATGCATCTTTCTATGCATAGAACTTAATTCTATTGAAAATCACTCTTTTATAATAAAAATAATCAATATGCATCTTTCTATGCGCATGAATGAAAATGACACTTTTAGAATACACAAACGATGAGGATTACTCTTTTTGATTAATAAAAGATAAAATTTATTTCACAAATTTTTAGAAAATTTTGCCATAACCTCCTTTGTATGGCTGACCATTTTTCAATTTTTCAAACCTTAATCTACTTAGGAATTATCCCCAATTGGTTTAAAGCATTCTACTTTTAAAAGAGAAACAATATGAAAAGTTTAACTCCAACAATTAGATCACTTAACTAGGATAAAGAAGGGCTGATTTTAAGGGGGAAAGCCTTTCCAAGAAGGCATAGCATCTGTTTATCATTTTAAGGTAACAAACAATTTAGAAAACCATTAAAAAGAATAAGAAAAAGTAAGATTTCTTACTTACATGAAATTACTTCATGTAAGTAAGATTTCTTACTTACATGAAATTCATGGAGCTTTCCTTTGGCTTGATGGTTTGAGGGATCTACTCTTGTTTGCAACAAGAGTAGCCACCAATTCTTTAGAAGAGGGAATGGTCAAAAACTAGTGAATTATTAAGAAATTCACAGTTCTTGGCTCTTGGGAGGAGTAGAGTAACAGTGCATAAAACACTATTAAGCTTCAACAAAGGGGGAGGCTTCCATTTAAAGAAAAAAGTGAGCTTCTAACCAAGCAAACTGATTCTAGAATTTTCCAGATCAGTTTGGTCAATTTTTGACCATTTTTAGGTCAGTTTAGCTTACTTTTTGGAACTAGAGTTGAATTAGGAGAGAGGAGGGATGAAATATCTCAATTTTTGATAATTTAAAACTCCACCACACATGTGAAGTAGGCACCTCCTTCATGAGGGGGGAATTCCTAGTGAGGTAACAAAAATCTATTTTTTTAGTAATTCCTTTGGTCCTTAGTCCACTCTTCATCTTATGTGAGTATTTACTCATTTTTGGGGGGATTTTCTTTATTTCTTCTATTTATCTTCTCCACACATTTGGATGAATCTAATTGGCCCCTCAAAACCTTAATTTAAAATGTTTCAAAAATTTGGACCCCTAGGATAAGGCCTCTTGAGCTCTCTTGAGAATTATACTTGATTTCTAATGCACCTTCTGAAAATATTTTTGAACTTCTGTTTCGGGGGAACTTATTTTAATAAGAAGAGATATTTTTCCATCCAAAAATATTCAAAATCTGAATAACCTCTCTCTAGAATATTTTCTCTCTCTAGGCCAAAACAAGTAGAAACAAGATCTTTTATATTACTGAAGAGGGATTTAATTACAGGGGAAGATGCTGGACATCTTGAGAAGCTGGGGAGGAATCTTACATTCTCTCCCACTTGAAAAATGCGAGATGTCCTCATCTCGCAAACTGGGGGTAATCCCACAACAGTTCGGCTTCTTTCTCCCAAGTGGCATCTTCAAAAGGATAGAACTTCCATTTGACCAATAATTCTCTCAGAATTCTGTTCATGAGAACCTTTTCCCGAACATCAAGGATTTCTTCAGGTTGGAGTTCCATCTGCCCTTGGGTTGAAGAAGTTAAGATTTCAACATCAAGCACATGATTCGGGCTTGGTACATACTTTTTAAGAAGACTGACATGAAATACATTATGTACTTTGAGATGAGGAGGCAGAAGAATCTCGTAGGCTAAGTCACCTACTTTCTTTGTAATCAGATATGGCCCACAATATCTGGGGGACGACTTCTTATACTTCCCAAGAGATAGAGAACTTCTTTTGGGGTGCACTCGAATGAAGACCATATCTGCTTCTTTGAATTCTTTGTCTGTCCTCTTCTTATCTGCATACTGCTTCTGTCTATCCTGGGCAGCTTTTATATCTTTGCTACTACGAATTGACTACATTTGCTACTCCATGTCATCAAGCATCTGTCTGGACATCTTGACCCTAATCAATGGGTCGGACCAAGTTAATGAACTTAAGCAATCTTGTCCATAGAAAGCTTTGAAAGGACTCATCCCAATACTTCTGTGATAAGAAGCATTGTAGGCAAACGCAACTAGGTGCAGATAGCTTAGCCACTTCTTGGGTTCCCTGCCATCATATCTTTGATTACTTGGTTTACCCTTTCTGTTCGACCATCGGTCTCAAGGTGGTAAGCTATGCTGAGATCCTAGAAAGTTCCTACTGCTTCCAAAAATGCAGTTTAGAATCTTGACGTGAATTTGGGATCTCGATCACTTACTATTCTTCTGGGTAGGCCATGCAATCGGAAGATTTCCTTGAGGAACACTCTGGCCACATCCACTGCAGTGTAGGTTTCTTTTATTGGAATATCAGATGGGCAACTTTGGTTATTCTATCAACTACCACGAAGATGGAGTTGTAACTTGATTGCACTGAAGGTAATCCAGTAATAAAATCCATACTGATGCATTCCCACTTCATCTGGGGGATGTCTAATGCATGTAACTTCGTAGCAAGCATTTTTACTCTCTCGGCCTTGACTTTTTGATAGGTCAGACATTGACGTACATGATTAAGCATATCCTTTTTTAGACCAGGCCAAAAGAAGCTTTTCTTCACAGACATGTAGGTTTTGATGAAACTTGGATATCTTGCAATAAGGCTGTCATGGGCTTCATTTAGAATTTGACCCTTAGTTCCCTCATCATTGGGAATGCATACATAATTCCATCATCCAGGTTGTACCCTTGAACTCGGTTCAACTCCTGTGGAGTTTTGCTTTCCTGCATAAGTAGGGTAGCAATAGGGCCAAAGAATCTATCCTGCATGATCTTCTCTCTTGCTTCAATAATCAAAGGATTTGACACTACAGTAATTGCAAGCAAGGAGGCTTTTAACACTATTCGTGAGTTTGGGAATTTCCCAACTCCCATTTTTTGAATACTAAAAAGGTGGGACCTGGGTAACATGCCTATAAGTTTCTCAAAACCATATCATGTGACCTATTATTGGAAAGCACTTGGAAAATGGAATCTAGTGAGCTATAGAGCACTCAATTTGGAGTAACGGTGTTCAAGTTATGATTAATCCAAAGATTTGACCACGTGTCCCAAACTACTGAGAAATTCCCATATTCCCCAATATGGTGTTTTTTGTGCTGAGGGCATATGCTACCACATTTTCTTTGCCTGGGCGGTACTTGATTTCAAAATCAAATTCCTGAAGGGTCTGCATCCAACGTCTTTGGCGCATGTTGGATCCTTCTGAGTGAAGATCCACTTTAACCTCTGATGATCTGTCACATCAAAGTAAATCTTTGACCCAGTAGGTAATGTCTCCACAACTTCAGGGCATAAACTACTGAAAGTAGTTCCAATCGGGATTCATAGGCCACTGCATGACCTTCTTGCATAAGTGCACCTCCCAGGGCAAAACCACTGGCATCAGTTACTACCACAAAGGGTAGAGAGAAATCTGGCAGCTTCAGAACGAGATTAGTTACCAAGGCGGTATTTAGCTTATCAAAAGCACTCTGGCACCTGGCAGACCATGGAAACGGAATATTCTTCTTGAGAAGATTTGTGAGGGGGGAAGCTATGAGAGCATACTTTGGTATAAAAATTCTATACCAACAAGTCAATCCTAAGAATCCTCTGACTTCTTTCACTATCTTTGGTTCAGGCCAATCTATGACTGCTTGGACTTTCATGGAGTCTGGAGAAATTCCATCTTTGGATACCAGAAAGCCCAAGTATTCAACATGGTCGTCGGCAGAGAAAGTGCATTTGCTCTTTTTTGCAAAGAGTTGGTGCTTCCTTAGAATCTCAAGAACTTTTCTAACATGAGCTTCATGGGTCAGCTCCATTCTTTGAGTAAATATCAATATCATCAAAGAAAATAAGAACGAAATCATCCAAGTATTCTCTGAGAATGTCCTGCATTAAGCGATTGAATGTAGCTGGGGCATTTGTCAATCCAAACGGCATGACAATGAATTCATGATGCCCATACCGAGTATTGATGGCTATCTTCGGGATACCTTGCTCATTAATCTTGATCTGATAATACCCTGATTTGATATCTATCTTTGTGAAGATCTAGGCTCCACTTAGCTTGTTTAGAAGCTCATCAATACTGGGGATGAGATACTTATTCTTAACTGTCAGAGTTGATTTAGACCTCTGTAGTCCACACAGAGTCTTAGCGTTCCATCTTTCTTTTTTTGAAAGAGAACTGGCGCACCCCAAGGTAAAACACTCGGTCTTACAAACCCTTGCTCTAAAAGTTTTCTAAGTTGTTCCTTGAGTTTGATGGCTTCAGGAACTCGCATTTTGTACGTGTACAAGGCTACTGGCTGAGCTCCGGGGGTCAATTCTATGACATGATCTAATTCCTGAATTGGGGGCATCTCTATTAATTCTGCTGGGGATAAATCATCATATTCACTTAACCATTCAGGTTCTTTAGCATTTAACTTTGAGTCTACCAGATTCATTTTGACAAGATAAATGCACTGCTTCTTTCTAAGTCCTTTTAGTAACTTCGAAGCTTACATCACATCTTATCACACCGTATTTTCATCTTATCACATTCATTCACATCCTATCGCATCCCATACACACATCCATTCTCATCCTATCACAGCCCATACACATCTTATCACATCCTATTTTCTTCTTATCACATCCAATCACATGATATTACCATTTAATAGCTTTTTCTAGATTGATACTGATAATAGGACTTTTTCTAAATTTCAGCCAATTGCTTAGCCTAATTAAAGATTCTTTTTCTGACAACTAGTTCCATATTCCTTCTCAATTCCTCAATTGAATTATATTCAATATTCTTCTTTTGAATAAAAGAATTTATGGGATTTGTAGAATTCAATTCTACCAATATTTCCTCTTATGGTAAAATAATCATCAATCAAATTTATACTAAAAATTTTCTCTTCTTCCCATTTAATTTCTAGGATCCCAATTACCATGGGAATTCCTCTTTTCACATCAAATATTTCTTATAAAATAAATTCATTTAGAATATCCATTATTTCAATATGCTAGAAATTTCTCTTTGTCCATCTAAATGATGGAATTTCAAATGCTATTGGAATTCCTCTTTTAACATTTAATTATTTCTCATAGATAAATAAATTTATCTAAAAATTCATCTTTGAGTTTAAATGAATTACCCCATAATTCCAATAGGATAGGAAATTCTCTTTTTCCATCCAATCATGGAATTCCAATTGTAATGGGAATTCCTCTTTTAACATTTAATTATTTCTCATAGATAAATAAATTTATCTAAAAATTCATCTTTGAGTTTTAATGAATTACCCCATAGTTCCTATATGATAGGAGATTCTCTTTTCCCATCCAATGAACGAATTCCAATTGTAATGGGAATTCCTCTTTTAACATTTAATTATTTCTCATAGATAAATAAATTTATCTAAAAATTCATCTTTGAGTTTAAATGAATTACCCCATAATTCCAATATGATAGGAAATTCTCTTTTTCCATCCAATCATGGAATTCCAAAAGTAATGGGAATCCCTCTTTTAATATTTAATTATTTCTCATAGATAAATAAATTTATCTAAAAATTCATCTTTGAGTTTAAATGAACTACCCCATAATTCCAATATGATAGGAAATTCTCTTTTCCCATCCAATGAAGGAATTCCAATTGCAATGGGAATTCCTCTTTTAACATTTAATTAATTCTCATAGATAAATAAATTGATCTAAAAATTTATTTTTAAAATTTAATGAATTATCTCATAATTCCAATATGATAGGAAATTTTCTTTTCCCATCCAATCATGGAATTCCAAATGTAATGGGAATACCTCTTTTAATATTTAATTATTTCTCATAGATAAATAAATTTATCTAAAAATTTATTAATTACGCATAAACCTAAAAATCAATATTTTTATGTTTACAATGAGAATAGATCAGTTTATATAGGATGATAATTCCTAGAATATGGTAGGAAGTCCTCTTTTCATACTTTGATTGAAAATGTTTTATGTGTAGTTTTTATAGAAATTTTGCCATAGCTCTGCTGCTATTACTGAGATAAATCTCAATGTATTCTAAAAGAAGGAACTTTAACATTATTGATATGATTACAATGATCCCTAGTTGGATCATTAACCCATTTATGGATTGAATCATAAATTTTCATGAAATAACTAACTTAAAAGCATTTAAAAAAGCCATTAATTTGGCCTCCAATTAAACAAGCATGGAATTTATTCTTGGATTAGGTAAAAGCTTCATGAGAAGGTTCATTTGGATTGAGAATAGGTCATGGGAATGACCATTCTTTGAGTGAGAGAGAGAAATTACATAAAAACCATTAAATTAAGTATAAATAAAAATTTATGTATTTCCTTGCTGCCATTCATCAATCAACTTCAATAGCATTAAAAAGCCATTCCAATTAAGCTTCTCAAGCTTGAGAGGGTTGAGAAGATAGAAACATTGAGAAATTATAGAAAAAGATCAAAATTCACCCTTTACCTTACAAATTGCTTGATTCCTAGATCACGGTAGAGGCCCCCAACCAATCAATTGGTTTGGTATTTGATGGAGCCACCAATGGAGATTGAAGAAAGAGGGAAGCTCCAATTTCTTCAATTTTGAGAGAATTTTAGAGAATAGTAAAAATTATCATTATTTCAAGATAATACTGGCATAGTATATTTCTCATATTTTTTTACAAAGGGCTAAGGATATATTTATAGGAGAGGGAGGCCTCCAACCAAGTCCAACTAATTTCTAGAATTTTCCAGGTTCAGTTTGGTTGAATTTGGACAAGATTTGGACCTAGTTTGGTTCCCTTTTGATTTGGTTTGATCCAAGAGAGAGGAGAGATAGAAATATCACATTATTTTTGAGTTTAAAACTCATTTAAGCATGTGAAGTAGGCGCCTCCCTAAAGGGACTCCCCTTCCTTACACGTGTCAAAATGGAATCATTATACCCAAAATATTATCTCATTTTTTTGTAATACTCATAATCTTTTACCAATAAACCTTGTACATAGTCAACTCTTCATCTTATGTGGGCATTCACTCATTTTTGGGTATCTTCTTTTACAAATTGGATTTATCTCCTCCCCATACATGGATTGATCCTATTGGCCCATAAGAACCTTAATTGGACCATAATCCAAGAACTTCTGAAAATCTAGACCCTTAGGCTAATGTCCTTTATACCTATTTCCAATTAATTCCAATTGCACATTGGAAAGTTCTTTTTGAATTTTTGTTTCAGGGGAACCCATTTTAGACACTAGGAGGATTTTTATATCCAAAAATATCTCAATTTTAGACTATCTCTCTCTAGACATTTTCTCTCTCTAGGTCAAAACAGGGTAAAATAAAATCTTTCTTTTATTTCAGAGGGAAATAATTATAAGATTAGAAAGGGAGGTTCTTACTCCTATATACCTCAAAAGCTGGGGAGAGGAATCTTATATCCTACCCCACTTAAAAAACACGAGATGTCCTCATCTCGCAAAGTAGAGGACAACTCTTTCCCTTAAGATCCAACTTATTCTGGGGTTCCTTATATTCAGGTCAACCCAACAGAATCTTTCTTTTATTTCAAAGAGGGGAATAATTATAAGATCAGAAAGGGAGGTTCTTACTCCTGTATACCTCAAAAGCTGGGGGGAGTAATCTTACATCCTACCCCACTTAAAAAACGCGAGATGTCCTCATCTCGCAAAGTAGAGGACAACTCTTTCCCTTAAGATCCAACTTATTCTGGGGTTCCTTATATTCAGGTCAACCCAACAGAATCCTAGGATAAATATCCCTTATATAGAACTCATCATTAAATAACAATCCATTCAGATCATTTCATTCATATCTTTACACAATAATGGTCCATTAGACCGAAGAATTTCTTTCTGAACATTCCTCCATGGAAATTTCAGTCAAGCAAGTTCTCAATTTGTCATCCCTTAACTTGATCCACCGCCGGGTCAAGTGTTAACAGTAGCAATCTGAAGCACAATCCACTAGTCTCATAAATAGTGATTTGCTAAAGTCATTATCATCATTCCAGTTACGAACATTATCACAGGGATTTGTCCTATTCATCCTCATTGTGGTTTTTGCTCAGCTTAACGCTTTTTAACCAAAATTCAAGAATCATCTTTATCCAATCAGAATCCAAATCAACTCATAAATTCTTAACCACAATTTTAAAATCATATCAACCACATTCGAATTCATCATCTAGATAGCATTTTTGCTTATAATTTCAAAGTCTTAGTTTTACTCGTATATATTGCCAGTAAAGAGCTGTTATACCCTCGGTATATACGGGTAGTCGCGGTCCTTGGAACTATAAGTTAAATACCATCATGTATAGGCCTCAAGCAAGTCAGGGATTCCATACTATGCGGTACTTCCATCTGAAGACCCAATTACCAATTTACGAATTTCAGTCTGAATACCAATTTGTATGAATTTCATCACACAATTCCAACCTTTTACTGTTACTTCATAAATTTTTGACATTTTTGGCTTCTCAGTTGATCCTCATTAGCCAATTTGCTCTGATACTAGCTAAAAGATCCAGATTCGGGTTGCTAGCAGCAAAAGTAGCACTCCTTGCGCGGTGCAAGGTCCTCTCACTAGAGGGGCCTCGCTCACGGATATCCGAACAGGAGACTAATCCCTCGATGCTTCCAAAACCGAACCCGGAAAAACTTCCCTTGCCTAGAAAGCATGGGTAATTCCTCCAGGATCATTTTTCTCTAATGTAGTCAAGGTCATTACTGACCAAACTGATCCGACCAAGCCTATAAAGACACTCGGTTAGATAGCCGACCGAGCCTATAAAGACACTCGGTTAGATAGCCAACCGCACAACCACTGTAGTGATGGGACCTAATTAAGAATTTGGTTAGGTTTTGTCCCGGGTACCAGGGAAAAGAGTTCCCAGGCCCCCTAGCCGGATGTTCATGCAAACTTAAAGCTAGTCACACCACTTACACACCCAATAAGAAATTGCTTTTTTCACAGACTCAACTATCTTTAAAACAATCATTTAATGAAGCCATAGTATCACTGATCGGAATCCTCCAAAATATCTGGTTGAATCTTAATTTCTAATCATTCCTTCATCGGAGTATCTATGGCATCATTTTGGCAACTAGAACTCTCACCACCTGTCCACTCAGGGGGCTTTTTGATAGTTCCTAGCTCATAGAACCGGGCAATATATTCACTTATAAAAAAAATCAAGATGGAATCTCCGTTGAAGATCAGCAAGATCAACCAACAGATCCATATAAAAGAGTCATGGGCTCATCTATTGAGGACCAGCAAGGTCGATCAACCAGATCCATGCCCGATTTCAGAAACACAACTCTTACTCCTTGTTCCAATATCTTTCACGACACACGTGTGGGTATCTTCGGCGACCTAGAGCCCAAGCACCATATGGTCAGCACCCTCTAGGATCCTTCGCAAGTCACCTAGCGCTTCACTCATAGGCTGTTTCCTTGGTCCCTCATCCACCGTAGTGAAAGCTCACCATTTAAATCAAAGCGAGGCTCGTCAAGACCTCAGCCGACCTTCCTACGCGAGACGTCCTCCGTTGACTCTCCGCCGTCAGCTGTTGCAACTTTATCTGTTAGATCTCCACGACCTTATTCACAAGACGGTCAAAATGCTTTCCCGGCATTCTTGACATAAAACAGTCATTTACAAACAGGTCACAAATACAATTTCCATAATGAACTCTCGTCTTTCCACATTATCCCTCATCAGTCCACATTACTTATTCCACATTCAATTCATATGTGTACCCATTCTCATCCAATCACATTCAATTCATATGTGTACCCATTCTCATCCAATTACATCATTTTCCAACTCATCACATCACATTCATTCACATCACATATCATTCATTCACATACCATATCATTCAATCACGTCGTCCTGATTCACATGTCATCACATCTCATCCATTCACTCATATCGACGTCACATCCTTTCACATCCACATTCGTACATCCACATCCACATTTATTATTCCACCTACACATCCACATTCACATTTATTATTCCACCTACACATCCACATTCATACATCCACATCCACATCCGCATTCATACATCCACATCCATATCCACATCCATACATCCACCTCACATCCATACATCCACATCCACATCCATACATCCACCTCACATCCATACATCCATTTCCACATCCACATCCATATCTACATCCATACATCCATTTCCACATCCACATACACATTCATACATCCACATCCATATCCATATCTACATCCATACATCCATTTCCACATCCACATCCACATCCATACATCCACATCCACATCCACATCTACATCCATACATCCATTTCCACATCCACATTCATATCTACATCCATACATCCATTCCCACATCCACATCCACATCTACATCCATACATCCATTTCCACATCCACATCCATACATCCACATCCACATCATCCATACATCCATTTTCACATCTACATCCATACATCCATTTCCACATCCATTCATACATCCACATCCACATCCACATCCATACATCCACATCCACATCCACATCCATACATCCACATCCACATCTACATCCATACATCCATTCATACATCCACATCCACATCCACATCCATACATCCACATCCATACATCCATTCATACATCCACATCCACAT
Organism: Cibotium barometz; assembly: GCF_041138505.1. Lineage (NCBI taxonomy): Eukaryota > Viridiplantae > Streptophyta > Polypodiopsida > Cyatheales > Cibotiaceae > Cibotium > Cibotium barometz. The sequence continues at coordinate 37,427,111 of NC_141065.1, forward strand.
CCACATCCATACATCCACATCCACATCCACATCCATACATCCACATCCACATCTACATCCATACATCCATTTCCACATCTACATCCATACATCCATTTCCACATCCATTCATACATCCACATCCACATCCACATCCATACATCCACATCCACATCCACATTCATACATCCACATCCACATCCACTTTGACATCCATACATCCACATCCACATCTACATCCATACATCCATTTCCACATCCACATTCATACATCCACATTCATACATCCACATCCACATCCACATCCACATCCACATCCATACATCCACATCCACATCCACATCCACATCCATACATCCAAATCCACATCCACATCTACATCCATACATCCACATCCACATCTACATCCATACATCCATTTCCACATCCACATTCATACATCCACAACCTTCACATCTATTCTTTTACAAACACATCCACATACACATGCATATCCCTTCTTTCATATATACATCCATATTCACATCCGTGTACTTCCCATCTCATCCTTTCACATATCCTCTCAACCCTTTTCTCATCTCATTATTCACATTTACATTTATGTCCATTACATCACATCCTATTTTCATCTTATCACATTTATTCACATCCTATGGCATCCCATACACACATCCATTCTCATCCTATCACAGCCCATACACATCTTATCACATCCTATTTTCTTCTTATCACATCCAGTCACATGATATTACCATTTAATAGCTTTTTCTAGATTGATACCAATAATAGGACTTTTTCTAAAATTCATCCAATTGTTTACCCAAATTAAAGATTCTTTTTCTAACAACTAGTTTGGTATTCCTTCTCAATTCCTCAATTGAATTATATTCAATGTTCTTCTTTTGAATAAAAAAATTTATGGGATTTGTAGAAATCAATTCTACCCATATTTCCTCTTATGGTAAAATAATCATAAATCAACTTTATACTAAAAAATTTCTCTTCTTTCCATTTAATTTCTAGGATCCCAATTACCATGGAAATTCCTCTTTTTCCATTAAATATTTCTTATAAAATAAATTCATTTAAAATATCCATTATTTCAATATGCTAGAAATTTCTCTTTGTCCATCTAAATGATGGAATTCCAAATGCAATAGGAATTCCTCTTTTAACATTTAATTATTTCTCATAGACAAATAAATTTATCTAAAAATTCATCTTTGAGTTTAAATGAATTACCCCATAATTCCAATATGATAGGAAATTTTCTTTTTCCATCCAATCATGGATTTCCAATTGTAATGGGAATTCCTCTTTTAACATTTAATTATTTCTCATAGATAAATAAATTTATCTAAAAATTCATCTTTGAGTTTAAATGAATTACCCCATAATTCCAATATGATAGGAAATTCTCTTTTCCCATCCAATGAAGGAATTCCAATTGTAATGGGAATTGCTCTTTTAACATTTAATTATTTCTCATACATAAATAAATTTATCTATATTCATCTTTGAGTTTAAATGAATTACCCCATAATTCCAATATGATAGGAAATTCTATTTTTCCATCCAATCATGGAATTCCAAATGTAATGGGAATTCCTCTTTTAATATTAAATTATTTCTCATAGATAAATTCATCTTTGAGTTTAAATGAATTACCCCATAATTCCAATATGATAGGAAATTCTCTTTTCCCATCCAATGAAGAAATTCCAATTGCAATGGGAATTCCTCTTTTAACATTTAATTATTTCTCATAGATAAATAAATTTATCTAAAAATTCATTTTTGAAATTAAATGAATTATCCCATAATTCCAATATGATAGGAAATTCTCTTTTCCCATCCAATCATGGAATTCCAAATGTAATGGGAATTCCTCTTTTAACATTTAATTATTTCTCATAGATAAATAAATTTATCTAAAAATTCATTAATTATGCATAAACCTAAAAATCAATATTTCTATGATTACAATGAGAATCGATCAATTTATCTAGGATGACAATTCCTAGAATATGGTAGGAAGTTCTCTTTTCATACTTTGAATGAAAATGTTTTATGTGTAATTTTTACAAAAATTTCGCCATAGCTCCGCTGCTATTACTGATAAATCTCAATGTATTCTAAAAGAATGAACCTTAACATTACAGATATGATTAGAATGATCCCTAATTGGATCATTAACCCATTACGGATTGAATCATAAATTTTCATGAAATAACTAACTTAAAAGCATTTAAGTTAGTTATTTTCATGAAATAACTAACTTAAAAGCATTTAAAAAAAGCCATTAATTTGGCTTCCAATTAAACAAGCATAGAATTTACTCTTGGATTAGGGAGGAAAAGCTTCATTTGGATTGAGAATAGGTTATGGGAATGACCATTCTTTGTGTGAGAGAGAGAGATTACATAAAAACCATTAAATTAAGCATAAATAAAAATTTATGTATTTCCTTACTGCCATTCATCAATTAACTTCAATAGCATTAAAAAGCCATTCCAATTAAGCTTCTCAAGCTTAAGAGGCTTGAGAAGATAGAAACATATAGAAATTATAGAAAAAGATCAAAATTCACCCTTTACCTTACAAATTGCTTGATTCCTAGATCACGGTAGAGGCCCCCAACCAATCAATTAGTTTGGTATAATGATGGAGCCACCAATGGAGATTGAAGAAAGAGGGAAGCTCCATTTTCTTCAATTTGGAGAGAATTTCAGAGAATAGTAAAAATTATCATTATTTCAGCATAATACTGGCATAGTATATTTCTCATATTTTTTTACGAAGGGCTAAGGATCTATTTATAGGAGAGGGAGGCCTCCAACCAAGTCCAACTGATTTCTAGAATTTTTCAGGTTCAATTTGGTTAAATTTGGACAAGATTTGGACCTAGTTTGGTTCCCTTTTGATTTGGTTTGATCCAAGAGAGAGGAGAGATAGAAATATCAGATTATTTTTTAGTTTAAAACTCATTTAAGCATGTGAAGTAGGCGCCTCCCTGAAGGGACTCCTGTTCCTTACACATGTGTCAAAATGGAATCATTATATCCAAAATATCTCATTTCTTTGTAATACTCATAGTCTTTTACTAATAAAAGAATAAATTCTATGCTTGTTTAATTGGAGGCCAAATTAATAGCTTTTTTTCATTTTTTTAAGTTAGTTTTTTCATTTCCTATCATATTGGAATTATGGGATAATTTATTTAATTTTAAAAATAAATTCTTAGATAAATTTATTTATCTATGAGAAATAATTAAATGTTAAAAGAGGAATTCCCATTGCAATTGGAATTCCTTCATTGGATGGGAAAAGAGAATTTCCTATCATATTGGAATTATGGGGTATTTAATTTAAACTCAAAGATGAATTTTTAGATATATTTATTTATCTATGAGAAATAAATAGATATTAAAAGAGAAATTCCCATTACATTTGGAATTCCATGATTGGATGGGAAAAGAGAATTTCTTATCATATTGGAATTATGGGGTAATTCATTTAAACTCAAAGATGAATTTTTAGATAAATTTATTTAACTATGAGAAATAATTAAATATTAAAAGAGGAATTCCCATTACAATTGGAATTCCTTCATTGGATGGGAAGAGAGAATTTCCTATCATATTGGAATTTCGGGGTAATTCATTTAAACTCAAAGATGAATTTTTAGATAAATTTATTTATCTATGAGAAATAATTAAATGTTAAAAGAGGAATTCCCATTACAATTGGAATTCCATGATTGGATGGAAAAAGAGAATTTCCTATCATCTTGGAATTATGGGGTAATTCATTTAAACTCAAAGATGAATTTTTAGATAAATTTATTTATCTATGAGAAATAATTAAATGTTAAAAGAGGAATTCCTATTGCATTTGGAATTCCATCATTTAGATGGACAAAGAGAAATTTCTAGCATATTGAAATAATGGATATTTTAAATGAAATTATTTTATAATAAATATTTGATGGAAAAATAGGAATTCCCATGGTAGTTGGGATCCTAGAAATTAAATGGGAAGAAGAGAATATTTTTAGTATAAAGTTGATTTATGATTATTTTACCATAAGAGGAAATATGGGTAGAATTGATTTCTACAAATCCCATAAATTCTTTTGTTCAAAAGAAGAATATTGAATATAATTCAATTGAGGAATTGAGAAGGAATACGGAACTAGTTGTCCAAAAAAGAATCTTGAATTAGGCTAAGCAATTGGCTAAAATTTAGAAAAAGTCCTATTATCGGTATCAATCTAGAAAAAGCTATTAAATGGTAATATCATGTGACTGGATGTGATAAGAAGAAAATAGGATGTGATAAGATGAGAATGGATGTGTGTATGGGATCCGATAGGATCTGAATGAATGTGATAAGATGAAAATAGGATGTGATAAGATGTAATTCCAATTGCACATTGGAAAGTTTTTTTTTGAATTTTTATTTCAAGGGAACCCATTTTAGACACTAGAAGAATTTTTATACCCAAAAATATCTCAATGTTGGACTACCTCTCTCTAGACATTTTCTATCTCTAGGTCAAAATAGGAAAAAACAGAATCTTTCTTTTATTTCAAAGAGGGGAATAATTATAAGATCAGAAAGGGAGGTTCTTACTCCTGTATACCTCAAAAGCTGGGGGGAGGAATCTTACAACCTATCCCACTTACAAAACGCGAGCTGTCCTCATCTCGCAAAGTAGAGGACAACTCTTTCCTCTAAGATCCAACTTATTCTGCGGTTCCTTATATTCAAGCCAACCCAACAAAATCCTGGGATAAATATCTCTTACATAGAACTCATCATTAAATAACAATTCATTCAGATCATATCATTCATATCTTTAACACGATAATGGTCCATTAGACCGAAAAATTTCTTTCTGAACATTCCTGCACGGAAATTTCAATCAAGCAAGTTCTCAATTTGTTATCCCTTAACTTGATCCACCGGGTCAAGTGTTAACAATAGCAATCTGACAGCACAATCCACTAATCTCATAGTGATTTGCTAAAGTCATTATCGTCATTCCAGTTTACAAACATTATCACAGGGATTTGTCATATTCATCCTCATTGTGGTTTTTGCTCAGCTTAATGCTTTTTAACCAAAATTCAAGAATCATCTTTTTCCCATCAAAATCCAAATCAACTCATCAATTCTCAACCAGAATTTTAAAATCATATCAACCGCATTCGAATTCATCATCTAGATAGCATTTCTGCCTATAATTTTAAGGTCTTAGATTTACTTGTATATATTGCCACTAAAGAGCTGCAGTTATACCCTCGGTATATACGGGTAGTCATGGTCCTTGGAACTATAAGGTAAATACCATCATGACTAGGCCTCAAGCAAGTCAGGGATTCCATACAATTGCGGTACTTACATCCGAAGACCCAATTACCAATTTACGAATTTCAGTACTCTGAATACCAATTTGTATGAATTTCATCACACAATTCCAACCTTTTACTGTTACTTCATAAATTTTTGACATTTCTGGCTTCTCAATTGATCCTCATTAGCTAATTTGCTCTGATACCAATTGAAAGATCCCTGCCCCCTCTGCGCAACGGCGGATTGGGGTTGCTAGCAGCGAAAGTAGCACTCCTTGTGTGGTGCAAGGTCCTCTCACTCGGGGCCTCGCCCCACGGATATCCGAACAGGAGACAAATCCCTCAATGCTTCCAAAACCGAACCCGAAAAAACTTCCCTTGCCCGAAAAGCACGGGGGATTCCTCCAGGATCATTTTTCTCTAACGTAGTGAAGGTCATTACTAACCAAACTGATCTGACCGAGCCTATAAAGACACTCGGTTAGATCAAGGAAGAAACTTGCACTTGGATTGAGATCAACGCTTTTTTCCCCATCAAGAGGCATAGCCATTGATTCTTATCCATAGAACAATTACTATCTGGGATTTACTTCATCTATCGTATTATAATAGAATTGAGTCTCATTTTACGGATCCATCAGTCTAGCCTACCATGGGTTAGCCAACCGCAGCCATTGTAGTAATGGGACCCAATTCCAATTAAGAATTTGGTTAGGTTTTGTCTCGGGTATCAGGGAAAAGAGTTCCCTAGCCCCCTAGCCGGATGTTCATGCAAACTTAAAGCTAGTCACACCACTTACACACCCAATAAGAAATTGCTTTCTTCACAGATTTAACCATCTTTAAAACAATCATTTAATGAAGCCATAGTATCACTGATCACAATCCTCCAAAATATCCGGTTGAATCTTAATTTCTAATCATTCCTTCATCGGAGTATCTATGGCATCATTGGCAGCCAGAATGCTCACCACCTGTCCACTCACAGGGGCCTTTTTGATAGTTCCTAGCTCATAGTACCCGGGAATATATTCACTTATAAAAAAATTCAAGATGGAATCTCCGTTGAAGATCAGCAAGATCAACCAACATATCCATATAAAAGAGTCATGGACTCATCCGTTGAGGACCAGCAAGGTCGACGATCAACCAGATCCATGCCTGGTTTTAGAAAAACAACTCTTACTCCTTGCTGCAATATCTTCCACGACGCACGTGTGGGTATCTTCGGCAACCCAGAGCCCGAGCACCATATGGTCAGAACCCTCACTCATAGGCCGCTTCCTTGGTCCCTCATCCATCGTACTGGAAGCTCAGGATTTAAATCGAAGCGAGGCTGGTCAAGACCTCGGCCGACCTTGCTACGGGAGACCTCCTCCGTTGACTCTCCGTCAGCTGTTGCAACTTTATCTGTTAGATCTCCATGACCTTATTCACAAGACGGTCAAAATGCTTTCCCAGCATTCTTGACATAAAACAGTCATTTACAAACAGGTCACAAATACAATTTCCATAATGAACTCTCATCTTTCCACATTATCCCTCATCAGTCCACATTACTTATTCCACATTCAATTCATATGTGTACCCATTCTCATCCAATCATATCATTTTCCATCTCATCACATCAAATTCATTCACATCACATATTATTCATTCACATCCCATATCATTCAATCATGTCCTGATTCACATGTCATCACATCTCATCCATTCACTCATATCGACGTCACATCCTTTCACATCCACATTCACATTTATTATTCCACCTACACATCCAGATTCGTACATCCACATCCATATATTCACATCCACATCCATATCCACATCCATACATCCACCTCACATTCATACATCCACATCCATACATCCATATCCACATTCATATATCCACATCCACATCCATACATCCATTTCCACATCCACATTCATACATCCACATCCATATCTATATCCATACATCCATTTTCACATCCACATCCACATCCACATCTGCATCCATACATCCATTTCACATCCACATTCATACATCCACATCCACATCCATACATCCACATCCACATTTGCATCCATACATCCATTTTCACATCCACATCCACATCCATACATCCACATCCACATCCACATTCATACATCCACATCCACATCCACATCCATACATCCACATCCACATCCACATCTACATCCATACATTCATTTCCACATCCACATTCATACATCCACATCCGCATCCACATCCATACATCCACATCCACATTCATACATCCACACCCACATTCACATCCATACATCCACATCCAGATTTACATCCATACATCCACATCCATATATCCATTTCCACATCCACATTCACATCCACATCCACATCCATATCCACATCCATACATCCACATTCACATCCACATTCATACATCCACATCCACATCCACATCCATACATCCACACCTTCACATCTATTCTTTTACAAACACATCCACATGTATACATCCACATACACATGCATATCCCTTCTTTCATATATACATCCATATTCACATCATCCGTGTACTTTTCATCTCACCCTTTCACATATCCTCTCAACCCTTTTCTCATCTCATTATTCACATTTACATTTATTTCCATTACATCACATCTTATCACATCCTATTTTCATCTTATCACATTCATTCACATCCTATTGCATCCCATACACACATCCATTCTCATGTTATCACAGCCCATACACATCTTATCACATCCTATTTTCTTCTTATCACATCCAGTCACATGATATTACCATTTAATAGCTTTTTCTAGATTGATACCGATAATAGGACTTTTTCTAAATTTCAGCCAATTGCTTAGCCTAATTAAAGATTCTTTTTTTGACAACTATTTCCGTATTCCTTCTCAAATCCTCAATCGAATTATATTCAATATTCTTCTTTTGAATAAAAGAATTAATGGGATTCGTAGAAATCAATTCTACCCATATTTCCTCTTATGGTAAAATAATCATAAATCAACTTTATACTAAAAAATTTCTCTTCTTCCCATTTAATTTTTAGGATCCCAATTACCATGGGAATTCCTCTTTTTCCATCAAATATTTCTTATAAAATAATTTCATTTAAAATATCCATTATTTCAATATGCTAGAAATTTATCTTTGTTCATCTAAATGATGGAATTCCAAATGCAATAGGAATTCCTCTTTTAACATTTAATTATTTCTCATAGATAAATAAATTTATCTAAAAATTCATCTTTGAGTTTAAATGAATGACCCCATAATTGCAATATGATAGGAAATTCTCTTTTTCCATCCAATCATGGAATTCGAATTGTAATGAGAATTCCTCTTTTAACATTTAATTATTTCTCATAGATAAATAAATTTATCTAAAAATTCATCTTTGAGTTTAAATGAATTACCCCATAATTCCAATATGATAGGAAATTCTCTTTTCCCATCCAATGAAGGAATTCCAATTGTAATGGGAATTCCTCTTTTAACATTTAATTATTTCTCATAGATAAATAAATTTATCTAAAAATTTATCTTTGAGTTTAAATGAATTACCCCATAATTCCAATATGATAGGAAATTCTCTTTGCCCATCCAATCATGGAATTCCAAATGTAATGGGAATTCCTCTCTTAATATTTAATTATTTCTCATAGATAAATTCATCTTTGAGTTTAAATGAACTACCCCATAATTCCAATATGATAGGAAATTCTCTTTTCCCATCCATGAAGGAATTCCAATTGCAATGGGAATTCCTCTTTTATTATTTAATTATTTCTCATAGATAAATAAATTTATCTAAAAATTTATTTTTAAAATTAAATAAATTATCCCGTAATTTCAATATGATAGGAAATTCTCTTTTCCCATCCAATCATGGAATTCCAAATGTAATGGGAACTCCTCTTTTAACATTTAATTATTTCTCATAGGTAAATAAATTTATCTAAAAATTTATTAATTATGCATAAACTTAAAAATCAATATTTCTATGATTACAATGAGAATCGATCAGTTTATCTAGGATGAAAATTCCTAGATAAACTGGTAGGAAGTCCCCTTTGAAAATACTTTGAATGAAAATGTTTTATCTGTAATTTTTACAGAAATTTTACCATAGCTCCGCTGCGCTATTACTGATAAATCTCAATGTATTCTAAAATAATGAACTTTAACATTATGGATATGATTAGAATGATCCCTAATAGGATCATTAACCCATTATGGATTGAATCATAAATTTTCATGAAATAACTAACTTAGAAGCATAAAAAAGCCATTAATTTGGCCTCCAATTAAACAAGCATAGAATTTATTCTTGGATTAGGGAAAAGCTTCATGAGAAGCTTCATTTGGATTGAGAATAGGTCATGGGAATGCCCATTCTTTGAGTGAGAGAGAAAAATTACATAAAAACCATTAAATTAAGCATAAATGGAAATTTATGTATTTCCTTACTACCATTCATCAATTAACTTCAATAGAATTAAAAAGCCATTCCAATTACTACCATTCATCAATTAGCTTCAATAGCATTAAAAAGCCATTCCAACTAAGCTTCTCAAGCTTGAGAGGGTTGAGAAGATAGAAACATTGAGAAATTATAGAAAAAGATCAAAATTCACCCTTTACCTTACAAATTGCTTGATTCTTAGATCACGATAGAGTCCCCCAACCAATCAATTGGTTTGGTATGTTGATGGAGCCACCAATGGAGATTGAAGAAAGAGGGAAGCTCCAATTTCTTCAATTTGGAGAGAATTTTAGAGAATAGTAAAAATTATCATTATTTCAGCATAATACTGGCATAGTAAATTTCTCATATTTTTTTACAAAGGACTAAGGATCTATTTATAGGAGAGGGAGGCCTCCAACCAAGTCCAACTAATTTCTAGAATTTTCCAGGTTCAGTTTGGTTGAATTTGGACAAGATTTGGACCTAGTTTGGTTCCCTTTTGATTTGGTTTGATCCAAGAGAGAGGAGAGATAAAAATATCACATTATTTTTATTTTAAAACTCGTTTAAGCATGTGAAGTAGGAACCTCCTTGAAGGGACTCCCCTTCCTTACACTTGTGTCAAAATGGAATCAATATACCCAAAATATCTCATTTTTTTGTAATACTCATAGTCTTTTACTAACCTTGTACATAGTCAACTCTTCATCTTATGTGGGCATTCACTCATTTTTGGGTATCTTCTTTTACAAATTGGATTTATCTCCTCCCCATACATGGATTGATCCTATTGGCTCATAGGAACCTTAATTGGACCATAATCCAAGAAAATCTAGACCCTTAGGCTAATGTCCTTTATACCTATTTCCAATTAATTCTAATTGCACATTGGAAAGTTCTTTTTGATTTTTTTTTTTCGGGAACCCATTTTAGATACTAGGAGGATTTTTATATCCAAAAACATCTCAATTTTGGACTACCTCTCTCTAGACATTTTCTATCTCTAGGTCAAAACAGGGTAAAATAGAATCTTTCTTTTATTTCAGAGAGGGGAATAATTATAAGATCAAAAAGGGAGGTTCTTACTCTTGTATACCTCAAAAGGTGGGGGGAGGAATCTTAGACCAAGCATCTAACTTTTACATTACTTACCATTCTAACTCTAAACTCAAAAGGTGCACCTCCAGCCTTAAAGCTTTCATAGTCTGCTATTTCATTACACAAACCTATGCTCCACCATCAATATATACTTTGGGAACTTTAAATTTGTTCACCCGAGCATCCATGATAGGTAGATAATCCTTATCTCCTTTTACACACAACCCACATTTAACTGACTCTTGTGCTGACCGGTTTATTCAGATAAACTATGCTTCAATTTTCAAATGTCCTGCCATATAGCATTTGGGGATTCACCCTTCTTGTAATGCTGCATTAGAGCTCCTTTGATATCTTCGTATGCCTACCCCTAATGTGGTTGATCTCTCCAAGTATGGAACCACCTTTTGGCATCCCCTTTCAATAACATGGACAGCAGTGTCAATTTGTCCTCATCTCTATCCTTCCCAAATGTAAAAGCTACCAGCTCCATCCTAGCTAAAACATCCTCTGGGTCCTCATTATTAGCATGACCATGGAACACGGGGTAAGACATCATTGCACCCATCTCAACAGTTGACACTTTTTAGCTTTTACCAATAGTCTGAAGGTTACCTTGAAAGCCCTCCTCTGTGGAGGCACCAAAACAATGATGTGTCGAGGAGAACTTGCCTTTATATCCTAGTCCAAAGCACACCAGCATCGTGAGGAGTAAACTATCACCAGCACCACAACCCAGCATTCCTAAGCTAACATAATTGAATAATTTATTATCCTCCTCGTCTCCCTATTCAGTCTAGTTAGTTGCCTACTCAAACTATCCTCTCAAGTTAGCTCTCACCTCTAGTACCTCTTATTTTCTAACTTAAAGCCCCTCTTGACCTCAGCTGACCAGAATGGCTTCCAGCTACCCCCACAGAACTACCTAGAAATTGTTTTCAAAGTCCTCAGTCCATAAATCCATCCTCGAGGCTCCCATCATGTCCTCCTATGTCAGCTAGCCTCAAAACCTACCTCCCTTAGGGGCACATAAGATGGTCAAGCCTTTACATCGACCAATGCTCGAGGCTCCCATCATGTCCTCCTATGTCAGCTAGCCTCAAAACCTACCTCCCTTAGGGGCACATAAAGCCTTTACATCGACCAATGCTTAGCATGGTGTTGTGAAGCGATCCACAATGCATGTGACCTTGTGGATGAATTTAATAAGAATGATGATAAAGAGGACTATGAGAATTTGGCTACAATGCCAAAAGGATCAATGCAATGCCTATGCCTAATGACAATGGGAGAATTGAGCATTTTGACGATCTCTATGTAAAATTCCCTTGCTAAAAGGCACCAAAGGTTTCATGCCATGGTTGATAGACCCCAAGCCTATGAACCCTTTGTTAGCATTACGCATGGAAACACAACATTTATCTCTCAAGCTCATTTTTAACAACGAGATCAGGATCAAAGTTCTATGCTTGGAAAGGGGAACTTACCTCCATATTCAATGCAACAAGGTGGAACTTATGTGTTTGGTGTGCCTATGCATCAAAGTGGTGCATATGGGACAAGTGTGTTAGGAATTTCGATGCAACCAGGTGGGGCAACTGTGTTTGGTAAGCCTATGCATCAAGTTGATACATATGGATCAAGTATGCCTATGTATGGTTCCTCTTCAATGCTTATGTGCAATCAATGATACCCTTCACCCTTTTTTATCAATAAGTCACATTGTCAAACACTTTTCTCTTCAAAAGGAGGAATTGGAGAAAGACACTGCACAATTCTTGATGGTGAAGCTACTACAAATGAAGCCAAAATAAGGAGGATCAATGAATGTGAATTGTTGGTGCCCACAACTCTTGATTTCCCTATTGCTTTGAGTGGGGATAGATGATCTATTATAAACTCAATGTTTCTAGATTTGGGCTTTGCCAAAAGAAATGGATGAGCACTTTCACATTTGGTCAATGCATGGAGTGTGACTATGTGGGCCTTTATGCAGACATTATGGGTGTTAAATAGGAGGACATGCTTGCTGTAATTTTTGGACAGCAAGAAGAGAAAGATACTTTGTTGCTAAATCTTTCTTGACAAGTCATCAATGTTTCCGTGTGGTCAAAGAGGATACGCAAGCTGAAAATGGGTATGATTGGATAAGTGCTTTGATTGAGGAATTTTTAGCTCATGATATGATACCACGAGGTCGTGAGGATATGGTCATTGATGACATTTTGGATGAGTACTCATTTATGTTTAAAAATGGGATGATGAATCATTTTTTGGTGATATACATGATGACCATGCTTTGTAAGATCATGCATTAGCTAACACATTCAGTGGCTCATGGAATGGTCTTGAGAATGCATTGTATGATTTATTTTTGAGTTCATCTTGGAGGACATATGATTGTCCCTTATTTGACTCTGAAGCGTTAGAGGATGTGGATCATAATGTATATAAAAGTGCATTTTCTCATGAATGAGATTGTTTACACGTGTTGGTGATCAAGCATATGTGGATGGTACACATGATGTTCATGGAAATGTTGATAGCCTTGAGGAGACATATCCTACTTTTGGTGATTTTGGCTATCATGGGGATCTTACACATGCTTACATATCGACGATGATGTATGCATTGGTAGTGAGCATGGGGATTTGGAGAATGATGATTATGCTCATACAAAAGCTGGCTATGAGGGTTTATCTTCAAACTTTGCAGATGCCAAAGTGATTCTATGGTTTATGAGATTGGAGCATTCACTTGTGGATGCATCACTTGTCATGTGAGATGCATGGTGCATGACTATGTGGCACGCCATGTTTCTGGTGTATTGCCCTTAGATGATGGAGGTACTCTTGCACATGGCGTATTGGATTTATGTTTTGGATTAATGGATATACCGGTATGCTTTGCTTTTAACCATGGTATATATAGAAGCCAAATTGTATGGGTTGGAGATTATAGTAGCTATCCTTTTGATCCGGGTGCCTATTTGTGCTTGAGGAGGCTTGATGGTTGGTATCTCGGTTTACCTTTTGATTCGAGAGGTCAAAGTTTTGGGTTGTCCTTTAGTTACCTTTGAGGAGTCAATAGTGTTGAAATATACAAGTGAATAGGGTGTGTGTGGGAACAAGCTCTTGGATAGAGGCTGTAAAAGAGAAGATGTAAATGTGAAAGAACCTGTGAAAAGGTGAGAAGAATCTACTGGGAGAGAATAATGGGTAGCATGAGGGAATTTAGGAGTGTGGAGATATTCTGGGAGATATTCAGGGAAAAGAGAAGAGGTGGAGAGAATCAAGCAAGAGGTGGAGATATTCTGGGAGTGAATCATGGAGAAATCAATGGGATTTGATGCTTGATGTAAACTCTATAAATTGAGGCATAGCCCTAATGAGAATTTGCTGGTTTTTGAGTATCCATGCCTACATTAATCTATGTGCTAATTATTCACTAATTACGTCTTAATCACTTGCTAATCACTTTGTCAATTATGTTGATTCTAGTGTTTGATCCACCATAGCTCATCATTTAGCTCAAATTTCAACATGGTATCAGAGCCATGCCTAGAATCAACCAGATTTATGAGCCCATTAGTGAATTAATCAGGATTAGTAAGTAATTAGCAAAAAAAATCAGTTTTTAGTGAGTTTTCACTCTTCACCTTCACCCCCAGCCAGTGGAGGACTCCATTCTCCATGCACAGTCAACATTAGGCTATGCCCTTCTAACACAAGCTAGTGAACAACCCTAGCTACAAGCACATCAAACGGCGCAGCAAAACGCGAAGGCGTTTAGGAGAAATCGCTGTTTTCTTCAGCGCTGATTTTTCTGAGTATTCTGCAGATCTTGAGCTCATCAAATCAAATTGAGCTAATTCCTCTTAGCCCCGAGGGTTTTCAAGCATGCTCTACAAGCTGGTGAAGACAGAAATCAATTTCATCAAGTCTACAGAGAGATCCAAGCTCTTCATCAAATCTGCAGGTGACTTTGGTAAAACAGAGATTAAGCTTTCATTATTTGGTCAAATCTTGTGTTTCTTGGCTTAATCCTCTACTAGACTCATTGCTATTGATGCCTTTGAAAGCATTTGAGCTCATTTGAAGTGAAAGGCACCAGATCTGAGCTCCCCGCATACTCTGTTTTTTGCACACAAACCAGAGCATTAATTTACTAATCAGTGATTAATCAGTGCTAATCACTGTACTTTGGTGCAATTGAGGGTTCAAATTAACCATTAGGTATCTGATACAGATCCCTAAAGCTTCAGATTACAAATCGGAGTGGGTTTGATACTCCAACCATCCCGTACAAATTGGTTACTCTCAATTTAATGTAATTTCTGGTGATTTTATGTTGATAAAATTATTGTAATCATCTATTAAACACCAGATTGAGTTGTAAAAGGGTAGACACTGCCCTTGAATCTTGAATTTGGATCAAGAGGTAAGACCCCCTTCACATCACCATGAATTCAGCACAGGAAATAGCCAAATTTAATGGAGAACAGTTTTATACATGGCAAACAAAAACCATGTATTTGCTGATGAGGAAAAATCTGTGGGGATTAGTTGAAGGGAGAGATGAATGCCCAGAGAGAGGGGAAAATGAGTGGAAGAGTAGGAATGAAAAAGCATTGGGGCTTATTGCACTCAGTTTAAATGATGAGATCATTCATCATATCACAGGGATACAGTGGGCAAAAGATGCATGGGATGAACTCAATAAATTATTTGGTACACAAGCAAAAAATTCCAAGATAAATTTGTTAATGCAATTCTACAAACTGGACATGAAGGAAAGTGAACCTTTAATCACACACTTGAACAAATATAAAAGCATTAAGCAACAGCTGGCAGCTATTGGCAAAAAGGTAGAAGATGATGAAGCATTAGCTGTACTTTTGAAAAGTGTGGACAAAGGAGATTACGAAAACATTGTAGCAACACTAAAGAATGTACCTGAAGAATGTACCTGAATTGAAGATACATGAGATAGAAGCAGCTCTACTGGAGCAAGAGAGCAGAGGCAAAGAGAAGAAAGAGCTCGACTCAACAGCAGGAGAGGAAAAAGCATTCTTCACCCGAGGAGGATTCTCTCGAGGACGAGGACGAGAAAGAGGCAGAGTAGGAGGGAGGACCTTCACTTGCCACAAATGTGGAAAGCCAGGACACATGGCGAGAGACTGCTACAGCAAACCCAGTGAAGAGGGAACGACATCGGCAAACTTCATGGAGGCTCCAAGAGAAGTGGAGTCGGATCATCTTTTCTGAGAGAGAGAGAGAGAGAGAACCCACAACCCAATGTAACCTGCCCCAATAAAGTAAAACCACCTCTGAGCCACCGATGATGTAGGCCAAGTGGTAGTTGTATGTATGAGCACTTTAGTCAAGGTCGCGGGCACTTATAGTAGCCTTGGACACATAGAGAGAGAGAGTGTCAAGGACTATGGAGTTTAGGGACTTGAGGCACTGGTCGCGGGCTATCAAGTAAGAGGGAACTTGATACAGGGTCCAGGTGTGTTAGGATTATTCACTTGAGGGGAGGTGTTGAAATATACAAGTGAATAGGGTGTGTGTGGGAACAAGCTCTTGGATAGAGGCTGTAAAAGAGAAGATGTAAATGTGAAAGAACCTGTGAAAAGGTGAGAAGAATCTACTGGTGGGAGAGAATAATGGGTAGCATGAGGGAATTTAGGAGTGTGGAGATATTCTGGGAGATATTCAGGGAAAAGAGAAGAGGTGGAGAGAATCAAGCAAGAGGTGGAGATATTCTGGGAGTGAATCATGGAGAAATCAATGGGATTTGATGCTTGATGTAAACTCTATAAATTGAGGCATAGCCCTAATGAGAATTTGCTGGTTTTTGAGTATCCATGCCTACATTAATCTATGTGCTAATTATTCACTAATTATATCTTAATCACTTGCTAATCACTTTGTCAATTATGTTGATTCTAGTGTTTGATCCACCATAGCTCATCATTTAGCTCAAATTTCAACAAATAGGTGCATAAAAACAATGATTATGTGTTGCTATAATTTTTTAAAATCACTGTTCGGACAGCCTTATTCTTTTGGATACACAATGCATGGAAGCTTCATGAAGTGCATATGCCATTATGGAGTACATCATATGGCTTGATTTGAGGGCATTAAAGGTAGTTTACAGCCATATATATGTCCTTTTGGCTCCAATATACGTGGCTCACACATGAGCATGCTACTTGACATGAGTCCTTGTGATGGGATACTCCATCGATGCAAGTTTGTACATGTATACCTAAGGTTTCGAGGATGAAACCTCTTGTGTGAGGATGGTTTGTAACAAAGTAAAAAAGGACTCAAGTCAATTTGGGCCGAAGGCCAAGGATGAAGGGGATATGAAAGGGAACAAGGGTTAGAACTAGAGTTGGAGATGCCCATGGACATTAATAAGTGTAGTGTGAAAGGGTGGCCTAGTATATAAGTGAATATGGGGCCTAATCTCATATGAACCTTGATATAAATCTGGATAATCACTTCTTAATGGTAATTACCTTTATTTTTTCCTAATCACATGCTAATCTCTTTCATCTTTGTTTTATCCATGTTTTCTAGGCTAATCTCTGATTCTCCTTTCTATGGATAGGCCCATCACTAAGATAGAACTTCGGAGAACTATAGAGAGATTGTCATATTATAGATGGTTCATAAGTAATTACGTTAGTATAGTGCAACATTGACAAGTGTTGTTAGTGGGAGAATCTTAAGTCTCTACCAACAGTCTATGAGGTGATTAGTTAGGTAAAAGAGAAGATAGAGTAGATTCCTTAAGGAAAGAATAGTTAGACTTAGATGGATGAGTGGTGAAAGCAGTAGAGACGTGAGAAATTGAGAAAGAGAATAACATTGAAAAAGATGTAACCAGAAATCATGGATGATGACCAAAAATTACACATCTTTCTAGCCACATTGAAGGATGAAGCTGCTAGTAGTTGGTATGGGAATCTTGATCCAGCCTTAAGAGCAAAGTATAATGACTTATCACAAGACTTTCTTACAAAGATTAGAAGGAAAGATTTCCAAGACCTCCTAGAACAACAATTAGACCACCTATCTTAGGGGATTAACGAAAGTATAGACCATTACATCAAACAAATGGAACCATTGTGAGGAAGATGGGAGCTACTCCTCTGAATGAAGAGACATAAAAACCTCAGTTCGTCGATGTTCTTCATAATGTAGAGGCACAAACACATGTAAACCTTAGACATATTGTGACATTAGTAGATGCAAAACAAGAATCGAAATATTGGGAAGAAGTGCAATCAGCCAATGATGCAAGTTGCTACAAGATCTTAGGCCTTCACAATCTGTAGTTGCTACACAAACAATGGAGCCATTTCTACCACCCCATGGAATGCTTAAAATTCTTGGAATAAATGTGCAAGGACAAGCTATGATGGGACCTAACCCATTGAGTTATATTCCATATAATCCTTAGAATGAAGAGAGGGGTAAGGCCTTTCCAACAAGGCATAGCATCAATTTATCATTTTAAGATAACAAAAATCAGAAAACCATTAAAAGAATAAGAAAAAGTAAGATTTCTAACTTACATGAAATTCTGGGAGCTTTCCTTTGGCTTGATGGTTTGAGGGATCTACTCTTGTTTGCAACAAGAGTGGCCACCAATTCTTTAGAAGAGGGAATGGTCAAAAACTAATGAATTATTAAGAAATTCGCGGTTTTTGGCTCTAGGGAGGAGTAGAGTAACAGTGCATAAAAACTATTAAGCTTCAACAAAGAGGGAGGCTTCTATTTATAGGAAAAAGTGAACTTCTAACCAAGGAAACTGATTCTAGAATTTTCCAGATCAGTTTGGTCAATTTTTGACCATTTTTGGGTCAGTTTAGCTTACTTTTTGAAACTAGACTTGAATTAGGAGAGAGGAGAGATGAAATATCTCAATTTTTAGAAATTTAAAACTCCACCACACATGTAAAATAGGCACCTCCTTCATGAGGGGGAATCCCCACTTCTGAGGCGTCAAAATTTTATTTTTTTAGTATTTCCTTTGGTCCTTAGTCCCACTCTTCATCTTATGTGAGTATTTACTCATTTTTGGGGGGATTTTCTTTATTTCTTCTATTTATCTCCTCCACACATTTGCATGAATCTGATTGGCCCCTCAAAACCTTAATTAAAATTTTTTAGAAAATCCGGACCCCTAAGATAAGGCCTTTTGAACAGATTATTAAATTGATTTCTAATACACCTTCTGAAAATATTTTTGAACTTTTGTTTTGGGGGAATTTATTTTAATAAGAAGAGATATTTTTCCATCCAAAAATATCTAAAATCTGAATAACCTCTCTCTAGGCAAAAATAGGTAGAAACAAGATCTTTTATATTTCTGAAGAGGGATTTGATTACAGGGGAAGATACTGGACATCTTGAGGGGCCGGGGAGGAATCTTACATTCTCTTCCACTTGAAAAACGCGAGATGTCCTCATCTCACAAACTGGGGGTAATCCCACAATAGATCGGCCTCTTTCTCCTAGGTGGCATCTTCAAAAGAATAGAACTTCCATTTAACTAATAATTCTCTCAAAATTCTATTCCTGAGAACCTTTTCTCGAACATCAAGGATTTCTTCAAGCTGGAGTTCCATTTGTCCTTGGGTTGAAGAAGTTAAGATTTCATCAAGCACATGATTCGGGCTTGGTATATACTTTTTAAGAAGGCTGACATGAAATACATTATGTACTTTGAGATGAGGAGGCAGTAGAAGTTCGTAGGCTAAATCACCTACTTTCTTTGTAATCAGATATGGTCCACAATATCTGCAGGATAACTTCTTGTACTTCCCAAGAGATAGAGAACTTCTTTTGGGACGTACTCGAATGAAGACCATATCTACTTCTTTGAATTTTCTATCTGTCCTCTCCTTATCTGCATACTGCTTTTGTCTATCCTAGGTAGCTTTTATATCTTTGTGAATTGACTGCATTTGCTGCTCCATGCCATTAAGCATGTGTCTAGACATTCGACCCTAATCAATGGGTCGGACCAAGTTAATGGAGTTAAGCAATCTTTTCCATACAGAGCTTTGATGTGAAAGGTTTCATTTCAATACTTCTGTGATAAGAAGCATTGTAGGCGAACTCTCGACTAGGTGCAGATAGCTTAGCCACTTCTTGAGTTCCCTGCCCACAAGGGTGGTAAAAAGTTGTGCTGAGATCCAAGAAAGTTCTTACTGCTTCAAAAAATGTAGTCCAGAATCTTGACATGAATTTGGGATCTTGATCACTTACTATTCTTCTGGGTGGGCCATGCAATCTGAAGATTTCCTTGAGGAACACTTTGGCCACATCCACTGCAGTGTAGGTTTCTTTTACTGGAATCAGATGGGCAACTTTGGTTAGTCTATCAACTACCACGAAGATGGAGTTGTAACCTGATTGCACTGAAGGTAATCCAGTAATAAAATCCATACTGATACATTTCCACTTCATCTGGGGAGATGTCTAATGGATGTAACTTCCTAGGCATTTTTACTCTCTCGGCCTTGACTTTCTGACAAGTCAAACATTGACGTACATGATTAAGTACATCCTTTTTTAGACTAGGCCAAAAGAAGCTTTTCTTCATAGACATGTAGGTTTTGATGAAACTCGGATGTCCTGCAATAAGGCTGTCATGGGCTTCATTCAGAATCTGACCCTTAGTTCCCTCATCATTGGGAATGCATAGTCTGCAATTATAATACATAATTCCATCATCCAGGCTGTACCCTTGAACTCGATTAAACTCCTGTGGAGTTTTGCTTTCCTGCATAAGTAGGGTAGCAATAGGGCCAAAGAATCTATCCTGCATGATCTTCTCACTTGCTTTAATAATCAAAGGATTTGACACTATAGTAATTGCAAGCAAGGAGGCTTTTCTACTGAGGGCATCTGCTACCACATTTTCTTTGCTTGGGTAGTACTTGATTTTAAAATCAAATTCCTACAGGGTTTGCATCCACCTTCTTTGGCACATGTTGAGATCCTTCTGAGTGACGATCCACTTTAAGCTCTGATGATCTGTCAATCAAAGTGAATCTTTGACCCAGTAGGTAATGTCTCCACAACTTCAGGGCATATACTACTGAAAGTAGTTCCAGGTCGTGGACAGCATAAGTCCTCTCATGCGTTCTAAGTTTTCGGGATTCATAGGCCACTGCATAACCTTCCTGCATGAGTGCACCCCCAAGGAAAAACCACTGGCATCAGTTATACTACCTCAAAGGGTAGAGAGAAATATGGCAGCTTTAGAATGTGATTGGTTACCAAGGCGGTCTTTAGCTTATCAAAAGCACTCTCGCACCTGGCACACCATTGAAACGGGGTATTCTTTTTGAGAAGATTAGTCAGGGGGAAGCTATAAGAGCATACTTTGGTATAAAAAATCTATACCAACCAGTCAATCCCAAGAATCCTGTGACTTCTTTCACTGTCTTTGGTTCAGGCCAATCTATGATTGCTTCTCGACTTTACTACTGGAATCTAGAGAAATTTCATCTTTGGATACCAAAAAGCCCAAGTATTCAGCATGGTTGGCAGAGAAAGTGCATTTGCTCTTTTTTGCAAAGAGTTGGTGCTTCCTTAGGATCTCAAGAACTCTTCTGACATGAGCTTCATGGTCAGCTGCATTCTTTGAGTAAATCAGAATATCATCAAAGAAAACAAGAACAAAATTATCCAAGTATTCTTTGAGAATGTCCTTCATTAATCGATTGAATGTAGCTGGGGCATTTGTCAATCCAAATGGCATGACAGTGAATTCATAATGCCCATATCGAGTATTGATGGCTGTCTTCGGGATATCTTGCTCATTAATCCTGATATAATACCCTGATTTGAGATCTATCTTTGTGAAGATCTGGGCTCCACTTAGTGTAAGATCCCCGTCCCCATCGCGCAACGGATTCGGGGTGCTAGCAGCGGAAGTAGCACATCTTGCATGGGGCAGGGTCCCACACTCGGGGCCTCACCCACCACGGATACCCGGACAGGTGACTAATTCCTCGGTTCTTCCAAAACCGAACTCGGAAAAACTTCCCTTGCCCGAAAAGCATAGGCGATTCCTCCAGGATAAAATTTCACTCTAACGTAGTCAAGGTCATTAGTGACCAAACTGATCGGACCGAACCTAAAGTCACTTGGTCAGATCAAGGAAGAAACTTGCACTTAGATTATAGAGATCAATGCTTTTTTCCCCATCGAGAGGCATAGCTCCATTGATTCCTTTTTCCATAGAACAATTACTATCCGGGATTTACTTCATCCATAGAAATTGAGTCTCATTTTACGGATCCATCACTCGAGCCTAACCCCATCCAGTCCCATGGGTTAGCCAACCGCCCCAACCACTGTAGTGATGGGATCCAATTTAGAATTTGGTTAGGTTTTGTCCCGCTGTTAGGTATTTTTTGGTAATATTTTCTTGGCATGTGTACACACTCATGCATGGCATCTACAAATAAAGGGTGGGTATAAGACCACATGTGAACGGATCTAACAAAAATATGCAATGTGTACAGTTAGTTATTGGTTTACCTTGATAAATGGGAAATGGAAGGGGTGTGAGATGAGAATCAGTTTCACAAGGCAGGTTTTAGCACTATCATATGTGGACAAGGTTGTTGACAAATAATGTGAGCATGCAGAGCACTATTTTTTTAAAAGCTGGACAGGGACCCGTTAGAGGAGGTCAGCTACAGTACCGGTCCTTGGCATTTCATGGGAAACAAAGGTGTGTGTGGTGCAAAGTCTTCCTTGAATGAAAGAGTCACCTTGGGATTTAATACAAGGCTTGCTAAAAATGGAAGGTGGCCTTGGATTGCTTCAAAAGATTCTTTAACTTGCCTCAATTTTCAAAGGAGTGCCGCGTGGAGGTGGGGGTGAGCTCTCTGGCGACCTGACATCCTTGGAGTATTATAAATAATATAATGTTTCTTTTTTTTGGGTTGAACGGGCAGCGCAGCCATATGAGTATAAGAGGAGGAGGGGAGCGAAGCCAGTGTGTGAGAGAGAGAACTCGCAGCTCTAATGCTCTTAGCGTAGCCCATGTGATAGGGAGAGCTGCGTGGTTCTGTAGCTCTCAGAGAGAAGCGCAGCCAGGTGTATTAAAGTGAAAAGGAGAGCTCGCATCTCTAATGCTCTCAAAGAGCTCCGCAGTACATGTGCGCAGCTCATGTTTGTAGAGAGGAGAAAACGTAGCCTTCTGTAGTATACAGAGTGTGTGGGAAAGCTGCGTGGTTCTGTAGTATACAGAGTGTGTGGGAAAGCTGCGTAGCCAGAGTGTGAGAGGAAGCTTGTGTTCTGATGCTCTCAGAGGGCAGCGCAGACCATGTGTGTAGAGAAGGGGCGTAGCTGTAGTCATCAAAGGAGTGATAGGGAGAACTTGCAGCTCTAATGCTCTCAGAGAGCTGCGCAGCACTCTCTATTGGTGTAGGAGGGGAGCTGTAGTTTTCAAAAGGTGTGAGAGGGAGAGCTCATTGCTCTAATGCTCTCAGAAAGCTGCGCAGTATTTTGTATGGTTGTGTGTAGGAGGGAAGGAGAAGCTGCAACGCCACTTGTATGAATGAAGAGAAGGTGCCACGCATAAAGAATGCAGCTCTCTGTCATGATGACAGCCCATGCAATGTAAGTGACGGCTGGCCAGTTTTTTTTGTTCTCTTCTTTGTGAAATAACTCATATATATATGAGGAATCACCAATTTGTGGCTTTAGAAAACCCATGTATATGATAACCAGCTCTCTGATTTTGTGGAAAGCTCATGTGTATGAGAAAGACAGCCCTCTGGTTTTGCTTAAGAGAATATGTATGTATGGTGGTACGCTTCTTCAACAGACAGACTGAAGACCATAAAGTGATTGTGCCTCCTAGTCACACACTGCTTGCCAGGTTGGGAGAATTGAAGTTCCTTACTGATGTTGTCTTTTCTTGGGAAACTGAAGTTTTGCAGAAAGCTCATACTTGATGGAATGTAACCTACTTTATGTCAAGTGGTTCTCTCACCATTTCTCTGTGGTGATCATTTTGCTTATGGCTGTGAGCCTATTTCATAATAAGGGTGCACCCCTATATGCATATGTATCAATTGAGTAAAGGGTGGCAGATGTTGATGTGCCCATCTCCCCTTGCATGTCTTGATCAAATGTATGTAGGCTCCCTCCAGTTATTTAGAAAATTGAATGAGGGTAGAGACAAGGTTTCATGCTTAAGATGTTAAATGTTGTGTCAGCTCACTGAGTAGCTGACTGGTGCCCCTTTTTCTTGATGTTGGTGTGTACTCTGAACTGTGGAAAGGCATTGCTATAGAGGTGTTCCGTGTCTCTCCGCCTCCCTTCACAGTTTTTGGTGCCCCCACTGAGGAGCATTCCAAGAACCTTCAGTTTACAAGACTGAAAACATGTGCATGTGATTAATCTCAGTGAATGACTGCTGTGCCAGGACAGTTGTGTGACAGATGCCTTCTAAATCTGTGCTATATTAGCTTGGTTTGACAGCCAATTGAAATATGGTTTACAGGCTGAAATTCTTGGGATTGGTGCCGTTTCACAGTTGATGTGTTGCCTAAAAATTCTGGTAGAATCGGGAAATTAGCCAGTTGTGCCTCTTGGGAGTTGGATGGCCACTCTCAATGGATAATCACAACGGACCTCAATTTACTCCTTTCCATTTTACCCAAAGAATTCAGATAAATGTTCATGTGGACAGAAAAATTTTCTTTCAATAGCGTATGGCATATATGTTTGGGCCAGAAAGACTGAGGGAAATATTGGAGTCTCCTTTGCCTGTGGTAATTCCAATTATTAACTATGCAAATTCGTTTGATGTGCATGTGTTCATCCTCTTCTAAACCAAAAGTGTTTTGAAGTTTTTTCTGAGAATTGAGTTAGTAGAGGGTTTTGTTTTTGCATCTGTGTCAAAAGGGTTTTTTATTGGGTAGCAATGGCTTTCCCTTATCCAGAGTTTCATGGAAAAAGTGATGAGAATGTGGAAGAGTTCTTAGAAAACATGGAAGTTGCGTGCATAAGCAACCATATCCAGATACCCGCTCAAATGTTACGCCTTTTGCAAATCTGTTTGAAGGGTGATGCACGGAGCTGGTGTAAGGGTTATGAGGAGGAGTTGCAGAGGGCTGATCCACCTATGCCATTGACATGGGATAATGTCCGACAGGCTTTAACAGCACAGTTTGTGAAGGTGAAAGATCCAGACAAAGTTTGGCATGAAATACAAGAATTGAGACAAAGAAAAGCGGAGCCCATTGATGATTACATCAAGAAGTTTTCCATATTATGGGAGAGCTTGTGTCAAGCCTTGCAGCCACAAGTGCCTCCACCAGATATGATGAAGAAGAACCGGTTCTTGGTTGGCCTCAAGGAAAACCTACGTTGGAGGGTAGAACTGAAGAAGCCAAGAACATACGAGGATGCATTGGAGGTGGCAAGGAACAAAGAGTGGAAGTTGAATAGATTAACTCAATTGGGAGTGAGCTCACTACCTATGGTGTCAGAGATGAAGCAAATGGATTCAATGCAAAGTCGGGTTCCAGAGGAGGTTCATCCGGCAGATGCGGTTTCAGTAGCTACTCAAGTTGTGCCAGCAATGGTCACTACTGCAGCACAAGATGATGAACTGAGGCAAGACTTGAGGCAAGTGGTTGATTTGATGAAGAATCTCAGCCTAAATATGTTAAATAATGTGGGAAATAATCGAGGTCGTATGAGACTTGCAAATCAGCCAGGAGGTGAAGGACAACCAAAGAATGGTTTTGGTGGACAGAACAACGGCAGGGGTTGGAGGCAGTTGCCCACATGCTATAACTGTGGAGAGCTTGGCCACATCAGCCCACAATGTGATAAACCACCAAGAATGGGTGGAGATATGTATCCATTGCCTGCACAGTTGCCAAACCAGTCAAATGACTATGGCATTGAGATTAAGGGTGAGGCAGGACCTAGTGGACTGACCAAGGAGGACAAGGGAAAGACAAAAGTGTTAAGTGTTGTCACCTTGGAGAAGGCAGCAATGTTAGAAGATACATTAGTAATGCCTATTAGGAAGAGAACCACAGAGGATAAAGAAGGAAGAAATGAAGCAGGTCCCAGTAGGAAGAAAGGGAAGAGTCATGAGGGTGAAGATGTGAAAGCTAAAAGGAAAAGGAGAGCCCGCCAAAAATTTCACGTCTCAGATTTTCCACTAGGGGAAGGGCAGGATAGCTACGACTTGAAACAGGACCTGAGCAGTAGGAAGGCAGACATGACCTTTGGACAACTAGTGGAAATGATACCGAAGCTGAAGCGCCAATGGAAGAAACTAGTCAGCCCGCTGGGGAAGGAACCCAACAGAGGGTCAGTGAGAGTGTTGGCCATTGATGAGTCTTCAGACATTTGTCCCATAGTGGATGTTTGGCACAAGAGGAAGAATCTTGGGCAAGGATACGTGGATGGTGGTGCACAAATTTGTGTAATCACTCAAACATGTGTAGAAAAGATGGGCCTGACAGTAGAAGGAGTTTCAGGATTCCGCATACGACTGGCAAACCATCAAAAGATCAAGTGTCTAGGGGTAGTGAAGAGCTTGGAAATCGAAGCTTATGCAGTCAAAACGGTAGTAGATTTCCATGTTATGCCAGCAAGATTAGGGGCTTATCCTATCATCCTTGGAAGACCATGGCTACGCGCAGTGCGGGCCGTTCAAGATTGGAGACATGGTACAATCAGTTTATATGGGGAGACAGGGGGCAAAAGATTATTTGACATGAGTAGCAGGAAGCCACTAGATGAAGATTATGAAGAAGGGGAGAATTCAAGTGGTGAAGAGTCTTCCACTGTGTCAGATGGGGACAGTGGCACCACCACTAGTAGTGAGGGAGAGGTAAATGTGGCATTTCTGATGGTGGACAGGGTCTTTGAACAGACCAGCATAGTCGCATCCATGAAGGGGATTGAAGATGAGTCTAAGGGCCCATATGAGGTGATTGAAGAGCTAATGCAACCCCAGGTGAAGCCACACGAGAAACACAAATTGATGGCCAGGATGATTAGCACAGATCTCTCAGTCGTGGAGAAGGAGAAGTATTTAAAGATGTTGTCAACATATCCAGATTTATTCATCACATCGCATGAAGAAGTTCGGGGCTTCAAAGGGGAAGATTTGCACATAGAGCTAAAGGAAGGAGCCAAGCCAGTACGTCAAAGATTAAGGAGAATGGGTCCAGAACAGATGAAGGCTTTGCGAGAAGAGGTGGACAAACTACTAAAGGCTGGTTTTATATGCCCTGTGGAGACAACAGAGTGGGTGAGCCCAGTCGTGGTCACTCCAAAAAAGGACGGAAAATGGAGGGTTTGTGTGGATTTCAAACCTTTGAATGTAGCCACAAAGAAGGATCCATACCCACTACCTTTCATTGATCAAATCCTGGATTCAGTGGCGGGTCATGAAAGATACAGTGTGTGTGATGGGTTTTCAGGCTACTTCCAGTTGAAGATTGCTCCAGAGGATCAGAAGAAAACTACTTTCATTACGCCATGGGGCTGCTTTTGCTATACAGTACTACCATTTGGGCTAACAAATGGTCCAGCTCACTATCAAAAGAGAGCAAATTGGGCGCTTCTGCCATTCATTGGAAAATGTGTACAGGATTTCATTGATGATTTTTGTGTCTATAGCACACGAATGGATCACTGTGAAAAGCTTGAAATGGTGCTGGAACGATATAATGATTGTGGTGGCCAACTCAATCCCAAGAAGTGTTTCTTTGCAAAACCAAGGGTAAAATTGTTGGGTCATATGGTGTCAGAAAATGGCATTGAGGCTGATCCAGACAAGGTCAAGGCAATCATGCTTCTTCCTTCTCCAGAGTCTACAAAACAGTTGGCAACATTCATTCAGAAGGTAAAGTACATGGCAAGATTCATTTCATTGTCCTCACAGCTTTTATATCCATTACAACAGGTGGCAAAGCACAATCCTTTGCAATGGGATGACAAGTGTGAAGAGGAGTTTCGGAGAGTCAAAGAAGTCTTAGGGGAGATGACAGCGGTGCAGGCTCCAAATTGGGAACAGGTTTTTTATGTGAATCCTTCAGTAGGAGAGGATGCTATTGGTGCTATGTTGCTGCAAAAAGGGAAGGGGAGCCAATATATGCACCCCGTCTATTGTGCTAGTAGGGTAAAGTCAGTAGAGTAGAGAGGGGAGTGTCAGAAATAGAGTTGGTGATGGTAAGTGTGGTGTTTGCTTGCCGACGGTTTCGCCAATATCTTTCGACAAAGCCATTTGTATTCCTAACTAGCTACACATTCTTGCCTCAGCTCATCAATGGTGTAAACATGTCTAAGGCAGTGAAAAAGTGGGTGATTGAATTGCAGGAGTTTGAGTTCTCTTTCTTGGTGGAAGAAAGCAACAGAGCAACTTTGGCAGACTTGTTAACTTATAAGGAAAACCCTTTGCTTGTCAAAGAGGAAAGTGTTAGAAAGGTAGAAAATGTGGCAGAAGTAAGCAATGCTCATGTTTTGTTCTTTGACGGTTCATACAGGAAGAGCCATGATGCAGCTTCTGGTGGTATAGCTCTTTATGACCAGCAAGGTAAGCTGATTTGTAAAAAGGGATTCAAAGTTGATGCTCATACTAACAATGAAGCAGAGTATTCTACATTGGAAGCAGGGCTAAACATTTCCATTAAGCATGGTGTAAAGAGACTATGCATAAGAGGTGATTCTCTACTGGTGGTAAAGCAAATACTAGGAGTATGGAAGAGCAAAAACCCTGCATTGAGGAACAAGTGTTTCAAGATCAAGAGCTTGTTGAAGGAGTTTGAAGCATGGGGCATTCGGCATGTGGAGCGTTCTCTTAATACAGAAGCATATGAAGCAGCACAGGGAATGATTGGCGAGCTATATGTGTTAAAAG
The DNA here is from genome assembly GCF_041138505.1 of Cibotium barometz. NCBI lineage: Eukaryota > Viridiplantae > Streptophyta > Polypodiopsida > Cyatheales > Cibotiaceae > Cibotium > Cibotium barometz. Next base: position 37,455,957 of record NC_141065.1, read on the forward strand.
CAGATCTGCCACTTTATCGGGGTCGTGAAAGTCTGACACTGGAAGAAGAGTTTTTGTTGACAGGAGTCATTCCCAAGGACATTGAGAAGGCAAAGAAATAAGGGTTTGTACGCAGAGCTTGCAAATACAAGCTCATTGGTGACACCTTATACATGCAAGGGGCTGACTTGGTGTTAAGGCGTGTACCATGGAAGGAAGAGCTGTACAGAGTGCTTGAGGAGAATCATGAAGGAGCATGCGGTGGCCACTTTGCATTTAAAATCACATTGCACAAAATCTTACAGGAGGGTTACATATGGCCAAGTATACAAAAAGATATGCATCACTGGTGTAGCTCATGCAAAAGGTGCCAGGCATTTGGGAAACGAGTTTTAAAACCAGAGTTGCGCAAGACGATTTTGGCCTTTGACATTTTTGAGAAGTGGGGAATCGATGCAGTAGGACCCTTACCCATTACCAGCAGGGGGAAGAGTTATATTTTGACAGCTGTGGATTATCTTTCCAGGTGGGCAGAAGCTAGAGCAGTGAAGCAAATTACTGCAAGAGATGTTGCAAAGTTTGTTTATGAAGACATCTGCTGTAAATTTGGGGTGCCCTTGGAGCTTCTTTCTGATCAAGGGCCTGGTTTTAGAGCTGACTTGCTAGAATACTTGTGTGCCAAAATGCGGATTAAGCATAATTTTACTACTCCTTATTACCCGCAGTGCAACGGTTTGAATGAAAGATTCAATGGTGAACTTGTACACATTCTTGCAAAGGTGACAGAACATCAGGGCAAGAATTGGGATCTGGAGCTGTTCAGTGCTTTATGGGCTTATCGTACATCGGTGAAGACAAGCACAGGTTTTACACCTTTTCACTTAGTGTATGGCAAAGAAGCTTTGTTACCTGTGGAAGTTGAGTTGCCTGCAGTTAAAATGTTAGAAAAGCTGCTAGGGCCTTCTAGCAACACATTTAAAGAGAGACTCTTACAGTTGCAAGAGGTTCAGCTGGACAGGATGAGTGCCTTCTTGGAACATTATGAGAAGATGCAAAATAGGGCATTGACAAAGATAAATGAGAAGATTAAGAAGAAGGGTATTGAGGAAGGTGATTTGGTGCTACGCTATAATAGTAAGCTGGATAAAACCTTTCAAAAGAAATTCCAAGTGAAATGGGAGGGGCCCTTCAGAGTGATGAATTGCTTTGCTAATGGCACATATCAATTGGCTGACCTTGATGGGACCCCACATGTATCAAGGGTGAATGGTTTGCGTCTCAAGCTATATCATGCACGACTGATGATGGTAGACAAGGATGAAAGAATTGAAGAAGTGAAAAACAGTGTCTTTGAGAACATGGCAATATCAGATGCATTGAGTCTCACGACACTGTTTTCTGCTGACCATGAATGATCTAGCAGGCTAGGGGATGGGCAAACTATGTTAGGTATTTTTTGGTAATATTTTCTTGGCATGTGTACACACTCATGCATGGCATCTACAAATAAAGGGTGTCCATCTCCAAGGGCTAAAAGGGGTATAAGACCACATGTGAACGGATCTAACAAAAATATGCAATGTGTACAGTTAGTTATTGGTTTACCTTGATAAATGGGAAATGGAAGGGGTGTGAGATGAGAATCAGTTTCACAAGGCAGGTTTTAGCACTATCATATGTGGACAAGGTTGTTGACAAATAATGTGAGCATGCAGAGCACTATTTTTTTAAAAGCTGGACAGGGACCCGTTAGAGGAGGTCAGCTACAGTACCGGTCCTTGGCATTTCATGGGAAACAAAGGTGTATGTGGTGCAAAGTCTTCCTTGAATGAAAGAGTCACCTTGGGATTTAATACAAGGCTTGCTAAAAATGGAAGGTGGCCTTGGATTGCTTCAAACGATTCTTCAACTTGCCTCAATTTTCAAAGGAGCGCCGTGTGGAGGTGGGGGTGAGCTCTTTGGCGACCTGACATCCTTGGAGTATTATAAATAATATAATGTTTCTTTTTTTTGGGTTGAACGGGCAGCGCAGCCATATGAGTATAAGAGGAGGAGGGGAGCGAAGCCAGTGTGTGAGAGAGAGAACTCGCAGCTCTAATGCTCTTAGCGTAGCCCATGTGATAGGGAGAGCTGCGTGGTTCTGTAGCTCTCAGAGAGAAGCGCAGCCAAGTGTATTAAAGTGAAAAGGAGAGCTCGCATCTCTAATGCTCTCAGAGAGCTGCGCAGTACATGTGCGCAACCCATGTTTGTAGAGAGGAGAAAACGTAGCCTTCTGTAGTATACAGAGTGTGTGGGAAAGCTGCGTGGTTCTGTAGTATACAGAGTGTGTGGGAAAGCTGCGTAGCCAGAGTGTGAGAGGAAGCTTGTGTTCTAATGCTCTCAGAGGGCAGCGCAGACCATGTGTGTAGAGAAGGGGCGTAGCTGTAGTCGTCAAAGGAGTGATAGGGAGAACTTGCAGCTCTAATGCTCTCAGAGAGCTGCGCAGCACTCTCTATTGGTGTAGGAGGGGAGCTGTAGTTTTCAAAAGGGGTGAGAGGGAGAGCTCATTGCTCTAATGCTCTCAGAAAGCTGCGCAGTATTTTGTATGGTTGTGTGTAGGAGGGAAGGAGAAGCTGCAACGCCACTTGTATGAATGAAGAGAAGGTGCCACGCATAAAGAATGCGGCTCTCTGTCATGATGACAGCCCATGCAATGTAAGTGACGGCTGGCCAGTTTTTTTTGTTCTCTTCTTTGTGAAATAAATCATATATATATGAGGAATCACCAATTTGTGGCTTTAGAAAACCCATATATATGATAACCAGCTCTCTGATTTTGTGGAAAGCTCATGTGTATGAGAAAGACAGCCCTCTGGTTTTGCTTGAGAGAATATGTATGTATGGTGGTACGCTTCTTCAACAGACAGACTGAAGACCATAAAGTGATTGTGCCTCCTAGTCACACATTGCTTGCCAGGTTGGGAGAATTGAAGTTCCTTACTGATGTTGTCTTTTCTTGGGAAACTGAAGTTTTGCAGAAAGCTCATACTTGATGGAATGTAACCTTGTTTATGTCAAGTGGTTCTCTCACCATTTCTCTGTGGTGATCATTTTGCTTATGGCTGTGAGCCTATTTCATAATAAGGGTGCACCCCTATATGCATATGTATCAATTGAGTAAAGGGTGGCAGATGTTGATGTGCCCATCTCCCCTTGCATGTCTTGATCAAATGTATGTAGGCTCCCTCCAGTTATTTAGAAAATTGAATGAGGGTAGAGACAAGGTTTCATGCTTAAGATGTTAAATGTTGTGTCAGCTCACTGAGTAGCTGACTGGTGCCCCTTTTTCTTGATGTTGGTGTGTACTCCGAACTGTGGAAAGGCATTGCTATAGAGGTGTTCCGTGTCTCTCCGCCTCCCTTCACACCGCGTACCAGGGAAAAGAGTTCCCAGGCCCCCTAGCTAGATTTTCAAGCAAATTTAACTCCAGACACACCACTTACACACCCAATATGAAATTACCTTTTTCCCAGATTCAACTGTATTTAAATCACTCATTTAATGAAATCATAGTGTTACTCATCATAAACTTCCAAGTATCCGGTTGAGTCTTAATTTCTAATCATTCCTTCATCGGAGTATCTATGGCATCATTGGCCACCAGAACACTCACCACCTGTACACTCAGGGGCCTTTTTGATAGTTCCTAGCTCATAGTACCTGGCAAATATTCACTTATAAAAATCAAGATGGAATCCTCGTTGAAGATTAGCAAGATCAACCAACAGATCCATATAAGAGAGCTATGAACGCATCAATTGAGGACCAGCAAGGTCAATCAACCAGATCCATACTCGGTTTCAGAAAACAACTCTTACTCCTTGTTCCAATATCTTCCACGACGCACGTGTGGGTATCTTTGGCAGCCCAGAGCCCGAGCACCGTATGGTCGTTTAGGATCCTTCGCAGGTCATCTAGCGCTTCACTTTTAGGCCGCTTCCTTGGTTCTGTTGACAAAACGGTAGAGGGGGAGGAGACACACACACAGGAGCAAACCCTAATGTATATTGCAAACCCTAACCATAGAGGGAAGCCATCTCCACTCTCACACAAAGCATAATGCCATAATCCATAATACACACGACACTATGAGTTGTGTCCACACTCATCTAACCCTAGCTAATGTCCACACACTATGACCAGCTGGACACGCAGTCATTTATGTCTCACACATGTTCCTACCTAACATGCCAGCACATAGCATAGCCGGCTCACACTGTCATCGAGCTTGAATCTCAACAGCCCCTCTCAAGCTCATGATGTACTGCCGATGAAGATGTAGATGAGCTTGGGATATCAAGACTCTCAACACTCCCCCTCAAGCTCATCCCATGTACTCCCAACATAGTACAGAAGTACTCAAACTTCTCCCTGCTAAGTGGCTTTATAAAGATATCAGCCACCTGCTCATCAGTCTTCACATACTGAAGATCAACTGTACCATCCAGCACCTTTTCTCTGACAAAGTGATAATGGACCTCTATGTGTTTGGTCCTCGCATGAAACACTGGATTCTTGGCCAACTGTATACTGCTCATGTTGTCACAATGAATGACAACTTTGCCATCAATAGACTCACATAAATCTGCCAAGAGACCCTTTAACCATACTACCTCACAAGTAGCAATGACTACACCTCTGTATTCAGCCTCTGTACTAGATAAAGCAACTGTAGGTTGCTTTTTGCTACTCCAACTCACCACGGCACTTCCAAGTGTAAAAGCATATCCACTAGTAGACCTCCTGTCATATGCGCTACCTGCCCAATCAGCATCTGTGTAACCATGTATATCCAAGCTTTTACCACTCCCATAAAGTAGACCATAATGTGCAGTGGTCTTCACATATCTCATGATGCGTCTCACTACATCCAAATGAGGCTTTCTGGGGCTCTGCATAAACTAGCTTACTAGCCCCACAGCATAACTCAAATCCGGGCGTGTGATAGTCATGTATATGAGACTACCAACCATCTTCCTATACATAGATGGATCATCCAATTCCTCGCCATAATCAGCCCGCAACTTCACATTTTGCTCCAAAGGTGTACTCATAGGCTTACACCCTGTCATGCCATACTTTGCCAACATATCCAATGCATATTGGCGCTGTACTAACCATGTACCTGCATGATCTTTGACCACTTCAATTCCAAGAAAGTATCTCAACTCACCAAGATCTTTCATGTGTCAAATTGCCCACTCAATGCTTTCTTGACATGCATCACATCTGCACCATGATCACCTATGATAATCAAGTCATCCACATAGATGACGAGTAAAACAATCCCATGCTCTGTCTTCTTCACATAGAGTGAAGAATCTGCTGTAGAAATCTGAAAACCGAGTGAGATAAGATATCTGCTCATCTTATCACTCCAAGCACAAGGTGCTTGCTTCAGACCATACAATGCCCTTTTCAATCTGCATATGTGAGTGGGATATCTTGGGTGTACATACCCTTCTGGCTGTGCCATATGTCAGGCATTTTTTTGAAAGATATTTCAGGCTCGTGTACATACGAATGCATGGTATGTGTGAAGGTTTTGCTTTTGAGGGCGTTGTCAGGTGTGCAGTGTGGATCGGTTTGGATTTGAGCCTGTTACAAGCCTGTCCGGAATGTGGTCAGTTGCGGATGATATTAGCTGCTCGATGGCTTTGATTGTGGGTGCGTCTAAGAAATAAATGGGCACTAAGTGGCATTTGAAAGTGTGGAAAGCATGGGCAAATAAATATAAATGGGCCAATGTAGCTTGGACATAGTGTGAAAATCAAAAGGAGGTGGCCATCCCTTAGGCATTAGTAGAGGAAATAAAAGAAAATGAATAATAATATAAAAACGTGGCCATAAGTGCAAAGGCCACATGGGAGCTTTAGGTGGCTGCCAACGCATATTCCAGAAGACATGCGAAGGTGGCAAGTCGGCAGCGTGCAATAGAGGAGGTGGCTGTGTTATCCTGGGGGATGGCCGGAGCGCAACTGCAGGTGTTGCAGAGGAAGGCGCAGCTGCAGTAGGCAGCGCATGAAGGGACTGGTCAGGCTGGTGTGAGACAGAGAGAGAGGCGCCTGGAGAGTGGCCATCACGCAGACGTGGGGGTCCTCGAGTGAAGCTGCAGCTTGGCGACAGAAAAGCTAGAAGACAGGGCTGCTGGGAAAGAGACGGAGGCCTCCCTTGGTGAAGGGCACCGACGAGCTACGCAGGCGTGGAGAGCACAGCTATGTGGGTTAGCTGGCGGGTGTAGAGGGTTGAGGGGCTCCCTTTGGCGCAGCTGCAAGACAAAGCAAAGGGAAGCTGCTGGTGGGCCGACGTGTGTAGAGGCCGCCTATGGGCTGATGGACGCGGTGGTTGGCGCAGAGCAAAATACAAGAAGGTCGGGTTGGTCATTCAGAGGGGAGTCGCCTGACGGAGAGCAGCGAAGTCGTGCGCAGAGGAGGTGGGGGGCTCTCTGGCGCAGCAGTAAGACAAAACCAAGGGAGAGTCGGCGCAGGCAATGCTGCTGGAGGGCCGACGTGAGAGAAGACCTCCCGTGTGGAGGCGTGTTGGTGCAGCCGCTCTGAAGGCAGCTCTCAAGGCAGTGGCTGGCGACGTGTGAAGTGAGAGTGGTCAGCGCAGAGTCGTGGGGTGAGCTGCAGACAGCAGAGGCAGACAGGCTGACAGTGTAGGAGAGAAACGAAGGGCGAAGAGCTGAGTGGCAGCCCCACAGGCGTAAGGGATGAAGGCGCAGGGCTGCTGGTGAAAAGCTGACAGCGTCAAAGGAGCTGAAGCCGTTTGGGCTGCAAGTGTGGAGGGCTGCTGGTCGACTGGGGTGGTAAAGGGGAGCCGCCTAGGAGCTGCTTTGGGTGCAGTTGCAGAGGGTGCCGACTGTGGAAGCACTGGCGGGTGCCAAGGAGCAAAGGGTGGCCGTTTGGGGTACAAGAGCGGTGACAAGCGACTGAGTGATGTGGAGCGCAGTTAAGGAGCGCTGAAAGTAGCATTGCAGAGGATGCTGAGGATAGGCTGGCTATGTGGGCCGCCTAGGAGACAGGGCTGTGGATAGCAGAGTGGCCGAGTGAAGAGAAGAGAAGAGGACAGTGTTGCTGCTTCCGGTAGCAGGGCAGATAAGCTGCTTGGGTTTGTTGCAAGCTGACAGAGGATCAGCATAGAGAGACAGAGAGAGAGATGATGGTCGAGCTACTACTGACGACACATGCAGAGTAGATGGGCTGCAGAGAGTTGAAGGTTAGCTGGTGTGGGCACCTTCTGAAGTGAGAGTGGCCGGGTTCTTTCTGGTGTGTATTGGTACAGCAGGCAGGCGAGTGGATCATGTGGTGATTGGGGATGTGGTGTATCCTCGGCAGAGTGACAGGCCTGAGTGTATCGTTTATGGTTGTGTGAGTAAGGCTTCTGTGTCGGGAGAAGTTTGTATGAAGTGTTCATTTGGGAATATATTGCTGGGTGTTTGTTTGGTCTATGGTGCCCCTGGTTTGTGTTGTCTGTCTGTGGGTGGTGAAGTGTCAGAGAGTGTTCCAGCCGATGGCTGGTGGTGCCCCCGTTCGTGTGTGTTATTCCAAGTTTGCAAGGTGGAAGGGCTATAGAGGCAAGGGTTTTCTTTCTTTTTTTCACCTCACATCCTTCTGGTGCCCCCACTGAGGATTGCTCTGGAATCTGAGGATAACTCTGGCGTTGTGCTTTGGTGTGTGTTCCACTGAGGAGAGCTCAAGGATTGGTATAGGTTGTCATGAGTTTCATGGCAGGAAGGATGAAGATGTGTGTGACTTCTTGGAGCAGATGGAGTTGGCATGCATTAGCAATCATGTGACGAATGAAGAGCAGGTACTGAGGCTGATAAGGATTTTTTTGAAGGGAGATGCCCGAAGCTGGCTTAAGGATTTTGAAGCACAGGATGCTGGTGTTTTGACCTTAGACAGGTTGAAAGAAGGCCTTTTGGAGCGTTTTCAGCAAGCGGAGGATTCTAGTGTGCTTTGGCAGGAGTTGAGCATCTTGAAGCAGGTCCATGGGCAATCACTGGACGATTTTGTGCAGGTATTTACATGTTTGTGGAGTAAGTGGTGTATGACATTGAAACAAGAAATACCTCCTATGTTTCTGAAGAAGAGCTTGTTTATTGATGGTTTGCTACCCCATTTGAGGGTCAGGGTTGAGTTGAAGAATCCCAGGTCATTTGATGATGCAGTTAGGGTTGCTAGGGAAAAGGAAGGTAAGATTTTGAAGCAGATGGAGATGGGTATTTATCCATATGAAGGTGTTGTGTCTGCAAGGGATATGCAGGTAAATTTGGTTGAGGTGAATAAAGGTTCTATGCAAGGTTTGATTAGATAGGAGCCTCAAAGGCCTATACAGGTGCAAAGAGGGATGTTTTATATGCCTTCTTATTTTTTTCCAAAGTCGTTAAAGCAGGTGCAAGTGGATGAAAAGCAGGTGAAGGAGCAAAGTGAAGATAAGGAGTTGCCAGGGGATTCTTCTTTGGATTTGGACGCTATGGCTGTACAGGACAGTGAGTTGGAAGGTTCTATTGGTGATCGTTTGGAGGATTTGGATGATATGCATGCACAGGGAAGAAAAGAGGATGATGCCTTGGGATTGGCTGATGATAAGAAGGAAGAGGAGCTGGATACAGGAGGCTTTGAGGATGATTTTTTGCCTGATACAGAAAGGGAGGAGGATGGGGTAGAGACTTCTAATGAAGTGAAGACGGTTTGTGATGCGGATGTGGAGAGTATGGAGGAAGACTCCATTATTATGGATTTTCTTGGACAGCTTGATGGTGGTTTGGTACCTGTGATGAATGGTATGGATGTTTTTCCATTGGATGCATTAAGTGCTGGGGAGTCTTTGGATGATGATACCAGGGGGGTTGGCAACACTCAAGAAGGTATGCATGTGGATTTGGCTGATGAAGACCGTTGTGAGGTGAGTATTGTGCTTGAGGATGATATCTGGGAAGTTGCTAGCCTGGATGAACAGGAGCCAGAGGTGGACATGGATGCAGATATGGTTGAGAATGTGACAAAGGCTTCTATGCGGGTTGCTGAAATGCTGAAGGCAAAGTGCATGGATGACAAGGGGTCTGAACTAGTTGAGCTGTATGGTTGTGAAGAGATGCCTGAAGTGCAGGAACTGGAAGTGCTTATGGACACTACTGTTGGAGAGGATCTGGATTTTGGTGTGCATAGAGGTCAAGATGCTGGAACCTGGCCTTCGCTGGTGTTGATGAATGGGATGCTAAATGCTGGAATGCCACAGGTTTTGAAAACAGGGAGGTTGGTTGTGGGTGAAGAGCAAAGGCTTGAAGATAATGCTGTGTGGTTAGAGTCTGTGAATGCTGATCAGGTGATGGACAGAAATGATTTTGTGATGCGCGTGGTTTTGATGTTTGGTGTGCAGTGATGCAGCCATGGTGTTTCAAAGATATTGGGGAATGGGATGCTGACTTGCGGTTTCCTTTTGATCCAGGTGTGGACTTATGTTTTTTGCTGCTGAGCATGAATGCTCTAGCAGATGGGGGTGGCAAAGTATGTCAGGCGTTTTTTTGAAAGATATTTCGAGCTCGTGTACATACGAATGCATGGTATGTGTGAAGGTTTTGCTTTTGAGGGCGTTGCCAGGTGTGCAGTGTGGATCGGTTTGGATTTGAGCCTGTTACAAGCCTGTCCGGAATGTGGTCAGTTGCGGATGATATTAGCTGCTCGATGGCTTTGATTGTGGGCGCGTCTAAGAAATAAATGGGCACTAAGTGGCATTTGAAAGTGTGGAAAGCATGGGCAAATAAATATTAATGGGCCAATGTAGCTTGGACATAGTGTGAACATCAAAAGGAGGTGGCCATCCCTTAGGCATTAGAGGAAATAAAAGAAAATGAATAATAATATAAAAACGTGGCCATAAGTGCAAAGGCCACATGGGAGCTTTAGTAGGTGGCTGCCAACGCATATTCCAGAAGACAGGCGAAGGTGGCGAGTCGGCAACGTGCAATAGAGGAGTTGGCTGTGTTGTCCTAGGGGATGGCCGGAGCGCAACTGCAGGTGTTGCAGAGGAAGGCGCAGTTGCAGTAGGCAGCGCATGAAGGAACTGGTCGGGCTGGTGTGAGACAGAGAGAGAGGCGCCTGGAAAGTGGCCATCGCGCAGACGTGGGGGTCCTCGAGTGAAGCTGCAGCTTGGCGACAAAAAAGCTAGAAGACAGGGCTGCTGGGAAAGAGACGGAGGCCTCCCTTGGTGAAGGGCGCCGAGGAGCTACGCAGGCGTGGAGAGCACAGCTATGTGGGTTAGCTGGCGGGCGTAGAGGGTCGAGGGGCTCCCTTTGGCGCAGCTACAAGACAAAGCAAAGGGTAGCTGCTGGTGGGCCGACGTGTGTAGAGGCCGCCTATGGGCTGATGGACGCGGTGGTTGGCGCAGAGCAAAATACAAGAAGGTCGGGTTGGTCATTCAGAGGGGAGTCGCCTGGCGGAGAGCAGCGAAGTCGTGCGCAGAGGAGGTGGGGGCTCTCTGGCGCAGCAGTAAGACAAAACCAAGGGAGAGTCGGCGCAGGCAGTGCTGCTGGAGGGCCGACGTGAGAGAAGACCTCCCGTGTGGAGGCGTGTTGGTGCAGCCGCTCTGAAGGCAGTGGCTGGCGACGTGTGAAGTGAGAGTGGTCAGCGCAGAGTCGTGGGGTGAGCTGCAGCAGAGGCAGAAAGGCTGACAGTGTAGGAGAGAAGCGAAGGGCAAAGAGCTGTGAGTGGCAGGCGCAAGGGATGAAGGCACAGGGCTGCTGGTGAAAAGCTGACAGCGTCAGAGGAGCTGAAGCCGTTTGGGCTGCAAGCGTGGAGGGCTGCTGGTCGACTGGGGTGGTAAAGGGGAGCCGCCTAGGAGCTGCTTTGTGCAGTTGCAGAGGGTGCCGACTGTGGAAGCACTGGCGGGTGCCAAGGAGCAAAGGGTGGCCGTTTGGGGTACAAGAGCAGTGACGAGCAACTGAGTGATGTGGAGCGCAGTTAAGGAGCGCTGAAAGTAGCATTGCAGAGGATGCTGAGGACAGGCTGGCTGGTGTGGGCCGCCTAGGAGACAGGGCTGTGGATAGCAGAGTGGGTGCCGAGTGAAGAGAAGAGAAGAGGACCGTGTTGCTGCTTTTGGTGGTGGGCCGGTAGCAGGGCAGATAAGTTGCTTGGGTTTGTTGCGAGCTGACAGAGGATCAGCATAGAGAGACAGAGAGAGAGATGATGGTCGAGCTGCTGCTGACGACACATGCAGAGTAGATGGGCTGCAGAGAGTTGAAGGTTAGCTGGTGTGGGCGCCTTCTGAAGTGAGAGTGGCAGGGTTCTTTCTGGTGTGTATTGGTACAGCAGGCAGGCGAGTGGATCATGTGGTGATTGGGGATGTGGTGTATCCTCAGCAGTGACAGGCCTGAGTGTTTTGTTTATGGTTGTGTGAGTAAGGCTTTTGTGTCGGGAGAAGCTTGTATGAAGTGTTCATCTGGGAATATATTGCTGGGTGTTTGTTTGGTCTATGGTGCCCCTGGTTTGTGTTGTCTGTCTGGCGTGGGTTGGGTGGTGAAGTGTGAGAGAGTGTTCCAGCCGGTGGCTGGTGGTGCCCCCGTTCGTGTGTGTTATTCCAAGTTTGCGAGGTGGAAGGGCTATAGAGGCAAGGGTTTTCTTTCTTTTTTTCACCTCACACCATACAATGCCTTTTTCAATCTGCATATGTAAGTGGGATATCTTGGGTGTACATACCCTTCTGGTTGTGCTATATACACTTCCTCTTGTAGATCTCCATTTAGAAATGCATTCTTGACATCCATTTGATGCATTTCCCAGCCATTAGCTGCAGCCATAGCAATGACTGCTCTCACTGTGCCCATCTTAGCCACTGGACTAAAGGTTTCATCATAGTCCAAACCTTGGGTCTGTGCATAACCCTTTGCTACCAATCTTGCTTTATGTCTCTCAATAGAACCATCAGATTTGCACTTCACTTTGTAAACCCATTTACATCCAATAACATTCTTGTCCTTTGGTAATACAACCAAGTCCCATGTATCATTATGGACCAATGCATCCATCTCCACATCCATTGCTTTCTCCCATACATGCTCTCCAATAGCCTCTGTATAGCATGTAGGTTCCACATGCTTCACCATAGATGTTATATATGCATAGTGTATAGAAAAATCTCGATATGACAATCTATCAACTGGATATCTGACTCTTTGGGATCTCCGCAATGCTTGTGGGTCACTCTGTACACCTGTAACTCTAGCATGTGGTGGCACATATCTATCCTGCCTAGCACCAGGTGTGCGTAAAACAGGTATGCCAAGCTCCTCATCCAAACTCTCTGAACTCATAACCTGTGATTCCAATTCCTTCGACTTTCTTCTTTCCTTTATCCATAGCACTACTCCCAGTGCTCACACTCTCATGCCTCAAACGTCCTGACCATGGACGTACAGTACTACTCTCAGCTTTTGCTGCTGGCCCAGACATAGAAGTAGAACTAGAACTTGCTTGTGGCAAGTTCACAGGCACATCAGCCTCAAGTGACTCAATGACACCCTCATCTTTTGCTTTGTACCAACTAGCAAGCTCATCAAACACCACATCTCGTGAGATGACCACTTGTCTAGTTTGTGGATTATAACATTTGTATGCCTTTCGATCCTGTGCATATCCAACAAATATACATTTCTCTACCTTAGGTTCCAATGTCCTTCTTTCATCAGGCACATGTACATAAGCTATGCATCCAAATACTTTGAGGTGTCCAATGTCTGGCCTATAACTTGTAAGCCGCATCTCTGGCATGCTTCCATGAATGGCTGTTGTAGGTGTTTTGTTCAGTATATACACTGCAGTAGCACATGCTTCTGCCCAATAGTAATCTGGCATGCTCTTTTCATTGAGTTTCACCCTAGCCACTTCACATATGACTCTATTCTTTCTCTCAGCCACACCATTCTGCTGAGGTGTATACCTACAAGTCAATTGTCTTCTTATTCCATGCTTCCTCAAGAAATGCTCAAAAGCCTTTGAGGTGTATTCACCACCTCCATCTGTCCTCAAACATTTAATCCAATAGCCATATTGCTTTTCTGCAAAAGCTTTGAAATCCATGAACTTTTCCAATACTTCACTCTTCTCTCTGAGAAAGTATATCCATGTCATCCTGCTGAAATCATCTATGAATGTCACATAGTATAGAGTGCCTTTGATAGATGGGTTTTGTGCAGGACCCCATACATCACTATGTATGATCTCAAGTGGCCTGCTACTCATATTTCCTTCTCTAGGAAACCTCAACCTTGCCTGCTTTCCAAACTGACAGGCTTCACAAACATGCATATGTCCATCATATTTGAATCTAGGCAATCCAATGACAATGCCTCTTGTTTGCATGTTCTTTAATCTCTGTATATTGACATGTCCAATCCTCTTATGACACATATCAATATCCTGTACCACATTTCTGCTCTTAGAGAACATGGCTGATTTTAGCTCAAGAATTCCAGCATCCAGCTTAAACAATCTGCCTTCTTTCTTGCCTTTAGCAATGACTCTACACCCATGTTTGAAATCCTCAACGAAGAAACCAAACTCGTTGAAATGAACCTGTAATCCTTGTTCCACCATTTGACCAACTGAGGCCAAGCTTTTTGTGATAGAAGGCACATACAACACATCTGACATAGACTTTTTTTGACCATTGTGCATAACCAATGGTACACTTCCAACATGTGTAATGACATGCTGGGTATCATCACCTGTCTCCACATAGCCTTTCACATCCATAGGCTTCATATGCTCAAACCATTCACCACGACATGTCATATGGTTTAATGCTCCTAAGTCCATATACCATGTGTCATCATTCTCAGCATTCGTCGTCATCATAGAACCCACAACATGTTTCATGGCAAACAAATGATTTGCAGTGCCATCATTACTGCTTGATGCATAGTTTCCACCATGTTGTGCATAATTTCCACCATAATGACCCCACCACGTTGTGCTCTACCCCCTCTCAAATCATTCTGTTTGCGGAAACAATCTCTCGCCATATGACCATATTTGCCACAGTAATGGCATTCCACATCTTGCATAGAATTTTGTTGGCCTTGCCAACGTCCTCTACCACGGGGGTTACCTCTGCCTCTCTGAGGTGCATATCCACGACCACCTCGAGCACCATATGAAGGCTGAAAATTCTGCTGTGGTGACCTGTCCTGCCATCCACAACCATTACCACCACGTCCACGTGATGTGAATCTCCCCCTGCCTCTAAAGCCTTTGTGCGAGTAGAAAGCCTGATTTCTGCCATTATCATGATGGCTAGTAGATGCATCTAGAAATGAATCACTGAGTTTGATTTCCTCAACCAGCAAGAGTGAAACCAACTCATCAAAGTCTGGTAAACCTGTACTCCTCAGTGAGATAGATGTATCAAAAGATTTATATTCCTTGCCAAGACCACGCAAGGTAATATCCACCAAATCATCATCAGGCATGGGGGCATTTATTATGGCCAATGCATCTGCAAACTTCTTGATTTCTTGCACATAATCATGTATGCTCCTTTTATTCCTTTTCACATGACGTATCTGCTGTCGCAACTGAGACTTGAGAGCACTCGTATCTGTATCAAACATCTTGACCAAAGTATCCCATGCATCTTTGGGATTCTCAGCATCCTGTATGTGTATGAGCATAGCATCAGAAATACATATAGACAGATAATGCAGCACTTCTCTCAGACCATTGCTTATGAGCAATAAGTTGCTGCTGTGTAGGTTGTCGAGGTAGCTCAGGCTCTGGCTCAGCACCTGTAATGAGATTCCAAAATCCTTTTCCTTTCAAGAAACTTTTTATCCTGTACTTCCATGCCTGGAAGTTCTTCCTATCCAGCTTTTCACCAACAATCTGTACTGGATTATCTGACATCTTTGCTTAATGTGCACCTTCCGCACTCTTCCAAATCTGTAAATGAGCCTTCCTCAGCTCAACCACACTCCAATGAGTGTTCCAGATACTCCAAAGTAACCACAAATCTTCAAATTTGATGCAGAAAATCAACCTGTATGCATCCAAGGTGAACTGACTCACGCAGTCCGAGATACCCTGTTTTGATGCGCTTCCACGGCTCCAAATCACAATGTAGTGGTGCAATCAAGTATGGACAACTTGCATTGACACCTAAACAACCTCAATGTAGAGTATCAACACCATCTGACATGTGTACATATCAATTTTTGAAAACCCCTTTCTCTGTTTTGGGAAAAACCAGAAAAACCAGAAAAACGAGTAGTAAAATGGCTCTAATTTCTTCAATATTTGTCCAAATTGAGCAACCAGGCATTCATTAGCTTAGCAATAGTGTCCATCAACTCCATGTAGGATGAATTTGTCCAATTGTATAAGACCAAAGATTAATTGCTCAATTAAAAATGCTCTGTTTCTCTGCAACCAGTGGACAATCTGTTTAATCAGCTCATTCGCAGCTCAATTAAGCATCATTCATCAAACCAACCATGTAGCCCTCTTCTCAACTATGTATAGCAACCAATTGCTAAAGCAATTGTGAAAGTAATCAACCAACCAAGTATTAATTGGCCTCCTCGCTCCAAAAAGATCAAATTCTGCTCTGTTTTCTCTGTGCTGGTTGCGCCGCCTGCATTTGAGGGTTTTGGGAGAGTTTGTGTTGATAATTGATGATGGTATTGAGTGCCCAAGACACCTAGGTATGTGTGCAACCAATCAATGGTTGGATTTTAGACAAAAACACGCTCCAAATGCATCAATTTTCGACTTACTTTTCTCTGTTTTGTGAGAGCTCAAAAACCAGAGTTTTTCACTCAATCAAAAGCATGTAAATTGCTCCAAAATTTGTTTAAGGCTTGCATAGGGGTTGCCAATACATCCCTCTTTGTCAAATACATGTGTCTTTTGCCAGAATCACTTCTATTTCACCATACATCAGTGTTTCCAAGCTTTAATGGAAAGCTTCCAAAAAACCAGAATTTCTCTTTGCTTTGATTTGCTTTGTTTTTGCCTGTATCACCTGCAATCCGCTCAAGGATGTTTAGAAGACCTTACCCGGTAGGCCAAGCTCTCAGATCTGATAAGAATCGGTGTGTTCCAAGATTCACAGCTCCAATGGCTAGCTTCACAGCTTCTCTTCACAGCTTCTTCTCCCTCTTCACTCACTCACTCATAAACCCTAATAAACAGCACAAGGCTCTGATACCATGTTGAAAGAACGGTAGAGGGGGAGGAGACACACACACATGAGCAAACCCTAATGTATATTGCAAACCCTAACCATAGAGGGAAGCCATCTCCACTCTCACACAAAGAGGGAAGCCATCTCCACTCTCACACAAAGCATAATGCCATAATCCATAATACACACGACACTATGAGTTGTGTCCACACTCATCTAACCCTAGCTAATGTCCACACACTATGACCAGCTGGACACGCGGTCATTTATGTCTCACACATGTTCCTACCTAACATGCCAACACATAGCATAGCTGGCTCACACTGTCATCGAGCTTGAATCTCAACAGGTTCCTTATCCACCGCACCGGAAGCTCACCATTTAAATTGAATCGAGGCTGGTCAAGACCTTAGCCGACCTTGCTATGCGAGACGTCCTCCGTTGACTCTTCGTCAGCTGTTGCAACTTTATCAGGTAGGTCTCCACAGCCACATTCTCAAGACAGTCAAAATGCTTCCCCAGCATTCTTGACATAAAATAGTCATTTACAAACAGTTCACAAATACAGTTTCTATAATGAACTCTCGTCTTTCTAGATTGTTCCACATCAATCCATATTACTTAACCCAAATCCAAATCATATACGTATCCATTCTTAACTAGATACATCATTTTCCATCCCATCACATTAGATTCATTCACTTCACATAAGATCCATTCCTATCTTTCTTAAATTTCATTACGTCTCATCATATCCATTTCTCATTCATTCACATCTTATATCATTCATTCACATTCTGATTCACATGACATCTCATCTCATCCATTCGCTCATATCAACGTCATATCCTTTCACATACATATTCGCATTCATTATTTCCTTTGGTGTATCTATTGTGACTCCTTAATGTAAGATAATTGCAGTAGATCTTGTTAACCCTAGAATTAGGACTGGTTGTCTTCACACTTTGTTGATGATGTGACTTTCACCTATACCATTGAATAGGTTTTGTGTGAATCCAGCCAACTTTCTTCTTGCCTTTATCCATAGCACTACTCCCAGTGCTCACACTCTCATGCCTCAAACGTCCTGACCATAGACGTACACTGCTACTCTCAGCCTCTGCTACTGGCCCAAACATAGTAGTAGAACTAGAACTTGCTTGTGGCAGGCACATCAGCCTCAAGTGACTCAATGACTCCCTCATCTTTTGCTTTGTACCAACTAGCAAGCTCATCAAACACCACATCTCGTGAGATGACCACTTGTCTAGTTTGTGGATTATAACATTTGTATGCCTTTCGATCCTGTGCATATCCAACAAATACACATTTCTCTGCCTTAGGATCCAACTTCCTTCTTCTTTCATCAGGCACATGTACATAAGCTATGCATCCAAAAACTTTGAGGTGTCCAATGTCTGGCCTGTAACCTGTAAGCCGCATCTCTGGCGTGCTTCCATGAATGGCTACTGTAGGTGTTTTGTTCAATATATATACTGCAGTAGCACATGCTTCTGCCCAATAGTAATCTCGCATGCTCTTTTCATTGAGCATCGCCCTAGCCACTTCACATATGACTCTATTCTTTCTCTCAGCCACACCATTCTGCTGAGGTGTATACCTGCAAGTCAATTGTCTTCTTATTCCATGCTTCCTCAAGAAATGCTCAAAAGCTTTTGAGGTGTATTCACCACCTCCATCTATCCTCAAACATTTGATCCAACAGCCATACTGCTTTTCTGCAAAAGCTTTGAAATCCATGAACTTTTCCAACACTTCACTCTTCTCTCTGAGAATGTATATCCATGTCATCCTGCTGAAATCATCAATGAATGTAACATAGTATAAACTGCCTTTGATAGATGGGTTTTGTGCAGGACCCCATACATCACTATGTGTTATCTCAAGTGGCCTGCTACTCATATTTCCTTCTTTAGGAAACCTCAACCTTGCCTGCTTTCCAAACTGACAGGCTTCACAAACATGCATATGTCCATCATATTTGAATGTAGGCAATCCACTGACAATGCCTCTTGTTTGCATGTTCTTTAATCTTTATATATTGACATGTCCAATCCTCTTGTGCCACATATCAATGTCATGTACCACATTTTTACTTTTGGAGAACATGGCTGATTTTAGCTCAAGAATTCCAGTATCCAGCTTAAACAATCTGCCTTCTTTCTTTCCTTTAGCAATCACTCTACATCCATGTTTGAAATCTTCAACGAAGCATCCATGCTCGTTGAAACAAACCTGTAATCCCTGTTCCACCATTTGACCAACTGAGGCCAAGCTTTTAGTGATAGAAGGCACATACAACACATCTGACATAGATTTTGTTTGACCATTGTGCATGACCAATGGTACACTTCCAACATGTGTAATGACATGCTAGGTATCATCACCTGTCTCCACATAGCCTTTTACATCCATAGGCTTCATATGCTCAAACCATTCACCATGACATGTCATATGGTTTGATGCTCCTGAGTCCATATACCATGTGTCATCATTCTCAGCATTTGTCGTCATAGAACCCACAACATGCTTCATGGCAAACAAATGATTTGCAGTGCCATCATTACTGCTTGATGCATAGTTTCCACCATGTTGTGCATAATTTTCACCATAATGACCACCACGTTGTGCTCTACTCCCTCTCAAATCATTCTATTTGCGGAAACAATCTCTCGCCATATGACCATATTTGCCACAATAATGGCATTCCACATCTTGCATAGAATTTTGTTGGCCTTGCCAACGTCCTCTACCACGGGGGTTACCTCTGCCTCTCTGAGGTGCATATCCACGGCCACCTCGAGCACCATATGAAGGCTGAAAATTCTGCTGTGGTGACCTATCCTGCCATCCACGACCATTACCACCACGTCCACGTGATGTGAATCTCCCCCTGCCTCTAAAACCTCTCTGAGAATAGAAGGCCTGATTTCTGCCATCATCATAGCTAGTAGATGCACCCAGAAATGAATCACTGAGCTTGATTTCCTCAACCAATAAGAGTGAAACCAACTCATCAAAGTCGGGTAGACCTGTACTCCTCACTGAGATAGATGTATCAAAAGATTTGTATTCCTTACCAAGACCACGCAAGGTAATATCCACCAAATCATCAGGCATGGGGGCATTTATTGTGGCCAATGCATCTGCAAACTTCTTGATTTCTTGCACATAATCATGTATGCTCCTTTTATTCCTTTTCACATTATGTATCTGCTGTCGCAAAACTAAGACTTGCGAGCACTCGTATCTGTATCAAACATCTTGACCAAAGTATCCCATGCATCTTTGGGATTCTCAGCATCCTGTATGTGTATGAGCATAGCATCAGAAATACATATAGACAGATAATGCAGCACTTTGAATGCTCTCTCTGACCATTGCTTATGAGCAATAAGCTGCTGCTGTGTAGGTTGTCGAGGTAGCTCAGGCTCTGGCTCAGCACCTGTAATGAGATTCCAAAATCCTTTTCCTTTCAAGAAACTCTTTATCCTGTACTTCCATGCCTGGAAGTTCTTCCTATCCAGCTTTTCACCAACAATCTGTACTGGATTATCCGACATGTTTGCTCAATGCATACACCTTCCACACACTTCAAATCTGTAAATGAGCCTTCCTCAGCTCAACCACACTCCAATGAATGTTCCAGATACTCCAAGGTAGCCAACAAACTCCAAATTTGATGTAGAAAATCAACCTGTATGCATCCAAGATGGACTGTCTCATGCAGTCCGGGATACCCTACTTTGATGCGCTTTCCAAGACTCCAAATGACAATGTAATGGTGCAATCAAGTATGGGAAACTTGCATTGACACCTAAACAACCTCAATGTAGAGTATCAACACCATCTGACATGTGTACATATCAATTTTTGAAAACCCCTTTCTCTGTTTTGGGAAAAACCAGAAAAACCAGAAAAATGAGTAGGAAAATGGCTCTAATTTCTTCAATATTTGACCAAATTGAGCAACCAGGCATTCATTAGCTTAGCAATAGTGTCCATCAACTCCATGTAAGAGGAATTTGTCCAATTGTATAAGACCAAAGATTAATTGCTCAATTAAAATTGCTCTGTTTCTCTACAACCGTGGACAACCTGTTTAATCAGCTCATTCCCAGCTCAATTAGGCATATTTCATCAATCCAATCACATAGCCCTCTTCTCCAAAGTGTAAAGCAACCAATTGCTAAAGCAAACTTGAAATGTATCAAGAAACCAATGATTAATTGGCCTCCTCGCTCCAAAAAGATCAAATTCAGCTCTGTTTTCTCTGTTCTAGCTGCGCCGCCTGCATTTGAAGGCTTTGGGAGTGGTTGTAAGGTTAATTGATGATAGATACTAGTCCCCAACACACCTAGGTATGTGTGCAATCCATCAATGCTTGGATTTTTACCAAATACATGCTCCAATTTCATCAATTTTTGGCTTCCTTTTCTCTGTTTTGTGAGAGCTCAAAAACCAGAGATTTTCATACATCCAAATGCTTCCAAAATGCTCCAAAATCACAGTAGAGCTTGCATAGAAGTTGCCAATACATCTCTCATTGTCAGATACATGTTTGCTTTGCTAGATTTACATGTATTTCCACCATACATCAATGTTTCCAAGCTTTAATGGAAAGCTTTCAAAAACCAGAATTTTGCTTTGCTTTGATTTGCTCTAACTTGCTTTGTTTTTGCCTGTATCACCTGCAATCCGCTCAAGGATGTTTAGAAGACCTTACCCGGTAGGCCAAGCTCTCAGATCTGATAGTATTTGGTGTGCTCCAAGCTTCACAGCTCCTATGGCAAGCTTCACAGCTTCTCTTCACAGCTTCTTCTCCCTCTTCTCTTCACTCACTCATAAACCCTAATAAACAGCACAAGGCTCTGATACCACATTGAAAGAACGGTAGAGGGGGAGGAGACACACACACAGGAGCAAACCCTAATGTATATTGCAAACCCTAACCATAGAGGGAAGCCATGTCCACTCTCACACAAAGCATAATGCCATAAACCATAATCCACACAACACACTATAAGTTGTGTCCACACTCATCTAACCCTAGCTAATGTCCACACACTATGACCAGCTGGACACGCGGTCATTTATGTCTCACACATGTTCCTACCTAATTTGCCAGCATATAGCATAGCTGGCTCACACTGACATCGAGCTTGAATCTCAACACTTGCAACCTCTTCTTTAGATGGAAAAGCTTTCATCTAAAATGTTCGAATGACGTAAAAGAGCTTCCAAGCTCTTTACTAACCCTAGATATATCATGAACTCTAAATGAAGTCTCTGACTAACTATATGTCTAGGTTATGGAAAGAGCTTCCAAGCTCTTTACTAACCCTAGTAAAGAGCTTCCAAGCTCTTTACTAACCCTAGATATATCATGAACTCTAAATGAAGTCTCTGACTAACTACATGTCTAGGTTATGGAGTCCCTATGAAGTCTAAATCTACGGTCATGGAAGAATCTCTATATAGCATAGACATGTCATAGTCTCTCATAAATGGCAATGAGATGGAGTGAATTCAGGCTTAATTAAATAGAATCTCCGTATAGCATAGACATGTCATAGTCTCTCATAAATGGCAATGAGATGGAGTGAATTTAGGCTTAATCAAATAGAGTTTAATGCAAATTCCCAACTAAAATGCGTCAATCTCTTTTAAATGCCAACAAGTAAAGGAACTTTTATAATGATGGTAGTTTTTTCCTCTCTTCCTTGTTCTCATCTTTCCTTTCTTTCAAGCTTGCTTTAGAAATAATAGCCTCGTAAATTATAAAAGTTACCTAAAGGGGGGGGCATTTTGTTTTTTTTGGCTTGTAGTCATGGTAGGAGAGCATCATAAATGCTAGATGACCTTATACACACCTAGGTGACAAGTGTCACCATAATTAATCTTGACAACCTATATTAACAAATGGAGCTATTGTTCCATCATCATCAACCCCTCCAAGCTTCTTAAAGCCAAACAACTTGCTCTTGTTTCATATCGACCCATACCACTACTCTATTGTGTACATTGTAGATGCTTGGGGAACCATGATACTTTCAGGTGTAGATATGGTGCTACTCAATTTCCTTAGCATAAGTAATAGCCAAGTAGACCAACTCTAGCTTTTCCAGTACCACTAGCCCAAGTTAACTTACCAAGAAGTTTGAACCATCACAAACATAAGGACAAGATTATACATGGGGAATGTATAGGGTGTTGAGATATCAAGCTCATTTAGTGAGGCGGTGGACACTGATGACCCACCTGTTGGGGGATAGGCCCCACACTTACATCACTAGCATGGTTGGTGAGATCATGGGTGATATGCGGCCAGTGGGATGACAGGCTGTGTGACAGCCATTCTAGAGACTGGCATAGTTATAGCGCCAGCTCATTTAGTTGGGTTCACACTATAGAGAACCCTAGTATGTATTTGGTTGAGTACCTTTTCATTGAGTGTACTCTTATCTTTGTATATGGTGTGTTGAGTGTTGTGTGAAGAAGAAGAAGATTTTCAGCCTCTCACCTTGTGTGTTCTCTTTTAGGGTTTTTTGAGTATATGTGTGCTTGCAAGAGCTCAAGCTCTCTTCTCCCCTGCATCTTTTCATGGTATCAGAGCCTGGTTCATGCTAAGAGCTGAGCTGCAAGCAAGAGAAGCACAGGAAGTGGTACGAGGGTAAGAGCTTCATCTACTCTTCCCTATTTGTGTTGGCGACTACACCCTTATTGTTCAAGAGCTCTATGGGAGGCACCGGCAAATGATCTTTGATTGAGGAGCTTTCTTCGTGGGAGTAAAGCTATAGGGAAACTTTAAAGTCCTATTGGATAGAATTTTTCCGGCCAAAAACGTGTTTTGGGCGCGTTAGGACCTCCGTTTTTTGGAAAGCAGGCGATTTCGAGCACTGTGGGTAAGTCATTGATTCTCTGTAGAACTCTGTTTTAAGAACTCTGTAGAGCTCTGTTTTAAGAACTTCAAGAAGACAGATTGGTTGTGCAAACGTTGTGTGTGCTATTGCAAGGAGGTCAACAGTTGCCATTGGGTGTATGTATGCACATTGAGATCACTAGTTTGTGACATTTGAGTGTAGTACAGTACCGCTGCAGAAAATACAGTAGTTTGTGCAGGACAAACCAGAGTGTTGTTTTTGGTAAATTTGTGTGTTTCGTAAGATATCAAATGATGACATAAACCAGATTGTTGCTGAGAAGCTTAATAAGAATAACTTCCATGCTTGGAGGTTCAGGTTGACAAATTTCCTGATGGGAAAGGGTTACTGCAGGGACTACATAGAAGGTGAGCATGAAGAGGCACCAGAGATACCAGAGATTAATCCGACTACTGTAGATGTGAAAGAGTTCAAAGATTGGAACCAAGAAGCCAGAAAAGTTATGTATTGGCTCTCTATCACTATACAAGACACCATGATTAGGCACATAAAGGATGCCAAGTCCCCCAAGGAGGCATGGGACACCTTGGTAAAACTCTATGAAACGAATACCAAGGCACGAAAGATATAGTTGAAGAATGAACTTCATACTGTGGAGAAAAAGAGTATGTCTGTGAATGACTATGCATTGAAGATCAAGGGTATTGTGGAATCCCTTGCATCTATTGGCATTTCAGTAGATGATGATGATAAGGTGGAAGTCTATCTACGTGGCCTCGGGCCACAATACAAGGCGTTCAAGACGTCTATTTAGACTCGGGAAAACATTCCCAATTTCACAAATTTGGTGTCTATGTTGATTATAGAAGAGAAGAGCTTGGGTGAAGACCAACAGTCTTCACAAAACAAAAACAGTTCAGAGCAACAGGCCTTCTACACAAGTTCAGGAAGAGAACAAGGTAGAGGAGGCCGTGGACGCAGCCACGAAGGCCGAACAGGTAATCAGAATTATGGCCAGCAATATAGCAAAATAACAACAGTCCCAAAATTCACAACAACAACAACACGTAGGTGGAAGAGGCCAATTCAAAGGCAAGGGGAGTCAAAGAGGTCGTAGAAATTGGCAAAGGCAGTATAATGATACACGCGGATGCTTTTATTATGGTAAGCCTGGACATGTGCAGGCAGATTGTTATAAGAAACAGGCTGACATGTAAAATGGGAAATTGCAGCAAAACAACTATGCATCCTCGAGCAAAAACAATGAGGATAATGAAAGGTTATTTGTTTGTTATGTAGCATGTCGTTAATGGCATGTCTGAAAATATTGAAGCAGCACATAAAGATGATGTATGGTATGTTGATTCAGGTGCTTCGAACCACATGACGTCATGTGGGGAGTGGTTCAAGGAGATGAAAAACCTTGAAAGACCACGTTTTGTGGAAACAGGGGATGACACTGCTCATCCAATTGCCCATGTTGGAGATGTGCCATTGTCTATGCAGGATGGCAAAGTGAAATACCTTGCACATGTACTTCATGTTCCGAACATAACAAAAAATTTGGTTTTAGTTGGCCAGATGATTGAGCAGGGTTTGCAAGTTCGGTTTAATCCTGATGGTTGTTATGTTGAAGACTTTAAAGACAAGTGCAGGTTGGTTGCAAAAGGCAACAGAGTGGGCAGAATGTTTACATTGAATGTAAACATGCCTAAAGTGAGTGCTGTAATGTTTGCAAATGGTTCAGGAATTGTTGCAGACACAGACATTTGGCATAAAAGAATTGGACATGTGAATGTGCAGCGAATATGCAGACTAAAGGAATTGTGACAAGGCTGCCAAAGTTTAAAGTTGAAGGTATGTAGAAAATATGTGAAGCATGCCAATTTGGAAAGCAAACAAAGCATGTATTTCCACGTGACAGAAATGTTAGCAGAAATGCACTAGATGTTGTGCATTCAGATGTATGGGGTCCTACGAAGACCATGTCTATGGGAGGTTGCAGGTATTATGTGACATTTATTGATGACCAAACAAGGAAAGTGTGGGTATAATTCATGAAGGAGAAGAGTGAGGTGTTCACTCATTTTCAAAATTTCAAAGTTATGGTTGAAAAGAAAATAGGGAAATATGTAAAGTGTCTAAGGTCAGATGGAGGGAGAGAGTACTTCTCCAATGAGTTCTCAGATTTTTTGAAGAATAATGGTATTTGGAGATAGTTTACATGCAGATACACTTCGCAGCAAAATGGAGTTGCTGAGAGAATATGCCACATAGCTATTGGGCTATGAGACTATTTTTACAGCTATTTACATCATGAACAGGACTCCAACTGCAGCCATACATGATGTAACTCCAGAGGAGAGGTTTACGGCAGAAAACCTGATTTGTCTCATCTGAAAGTCTTTGGATGCATTGCATATGTGCATGTGCCAGATGAGCTAAGAACGAAGCTGGATCCAAAAGCTAAAAAATGTGTGTTTATTAGGTATTCCCTTGAGCAAAAGGGATACAGGTGTATTCACACATCAAACCACATCATCCATACATCAATCTATATTAATCTACATCATTCACACATCAAACCACATCACCATTCATCCATCTACATCAATCCACATGATTCACACATCAAACCACATCACCATTCATCCATCTACATCAATCCACATCATTCACACATCAAACCACATCATCCATTCACATCTAATTCACATGCCATCATTCATTCACATCCCTTATCATTCATTCATATCACGATTCACATGCCATCACATTCCTTCACATCCTATACCATTTATTCACATCTTAATTCACAGGCATCACATCCATTCATCCATTTTCTTTTATCTGATTCATATCACTTCCATCCATCCATTTACATCTATCTGATTCCTATTACATCTATCTGATTCCTATTACATCTATTTATTGTAAGATTCCTCCCCCAACCCCTTTTTGATGTCTAGTATATTCCCTTGTAATCAATTCCTTTTTTGAAATATAAGAGATCTTGTTTGTGACTGTTTTAACCTAGAGAGAGAAAATATTCTAGAGAGAGAATATTCAGATTTTGAATATTTCTGGATAGAAAAATATCTCTTATAATTCAGATGAGTTCCCCTGAAACAGAAATTTAAAAAGAATTTTCCAATGTGCAATTGGAATTAATTGGAAATAGGTATAAAGAACCTTAGCCTAAGAGTCTAGATTTTCATAAATCTTTAAACTATGGTCCAATTAAGGTTCCTATGGGCCAATAGCATCAATCCATGTGTAGGGAGGAGATAAATCCAAATTGTAAAAAGAAAATACCCAAAAATGAGTAAATGCTCACTTGAGGTGGAGAGTAGAAAATGTACAAGGTTTATTAGTAAAAAACTATGAGCAATATTAAAATGATTCCATTATGACACATATGTAAGGAAGGGGAGTTCTTTAAAAGAGGTGCATATTTCCCTTAAATGATTTTATTATGACACATATGTAAGGAAGGGGAGTCCCTTAAATGCTCACATAAGATGAAGAGTTGAAAATGTACAAGGTTTATTAGTAAAAAACTGTGAGCAATATTAAAATGATTCCATTATGACACATATGTAAGGAAGGGGAGTTCTTTAAAGGAGGTGCATATTTTCCTTAAATGATTTTATTATGACATATATGTAAGGAAGGGGAGTCCCTTAAATGCTCACATAAGATGAAGAGTTGAAAATGTACAAGGTTTATTAGTAAAAAACTATGAACAATATTAAAATGATTCCATTATGACACATATGTAAGGAAGGGGAGTTCTTTAAAGGAGGTGCATATTTCACATGCTTGAATGAGTTTTAAACTCATAAAAATTGAGATATTTCATCTCTCCTCTCTCCTAATTCAAGTCTAGTTCCAAAAAGTTAGCTTAACTGACCTAAAAATGGTTAAAAAGTGACCAAACTGACTTGGAAAATTCTAGAATCGGTTTGTTTGGTTAGGAGCTCAAATTTTCCTATAAATAGAAGCCTCCCCTTGTTGAAAAAAAACATAGTCTCTTATGCTTTGTTACTCTACTCCATCTAAGCCAAAATATATAGTCTCTTATGCTTGTTACTCTACTCCACCTAAGCCAAATTAGATAGAGTCTTATGCTTTGTTACTCTACTCCACCTAAGCCAAAATATATAGTCTCTTATGCTTTGTTACTCTACTCCATCTAAGCCAAAATATATAGTCTCTTATGCTTGTTACTCTACTCCACCTAAGCCAAATTAGATAGAGTCTTATGCTTTGTTACTCTACTCCACCTAAGCCAAAATATATAGTCTCTTATGCTTGTTACTCTACTCCACCTAAGCCAAAATATATAGTCTCTTATGCTTGTTACTCTACTCCACCTAAGCCAAATTAGATAGAGTCTTATGCTTTGTTACTCTACTCCACCTAAGCCAAATTAGATAGAGTCTTATGCTTTGTTACTCTACTCCACCTAAGCCAAATTAGATAGTGTCTTATGCTTTGTTACTCTACTCCACCTACGCTAAAATATATAGTGTCTTATGCCTTGTTACTCTACTCTACCTAAGCCAAGAACTGTGAATTCTTTAATAATTCACTAGTTTTTGATACTTCTCTCTTTCTTCAATCCCCATTGGTGGCTCCATCAACATACTAAACCAATTGATTGGTTGGGGGCCTCTACCGTGAATAAAGAATCAAGCAAATTATAAGGTAAGTATATTGAATTTTGATCTTTTCTATAATTACTCAATGATTCTCTCTTCCCAACCCCTCTCAAGCTTGAGAAGTTTAATTGGTATGGTTTTTTTTAAATGCTATTGAAGTTAATTGGTGAATAGTAGTGAAGAGTTACATAATTTAATAAATGCTATAGAAGTTAATTTCCACTTATATTTAAATTCTAATGGTTTTTATAATTTCTCTCTCTCACTCAAGAAATGGTCATACTCATGACCCATTCTCAATCCAAATGAAGCTTTTCATAAAGCTTTTCCTTAATCCAAGATTAAGCTATGCTTGAGGCCAACTTAATGGCTTTTTGCTATGCTTTTAGTTTATGCACATTGATGATTCAATCCATTATGGATTGACGACCCAATTAGAGACCATTCTAATTGTTTTCTTAATGATCCAATTAGAGACCATTATGGATTGATGATCCAATTAGAGACCATTCTAATTGTTTTCTTAATGATCCAATTAGAGACCATTATGGATTGATGATCCAATTAGAGACCATTCTAATTGTTTTCTTAATGATCCAATTAGAGACCATTATGGATTGATGATCCAATTAGAGACCATTCTAATTATTTCTTTAATAATGAGCTTTATCCCTTAGAGAAAAATTGAGATTTATCAGTCATAGTAGCGGAGCTATGGCAAAATTTTTATAGAAATTACGCATAAAATAAATTCATTCAAAGCATAAAAAGAGGACTTCCTACCATATTCTAGGAACTATCATCCTAGATTAATTAAAAGAATTTTATTATGCATGGAGATGTGGATGTTGCATGTAGATGTAGATGTATGGATGTGAGTGTGAATGTGGAGGTGGATGTATGCATGGGATGTGGATGTATGCATGTAGAAATAGATGTGTAGATGAGGATGTAAATGGAGATGTGGATGGATGCATGTAGATGTAGATGTATAGATGTAGATATGAATGGAGATGTGGATGTATACATGTAGATGTAGATGTATAGATGTAGATGTGGATGTGGAGGTGGATGGATGCATGTAGATGTAGATGTATAGATGTAGATGGGAATGGAGATATGGATGTATGCATGTAGATGTAGTTGTGAATGGAGATGTATATGTATACATGTAGATGTAGATGTATAGATGTGGATGTGGATGTGGATGTGGATGTATGCATGTAGATGTAGATGTATAGATGTGGATGTGAATGTGGAGGTGGATGTATGCATGTAGATGTAGATGTATGAGGAGAATGTGAATGTGGATGTATGCATAGAGATGTGGAAGTATGCATGTAGATGAGAATGTACGCATATAGATGTGGATGTATGGATGTGAATGTGCATATAGATGTGGATGTATGGATGTGGATGCATGAATGTGCATGTAGATATGGATGTGAAATTAGATGTATGGATGTAGATGTGGATGTGTGGATGTGAATGTGGATGTGGATGTGGATGTGGATATATGTATGGATGTGAATATACGATATGTGATGTGAAGGAACATGAAGTGTTGAGATGGAAAATGATGTGATGGGATGAGTATACATATAAATGGAATATGGAATAAGTAATGTGGATTGATGAGGGATAATGTGGAAAAATGAAAGTAAAAATAGAAACTGTATTGTAAACTGTTTGTAAATGCTGTTTGTAAATGACTGTTTTATGTCAAGATTGCTGGGGGAGCATTGTGACTATCTTGTGATTAAGGTCGTGAGACCTAACTAATAATGTTGCAACTGCTGACGGAGAGTCAATGAAGGACGTCTCGCGTAGCAAGGTCGGCCGAGGTCTTGACCAGCCTCGGTGCGATTAAAATGGTGAGCTTCCGGTACGGTGGATGAGGGGCCAAGGAAGCGGCCTATGCGTGAAGCGCTAGGTTACCTGCGAAGGATCCTAGAGGGTGCTGACCATACGGTGCTCGGGCTCTGGGTCACCTAGGATACCCACGCGTGCGTCAAGGAAGATATTGGAACAGAGTTGGAGTTGTTTTCTGAAATCGAGCATGGATCTGGTTGATTGACCTTGCTGGTCTTCAATGGATGAGTCCATGGCTCCTTATATGGATCCGTTGGTTGATCTTGCTGATCTTCAACGAGAGTCCATCTTGATAAGTGATTATATTGCCGAGTATTAAGGGCTAGGAACTAAGAAACGGCCCCTGTGTGGACAGGTGGTGAGCGTCCTAGTTGCCAATGATGCCATAGATACTCTGATGAGGGAATGATGAGAAATTAAGAATCAACTGGATAAATTGGAAGATGGTGATCAATGATACTATGGTTTTATTAAAGGATTGTTTTAAACTGGTTGAATCTGGTTGAAAAGGGCAATTTCATATTGGGTGTGTGAGTGGTGTGACTAGTTTTATTTTGCATGAACATCCGGCTAGGGGGCCTTGGAATTCTTTTCCTTGGTACCCGGGACAAAACCTAACCAAATTCTTAACTGGATCCCATCACTACAGTGGTTGGGTGGTTGGCTAACCCATGGGATTGGATGGGGTTAGGCTGGACTGATGGATTCGTAAATCGAGACTCAAACTTTTGTTTTTACGATAGAAAAAAAAATCAAAAAAATCCCGGACAGTAACTGTTCTATGGATAGGAATCAACGGCTGTGCCTCTTGAATGGGGAAAAAAGCGTTGATCCCAATGATCCAAGTGCAAGTTTCTTCCTTGAACTGACTAAGTATCTTATAGATGTAATTGGATCATCTCGATCAGAAATGATCTTGACTACGTTAGAGTAAAAAGTTATCCTGGTGAAATCGCCCGTGCTTCCGGTTAAGAAAGTTTTTCCGGGTTCGGTTTTGGAACAACCGACGGATTAGTCTCTTATCCGGATATCCGTGGGCGAGGCCCCGAGTGTGGGACCCCTGTCCCGTGCGAGAAGCGCTACTTCCGCTGCCAGTACCCCAAATCCGTTGCTCGGTGGGAACAGGGATCTTACAGTTGGTATCAGAGCATTTGGTTAATAAAGATCAACTGAGAAGACAAATATGTCAAAAATTTATCAAGAAGCACAAAAAGGTTATAATTGTGTGATATAACTCGTACAATTCGATATTCAAACTGAAACTCGTAATTTGGTAATTCGGTCTTCAGATGGAAGTACCGCAATTATATAGAATCCCTAACTTGCTTGAGGCCTAGACATGATAGTATTTACCTTATAATTCTAAGGGCCGTGACTACCCGTATATACCGAGAGTATACTGCAGCTCTTTACTGACAGTATATACGAGTAAATCTAAGACTTGAAATTATAAGCGTTAATGCTATCTAGATGATGATTTCGAATGTGATTGATATGATTTTAATTCTGTTTGAGAATGAATGAATTTATTTGGATTTTGATTGAAAATGCTGATTGAAAATGTTGATTTTTAAAAATTAATTGAAATATAATGAAACCACAATGAGGGGGAATGGGACGAGTCCCTGTGATGATATTCATAACTAGAATGATGATAATGAATTCAGCAAATCACTATGAGATTAGTGGGTTGTACTGTTAGATTACTACTGTTAATACTTGACCGGTAGATCAAGTTAAGGGATGTCAAATTGAGAACTTGCTTAACTGAAATTTCCATGGAGGAATGTTCCGAAGAAAACTTTTCGGTCTAATGGACCTTATCATATTAAAGATATGAATGATATGATCTGAATGAATTGTTATTTAATGATGAGTTCTATATAAGGGATATTTATCCCAGTGTTCTGTTGGGTTGACCAGAATATAAGGAACCCAGAATAAAATTGGATCTTAAGAAAAAGAGCTGTCCTCTACCTTGCGAGATGAGGACATCTCGCACTTTTTAAGTGGGGTAGAATGTAAGATTCCTCCCCAACCTTCGAGGTATACTGGAGTAAGAATCTTCCTTTCTGATCTTATAATTATTCCCTCTCTAAAATAAAAGAAAATTTTCGTTTAAAAAAAGGAAGACCCTTTTCCTAGAATACTTCTCAGGAGTCACGCCTGTTTTAAGGATTTAGAACAATGAGTTTAGAAGTGAGAATCGGTGTTTTGGATACCAAGGTTTTGGTTTTCATTCGAGTACGGCCCAAAAGAAGTTCTTTATCTCTTGGGGAGTATAAGAAGTTATCCCCCAGATATTGTGATCCTTATATCTGAATTCAATGAAAGTAGGTGACTTAGCCTACAAGTTTCTTTTATCTCCTCATCTCAAAATTCTTAATGCCTTCTATAGAAAAATGTGTCAAACGCAAATCATGGAAAGACGGTAAAACTTCAGTGGCAAGTTACCGTTGGCTTCTAGGTTACGCTAGCTCCTTCCTTTATATAAGTCGTAACTTTTACTTGTCGCTCACAGTAATCTTACTCCCATCAATCTCCTTTCTTTCTTAATCTCCTTCATGGCTTGGCAACAGGAATTAGTTTTATCCCTGATGATTTCTCACCTTCAAGACGCAAGAGAGTCTGTGAAGAAAGACTTTATAGAACAGTATGAGCGCTCACTTTTTCCTCACCTAGGAACTTCTGTAGCGCAGACCAAATGGCGGACCTATCAAAACATAACTAGGGTAACACCCTGGGGTCAGCAACACTTTCGTAACAATGTCCGCTTGGCCATGGTTATTGAAGCTTTGGGTTTGGGTCCCCGATACTACTGTGTCATGAGATCAAGGCATCCTGGGTTTTGTGAGCGGGTCTTCTTACTGGCATGTTTTCTTCCTCATGAGAAGATATGCCTTTACCCCGTTTTTGGCTTGCCTCTCAGAGGTCCTTTTGTTAGATCACCTCATACCACTGAGATAGGTGCGGTAATAACCAGCAGAATCATTCCCATAGATGAGTTACCCTATACTTGTGCAGCTTGTGAGGACTGCTTTTGTGACCATATGATGGACGGGCTTATGGAAGTGTAAAGAGTTTCTCTATCTTTACTGTATAAGTTCCGAGAATGAATAAAGTTTAAATCTTGTTCTTATTTTGAATCTTGCTCTCTTTAAGACTTTTCTTGGTGGTTAATCGTGATTAAAATTTTTCTCTAAGTCTCATATTCGTGCATCTTGCGAAATTATTCCAAGTTGCGAGATGAGGACATCTCGCGTTTTTTAAGTGGGGTAGAATGTAAGATTCCTCCCCCAACCCCTTTTTGATGTCTAGTATATTCCCCTGTAATCAATTCCTTTTTTGAAATATAAGAGATCTTGTTTGTGACTGTTTTAACCTAGAGAGAGAAAATATTGTAGAGAGAGAATATTTAAATTTTGAATATTTCTGGATAAAAAAATATCTCTTATAATTCAGATGAGTTCCCCTGAAACAGAAATTTAAAAAGAATTTTCCAATGTGCAATTGGAATTAATTGGAAATAGGTATAAAGAACCTTAGCCTAAGGGTCTAGATTTTCATAAATCTTTAAACTATGGTCCAATTAAGGTTCCTATGGGCCAATAGCATCAATCCATGTGTAGGGAGGAGATAAATCCAAATTGTAAAAAGAAAATACCCAAAAATGAGTAAATGCTCACTTGAGGTGGAGAGTAGAAAATGTACAAGGTTTATTAGTAAAAAACTATGAGCAATATTAAAATGATTCCATTATGACACATATGTAAGGAAGGGGAGTTCTTTAAAAGAGGTGCATATTTCCCTTAAATGATTTTATTATGACACATATGTAAGGAAGGGGAGTCCCTTAAATGCTCACATAAGATGAAGAGTTGAAAATGTACAAGGTTTATTAGTAAAAAACTGTGAGCAATATTAAAATGATTCCATTATGACACATATGTAAGGAAGGGGAGTTCTTTAAAGGAGGTGCATATTTCCCTTAAATGATTTTATTATGACACATATGTAAGGAAGGGGAGTCCCTTAAATGCTCACATAAGATGAAGAGTTGAAAATGTACAAGGTTTATTAGTAAAAAACTATGAACAATATTAAAATGATTCCATTATGACACATATGTAAGGAAGGGGAGTTCTTTAAAGGAGGTGCATATTTCACATGCTTGAATGAGTTTTAAACTCATAAAAATTGAGATATTTCATCTCTCCTCTCTCCTAATTCAAGTCTAGTTCCAAAAAGTTAGCTTAACTGACCTAAAAATGGTCAAAAAGTGACCAAACTGACTTGGAAAATTCTAGAATCGGTTTGTTTGGTTAGGAGCTCAAATTTTCCTATAAATAGAAGCCTTCCCTTGTTGAAAAAAAACATAGTCTCTTATGCTTTGTTACTCTACTCCATCTAAGCCAAAATATATAGTCTCTTATGCTTGTTACTCTACTCCACCTAAGCCAAATTAGATAGAGTCTTATGCTTTGTTACTCTACTCCACCTAAGCCAAAATATATAGTCTCTTATGCTTTGTTACTCTACTCCATCTAAGCCAAAATATATAGTCTCTTATGCTTGTTACTCTACTCCACCTAAGCCAAATTAGATAGAGTCTTATGCTTTGTTACTCTACTCCACCTAAGCCAAAATATATAGTCTCTTATGCTTTGTTACTCTACTCCACCTAAGCCAAAATATATAGTCTCTTATGCTTGTTACTCTACTCCACCTAAGCCAAATTAGATAGAGTCTTATGCTTTGTTACTCTACTCCACCTAAGCCAAAATATATAGTCTCTTATGCTTGTTACTCTACTCCACCTAAGCCAAATTAGATAGAGTCTTATGCTTTGTTACTCTACTCCACCTAAGCCAAATTAGATAGTGTCTTATGCTTTGTTACTCTACTCCACCTACGCTAAAATATATAGTGTCTTATGCCTTGTTACTCTACTCTACCTAAGCCAAGAACTGTGAATTCTTTAATAATTCACTAGTTTTTGATACTTCTCTCTTTCTTCAATCCCCATTGGTGGCTCCATCAACATACTAAACCAATTGATTGGTTGGGGGCCTCTACCGTGAATAAAGAATCAAGCAAATTATAAGGTAAGTATATTGAATTTTGATCTTTTCTATAATTACTCAATGATTCTCTCTTCCCAACCCCTCTCAAGCTTGAGAAGTTTAATTGGTATGGTTTTTTTTAAATGCTATTGAAGTTAATTGGTGAATAGTAGTGAAGAGTTACATAATTTAATAAATGCTATAGAAGTTAATTTCCACTTATATTTAAATTCTAATGGTTTTTATAATTTCTCTCTCTCACTCAAGAAATGGTCATACTCATGACCCATTCTCAATCCAAATGAAGCTTTTCATAAAGCTTTTTCTTAATCCAAGATTAAGCTATGCTTGAGACCAACTTAATGGCTTTTTGCTATGCTTTTAGTTTATGCACATTGATGATTCAATCCATTATGGATTGACGACCCAATTAGAGACCATTCTAATTGTTTTCTTAATGATCCAATTAGAGACCATTATGGATTGATGATCCAATTAGAGACCATTCTAATTGTTTTCTTAATGATCCAATTAGAGACCATTATGGATTGATGATCCAATTAGAGACCATTCTAATTATTTCTTTAATAATGAGCTTTATCCCTTAGAAAAAAATTGAGATTTATCAGTCATAGTAGCGGAGCTATGGCAAAATTTTTATAGAAATTACGCATAAAATAAATTCATTCAAAGCATAAAAAGAGGACTTCCTACCATATTCTAGGAACTATCATCCTAGATTAATTAAAAGAATTTTATTATGCATGGAGATGTGGATGTTGCATGTAGATGTAGATGTATGGATGTGAGTGTGAATGTGGAGGTGGATGTATGCATGGGATGTGGATGTATGCATGTAGAAATAGATGTGTAGATGAGGATGTAAATGGAGATGTGGATGGATGCATGTAGATGTAGATGTATAGATGTAGATATGAATGGAGATGTGGATGTATACATGTAGATGTAGATGTATAGATGTAGATGTGGATGTGGAGGTGGATGGATGCATGTAGATGTAGATGTATAGATGTAGATGGGAATGGAGATATGGATGTATGCATGTAGATGTAGTTGTGAATGGAGATGTATATGTATACATGTAGATGTAGATGTATAGATGTGGATGTGGATGTGGATATGGATGTATGCATGTAGATGTAGATGTATAGATGTGGATGTGAATGTGGAGGTGGATGTATGCATGTAGATGTAGATGTATGAGGAGAATGTGAATGTGGATGTATGCATAGAGATGTGGAAGTATGCATGTAGATGAGAATGTACGCATATAGATGTGGATGTATGGATGTGAATGTGCATATAGATGTGGATGTATGGATGTGGATGCATGAATGTGCATGTAGATATGGATGTGAAATTAGATGTATGGATGTAGATGTGGATGTGTGGATGTAGATATGGATGTGTGAAATTAGATGTATGGATGTAGATGTAGATATGGATGTGAAATTAGATGTATGGATGTAGATGTGGATGTATGGATGTAGATGTGGATGTGTGGATGTATGGATGTGAATGTGGATGTGGATGTGGATGTGGATATATGTATGGATGTGAATATACGATATGTGATGTGAAGGAACATGAAGTGTTGAGATGGAAAATGATGTGATGGGATGAGTATACATATAAATGGAATATGGAATAAGTAATGTGGATTGATGAGGGATAATGTGGAAAAATGAAAGTAAAAATAGAAACTGTATTGTAAACTGTTTGTAAATGCTGTTTGTAAATGACTATTTTATGTCAAGATTGCTGGGGGAGCATTGTGACTATCTTGTGATTAAGGTCGTGAGACCTAACTAATAATGTTGCAACTGCTGACGGAGAGTCAATGAAGGACGTCTCGCGTAGCAAGGTCGGCCGAGGTCTTGACCAGCCTCGGTGCGATTAAAATGGTGAGTTTCCGGTACGGTGGATGAGGGGCCAAGGAAGCAGCCTATGCGTGAAGCGCTAGGTTACCTGCGAAGGATCCTAGAGGGTGCTGACCATACGGTGCTCGGGCTCTGGGTCACCTAGGATACCCACGCGTGCGTCGAGGAAGATATTGGAACAGAGTTGGAGTTGTTTTCTGAAATCGAGCATGGATCTGGTTGATTGACCTTGCTGGTCTTCAATGGATGAGTCCATGGCTCCTTATATGGATCCGTTGGTTGATCTTGCTGATCTTCAACGAGAGTCCATCTTGATAAGTGATTATATTGCCGAGTATTAAGGGCTAGGAACTAAGAAACGGCCCCTGTGTGGACAGGTGGTGAGCGTCCTAGTTGCCAATGATGCCATAGATACTCTGATGAGGGAATGATGAGAAATTAAGAATCAACTGGATAAATTGGAAGATGGTGATCAATGATACTATGGTTTTATTAAAGGATTGTTTTAAACTGGTTGAATCTGGTTGAAAAGGGCAATTTCATATTGGGTGTGTGAGTGGTGTGACTAGTTTTATTTTGCATGAACATCCAGCTAGGGGGCCTTGGAATTCTTTTCCTTGGTACCCGGGACAAAACCTAACCAAATTCTTAACTGGATCCCATCACTACAGTGGTTGGGTGGTTGGCTAACCCATGGGATTGGATGGGGTTAGGCTGGACTGATGGATTCGTAAATCGAGACTCAAACTTTTGTTTTTACGATAGAAAAAAAAATCAAAAAAATCCCGGACAGTAACTGTTCTATGGATAGGAATCAACGGCTGTGCCTCTTGAATGGGAAAAAAAGCGTTGATCCCAATGGTCCAAGTGCAAGTTTCTTCCTTGAACTGACTAAGTATCTTATAGATGTAATTGGATCATCTCGATCAGAAATGATCTTGACTACGTTAGAGTAAAAAGTTATCCTGGTGAAATTGCCCGTGCTTCCGGTTAAGAAAGTTTTTCCGGGTTCGGTTTTGGAACAACCGACGGATTAGTCTCTTATCTGGATATCCGTGGGCGAGGCCCCGAGTGTGGGACCCCTGTCCCGTGCGAGAAGCGCTACTTCCGCTGCCAGTACCCCAAATCCGTTGCTCGGTGGGAACAGGGATCTTACAGTTGGTATCAGAGCATTTGGTTAATAAAGATCAACTGAGAAGACAAATATGTCAAAAATTTATCAAGAAGCACAAAAAGGTTATAATTGTGTGATATAACTCGTACAATTCGATATTCAAACTGAAACTCGTAATTTGGTAATTCGGTCTTCAGATGGAAGTACCGCAATTATATAGAATCCCTGACTTGCTTGAGGCCTAGACATGATAGTATTTACCTTATAATTCTAAGGGCCGTGACTACCCGTATATACCGAGAGTATACTGCAGCTCTTTACTGACAGTATATACGAGTAAATCTAAGACTTGAAATTATAAGCGTTAATGCTATCTAGATGATGATTTCGAATGTGATTGATATGATTTTAATTCTGTTTGAGAATGAATGAATTGATTTGGATTCTGATTGAAAATGCTGATTGAAAATGTTGATTTTTAAAAATTAATTGAAATATAATGAAACCACAATGAGGGGGAATGGGACGAGTCCCTGTGATGATATTCATAACTAGAATGATGATAATGAATTCAGCAAATCACTATGAGATTAGTGGGTTGTACTGTTAGATTACTACTGTTAATACTTGACCGGTAGATCAAGTTAAGGGATGTCAAATTGAGAACTTGCTTAACTGAAATTTCCGTGGAGGAATGTTCCGAAGAAAACTTTTCGGTCTAATGGACCTTATCATATTAAAGATATGAATGATATGATCTGAATGAATTGTTATTTAATGATGAGTTCTATATAAGGGATATTTATCCCAGTGTTCTGTTGGGTTGACCAGAATATAAGGAACCCAGAATAAAATTGGATCTTAAGAAAAAGAGCTGTCCTCTACCTTGCGAGATGAGGACATCTCGCACTTTTTTAGTGGGGTAGAATGTAAGATTCCTCCCCAACCTTCGAGGTATACTGGAGTAAGAATCTTCCTTTCTGATCTTATAATTATTCCCTCTCTAAAATAAAAGAAAATTTTCGTTTAAAAAAAGGAAGACCCTTTTCCTAGAATACTTCTCAGGAGTCACGCCTGTTTTAAGGATTTAGAACAATGAGTTTAGAAGTGAGAATCGGTGTTTTGGATACCAAGGTTTTGGTTTTCATTCGAGTACGGCCCAAAAGAAGTTCTTTATCTCTTGGGGAGTATAAGAAGTTATCCCCCAGATATTGTGATCCTTATATCTGAATTCAATGAAAGTAGGTGACTTAGCCTACAAGTTTCTTTTATCTCCTCATCTCAAAATTCTTAATGCCTTCTATAGAAAAATGTGTCAAACGCAAATCATGGAAAGACGGTAAAACTTCAGTGGCAAGTTACCGTTGGCTTCTAGGTTACGCTAGCTCCTTCCTTTATATAAGTCGTAACTTTTACTTGTCGCTCACAGTAATCTTACTCCCATCAATCTCCTTTCTTTCTTAATCTCCTTCATGGCTTGGCAACAGGAATTAGTTTTATCCCTGATGATTTCTCACCTTCAAGACGCAAGAGAGTCTGTGAAGAAAGACTTTATAGAACAGTATGAGCGCTCACTTTTTCCTCACCTAGGAACTTCTGTAGCGCAGACCAAATGGCGGACCTATCAAAACATAACTAGGGTAACACCCTGGGGTCAGCAACACTTTCGTAACAATGTCCGCTTGGCCATGGTTATTGAAGCTTTGGGTTTGGGTCCCCGATACTACTGTGTCATGAGATCAAGGCATCCTGGGTTTTGTGAGCAGGTCTTCTTACTGGCATGTTTTCTTCCTCATGAGAAGATATGCCTTTACCCCGTTTTTGGCTTGCCTCTCAGAGGTCCTTTTGTTAGATCACCTCATACCACTGAGATAGGTGCGGTAATAACCAGCAGAATCATTCCCATAGATGAGTTACCCTATACTTGTGCAGCTTGTGAGGACTGCTTTTGTGACCATATGATGGACGGGCTTATGGAAGTGTAAAGAGTTTCTCTATCTTTACTGTATAAGTTTCGAGAATGAATAAAGTTTAAATCTTGTTCTTATTTTGAATCTTGCTCTCTTTAAGACTTTTCTTGGTGGTTAATCGTGATTAAAATTTTTCTCTAAGTCTCATATTCGTGCATCTTGCGAAATTATTCCAAGTTGCGAGATGAGGACATCTCGCGTTTTTTAAGTGGGGTAGAATGTAAGATTCCTCCCCCAACCCCTTTTTGATGTCTAGTATATTCCCCTGTAATCAATTCCTTTTTTGAAATATAAGAGATCTTGTTTGTGACTGTTTTAACCTAGAGAGAGAAAATATTGTAGAGAGAGAATATTTAAATTTTGAATATTTCTGGATAGAAAAATATCTCTTATAATTCAGATGAGTTCCCCTGAAACAGAAATTTAAAAAGAATTTTCCAATGTGCAATTGGAATTAATTGGAAATAGGTATAAAGAACCTTAGCCTAAGGGTCTAGATTTTCATAAATCTTTAAACTAATTAAGGTTCCTATGGGCCAATAGCATCAATCCATGTGTAGGGAGGAGATAAATCTAAATTGTAAAAAGAAAATACCCAAAAATGAGTAAATGCTCACTTGAGGTGGAGAGTAGAAAATGTACAAGGTTTATTAGTAAAAAACTATGAGCAATATTAAAATGATTCCATTATGACACATATGTAAGGAAGGGGAGTTCTTTAAAAGAGGTGCATATTTCCCTTAAATGATTTTATTATGACACATATGTAAGGAAGGGGAGTCCCTTAAATGCTCACATAAGATGAAGAGTTGAAAATGTACAAGGTTTATTAGTAAAAAACTGTGAGCAATATTAAAATGATTCCATTATGACACATATGTGAGGAAGGGGAGTTCTTTAAAGGAGGTGCATATTTCCCTTAAATGATTTTATTATGACACATATGTAAGGAAGGGGAGTCCCTTAAATGCTCACATAAGATGAAGAGTTGAAAATGTACAAGGTTTATTAGTAAAAAACTATGAACAATATTAAAATGATTCCATTATGACACATATGTAAGGAAGGGGAGTTCTTTAAAGGAGGTGCATATTTCACATGCTTGAATGAGTTTTAAACTCATAAAAATTGAGATATTTCATCTCTCCTCTCTCCTAATTCAAGTCTAGTTCCAAAAAGTTAGCTTAACTGACCTAAAAATGGTCAAAAAGTGACCAAACTGACTTGGAAAATTCTAGAATCGGTTTGTTTGGTTAGGAGCTCAAATTTATTCATATTCACATCCATATATCCACATCTACATGCATACATCCATTATCACGTCCTCATTCATACATCCACATCCACATACATACATACATCCACATCCACATACATACATACATCCACATCCACATTCCCATTCACATCTACATCCACATTCACATCTATGCATATACATCTTCATGCATACATCCATTTTCACATTCATACATCCACTTTCACATTCATACATCCATACTCCCATCTCCACATCCACACATCCACATACATACATCCACATCCACATTCCCATTCACATCTTATCACATCCTATCACTTTCCATACGCATCTTATCAATTCTTATCACATCTCATACACCTCTTATCACATCTTATCACATTTCATATCTTTTTAAAAAAAAAAGAGAATTCTTATATTTAATATAAGATTTCTCTACACATTTATTTATACATAAATTCCATTTAAGGAGACTAACACTTTCGAAATTAAAATCAATCTTTTATGCATCTTCTTATGCATAAATTCAGTTTGGTAGGAAATTACACTTTTAGAATAAAAGAATTTCTCTTATGCATCTAAGTTAAGCATAAAATCCATTTATGAGGAAAATCACACTTTTAGTATAAAAAGAATATCTTTTATGCATACCTATATGCATGAAATCCAATATGATAAAAGTAATACTTTTGATATAAAAATTTTTCCTTTATGCATACTTCTATGCATGAAAATTAAAAATGATAAAAGTAACACTTTTGATATAAAAAATTTTCCTTTATGCATACTTCTATGCATGAAAATTAAAAATGATAAAAGTAACACTTTTGATATAAAAATTTTTCCTTTATGCATACTTCTATGCATGAAAATTAAAAATGATAAAAGTAACACTTTTGATATAAAAATTTTTCCTTTATGCATACTTCTATGCATGAAAATTAAAAATGATAAAAGTAACACTTTTGATATAAAAATTTATCCATTATGCATACTTCTATGCATGAAATAAAAATGGTAAAAATAACACTTTTGATATAAAGAATTTATCCTTTATGCATGATATTAAAATTCAATTTCTCCATGATTGTAATGAAATTCTTTCAATTAATCTAGGATGATAATTCCTAGAATATGGTAGGAAGTCCTCTTTTTATGCTTTGAATGAGATTATTTTATGCATAATTTTTATAAAAATTTTGCCATAGCTCCGCTGCTATGACTGATAAATCTCAATTTTTCTAAGGGATAATGCTTATCATTAAGAAATAATTAAAATAATCTCTAATTGGATTATTAATCCATAATGGATTGAATCATTAATATACATAAACTAAAAGCATAGAAAAAAGCCAATAATTTGGCCTCAAGCATAGCTTAATCTTGGGTTAAGGAAAAGCTTTATGAAAAGCTTGATTTGGATTGAGAATGGGTCATGAGTATGACCATTTCTTGAGTGAGAGAGGGAATTTACATAAAAATCATTAGAATTTAAACATAAATGAAAATTAACTTCAATAGCATTATGTAACTCTTCACTACTATTCAAACTTCATTAGCATTTTAAAAAAAACCATACCAATTAAACTTCTCAAGCTTGAGAGGGGTTGAGAAGAGAGAAACATTGAGAAATTATAGAAAGATCAATATTCACTAATTACCTTACAAATTGCTTGATTCTTTGTTCACGATAGAGGCCCCCAACCAATCAATTGGTTAAGTATGTTGATGGAGCCACTAATGGGGATTGAAGAAAGAGGGAAGCTCCAAAAACTAGTGAATTATTAAATGAATTCACAGTTCTTGGCTTAGGTGGAGTAGAGTAACGATGCATAAACACTATATATTTTTCAACAAGGGGGAGGCTTCTATTTATAGGAAAAATTGAGCTCCTAACCAAACAAACTGATTCTAGAATTTTCTAAATCAGTTTGGTCAATATTTGACCATTTTTAGGTCAGTTAAGCTAACTTTTTGGAACTAGACTTAAATGAGGAGAGAGGAGAGATGAAATATCTCAATTTTTATGAGTTTAAAACTCATTCAAGCATGTGAAATATGCACCTCCTTTAAAGAACTCTCTTTCCT
Organism: Cibotium barometz; assembly: GCF_041138505.1. Lineage (NCBI taxonomy): Eukaryota > Viridiplantae > Streptophyta > Polypodiopsida > Cyatheales > Cibotiaceae > Cibotium > Cibotium barometz. The sequence goes on from NC_141065.1 coordinate 37,498,998, forward strand.
TACATATGTGTCATAATGGAATCATTTTAATATTGCTCATAGTTTTTTACTAATAAACCTTGTACATTTTCAACTCTTCATCTTATGTGAAATATGCACATCCTTTAAAGAACTCCCCTTCCTTACATATGTGTCATAATGGAATCATTTTAATATTGCTCATAGTTTTTTACTAATAAACCTTGTACATTTTCAACTCTTCATCTTATGTGAGCATTTAAGGGACTCCCCTTCCTTACATATGTGTCATAATAAAATCATTATTCCCAAAATATCTCATATTTTTAATATTGCTCATAGTTTTTTACTAATAAACCTTGTACATTTTCAACTCTTCACCTTATGTGAGCATTTACTCATTTTTGGGTATCTTCTTTTTTACAAATTGGATTTATCTACTCCCTACACATGGATTGATGCTATTGGCCCATAGGAACCTTAATTGGACCATAGTCTAAAGATTTCTGAAAATCTAGACCCTTAGACTAAGGTTCTTTATACCTATTTCCAATTAATTCCAATTGCACATTGGAAAATTCTTTTTGAATTTCTGTTTCAGGGGAACTCATCTGAATCATAAGAGATATTTTTCTATCCAAAAATATTCAAAATCTGAATATTCTCTCTCTAGAATAAATTCTCTCTCTCTAGGCTAAAATAGTTAGCAACAGGGTCTTTATATTTCTGAAGAGGGTTGATTACAGGGGAAGATACTAGACATCAAAAAGGGGCTGGGGGAGGAATCTTACATTCTACCCCACTTAAAAAACGCGAGATGTCCTCATCTCACAACTTGTGATAATTTCGCAAGATTCACGAATATGAGACTTAGAGAAAAATTTTAATCAAGATTAACCACCAAGATAAGTCTTAAAGAGAGCAAGATTCAAAATACGAACAAGATTTAAACTTTATTCATTCTCGGAACTTATACAGTAAAGATAGGAACTCTTTACACTTCCATAAGCCCGTCCATCATATGGTCACAAAAGCAGTCCTCACAAGCTGCACAAGTATAAGGTAACTCATCTATGGGAATGATTCTGTGGGTTATTGCTGCGCCTATCTCAGTGGTATGAGGTGTTCTAACAAAAGGACCTCTGAGAGGCAAGCCAAAAACGGGGTAAAGGCATATCTTCTCATGAGGAAGAAAACACGCCAGTAAGAAGACCCGCTCAGAAAACCCAGGATGCCTTGATCTCATGACGCAGTAGTATCGGGGACCCAAACCCAAAGCTTCGATAACCATGGCCAAGCGGACATTGTTACGAAAGTGCTGCTGACCCCAGGGTGTTACCCTAGTTATGTCTTGATAGGTCCGCCATTTGGTCTGCGCTACAGAAGTTCCTAGGTGAGGAAAAAGTGAGCGCTCATACTGTTCTATAAAATCCTTCTTCACAGACTCACTTGCGTCTTGAAGGTGAGGAATCATTATGGATAAAACTAATTCTTGTTGCCAAGCCATGAAGGAGATTAAGAAAGAAAGGAGATCGATGGGAGTAAGATTACTGTGAACGACAAGTAAAAGTTACGACTTATATAAAGGAAGGAGCTAGCGTAACTTAGAAGCCAACGATAACTTGCCACTGAAGTTTTACGTCTTTCCATGATTTGGGTTTGGCATATTTTTCTATAGAAGGCATTTAGAACTTTGAGATGAGGAGATAAAAGAAGTTCGTAAGCTAAATCACCTACTTTCTTTGGTCCACAATATCTGGGAGATAACTTCTTATACTTCCCAAGAGATAAAGAACTTCTTTTGGGCCGTACTCGAATGAAGACCAAAACCTTGATATCCAAAACATCGATTCTCACTTCTGAACTCATTGTTCTGAATCTTAAAACAGGTGGGACTCTTGAGAAGTATTCAGGGAAAAGGTTCTTCCTTTTTTAAACAGAATCTTTCTTTTATTTTAGAGAGAGAATAATTATAAGATCAGAAAGGGAGATTCTTACTCCTATATACCTCGAAGGCTGGGGGAGAATCTTACATTCTACCCCACTTGAAAAGTGCGAGATGTCCTCATCTCGCAAGGTAGAGGACAACTCTTTTTCTTAAGATCCAATTTATTCTGGGGTTCCTTATATTCTGGTCAACCCAACAGAATACGGGGATAATTATCCCTTATATAGAACTCATCATTAAATAACAATTCATTCAGATCATATCATTCATATCTTTAACACGATAATGGTCCATTAGTCTGAAAATTTTCCTTCTGAACATTCCTCCACAGGAATTTTAGTTAAGCATGTTCTCAATTTGTCATCCCTTAACTTAATCTACCGTCTCAAGTGTTAACAGTAGCAATCTGACAGCACAATCCACTAATCTCATAGTGATTTGCTGAAATCATTATCATCATTCCAGTTATGAATATCATCACTGGGACTCGTCCCATTCATCCTCATTGTGGTTTCGCTCAGCTTATTACATTTTAACTAAATTTTGGAAATCGTCATTTTTCAATCAGAATCCAATTCAATTCATCAATTCTCAAACAGAATTAAAAATCATATCAACCACATTCGAAATCATCATCTGGATAGCATTAACGCTTATAATTTCAAGTCTTAGATTTACTCGTATATACTGTCGGTAAAGAGCTGCAGTTATACCCTCGGTATATACGGATAGTCATGATACTCGAAACTATAAGGTAAATACCATCATGTCTAGGTCTCAAGCAAGTCAGGGTTCCATACAATTGCGGTACTTCAATTGAAGACCCAATTACTAATTTACGAATTTCAATTTGAATTAACAATTTGTATGAATTATATCAACAATTACAACCTTTTTGTGCGTCTTGATAAACTTTTGACATAATTTGCTCCTCAGTTGATCTTATTGGAGATCTATGACTTAAGTCTGATAAATAGATTTTTCTTTATCCACAGATCGTCCGCCGTAAACAATCATTTATACAACAAGAATTTTTTTTTTCTCCGGAAAATATTTTTTTATTTATATAAAAGTTGCATTATGTACATAGAGCAGCTCGGCTCCAGAATTCAAAATCTCCTTGGGAAACGCATATGACGACGGTATTGGGCCATAGCCATGCCCTGATACAAACGTCCACTTACTGACAAGGGAGCTATTATATTCCATTTAGGAATAAAACAACTAAGAAGTCTGTAGACTTGGCATGCAAGCCTGAAATTTCGAGGCGTTGAATGATATAAAATGACGCCACGTACGATTTTCAGCTTTAACAAAATCATAGCCAATGAGAGGTTCTCCCACAGCATTGCACGGCGGTCGCAAGAGGCGTGGACATATTGCCCTGCAAACCACTTATGCTGAATTCTCTCCGCTGGGTTAGGAAAATATAAATCCTCGAAATGGCGTGCAAGTCTTCTTCGGCTTATTCGAGTTGAAGCGGAAGAGATGAGATGCTCGAAGGCAAACGCAATCATATCTTGAGACTGGGTGAGGTCGGGAATACCAGATAAATGGGGAACTTCCATCTATAAAAATAATTTTTTTTTTGATTAAAATTTCTTCATTAAAGAAGCTTACGGAATGAAAATACATTATGAAAATGCTATTTCTGAATTCTTTTTACCAATTTCAGATAAGAATTTAATTATCTTTATTAGCTTTCAATTTCGCTCTGATACCAACTGTAAGATCCCTATTCCCACCGAGCAACGGATTCGGGGTACTAGCAGCGGAAGTAGCACTTCTCGCGCGGGACAGGGGTCCAACACTCGGGGCCTCGCCCACGGATATCCGGACAAGAGACTAATCCGTCGGTTTGTCCAAAACCGAAACCGGAAAAACTTCCTTTACCCGGAAAGCATGGGCGATTCCACCAGGATAACTCTTTACTCTAACGTAGTCAAGATCATTACTGATCAAACTGATCTGACTGCACCTTTAACGGTACTTGGTCAAATCAAGGAAGAACTTGCACTTGGATCATTGGGATCAACGCTTTTTTCCCCATCAAGAGGCACAGCCGTTGATTCCTATCCATAGAACAATTTCTATCCGGGATTTACTTCATCTATCGTAATAATAGAAATTAAATCTCGATTTACGGATCCATCAGTCCAGCCTAACCCCATCCGATCCCATGGGTTAGCCAACCGCCCAACCACTGTAGTGATGGGATCCAATTTTGGAATTTGGTTAGGTTTTGTCCCGGGTACCAAGGAAAAGAGTTCCAAGGCCCCCTAGCCGGAAGTTCATGCAAACATAGAACTAGCCACACCACTTACACACCCAATATGAAATTTGCCTTTTTCTTAGCATCAACTAACTTTAAAACAATCCTTTAATGAAACCATAGTACCACTGATCATAATCTTCCAATTTATCCGGTTGATTCATAATTTCCCATCATTCCTTCATCAGAGTATCTATGGCATCATTGGCAACTAGAACGCTCACCACCTGTCCACACAGGGGGCCTTTTCAATAGTTCCTAGCCCATAATACTCGGCAATATAATCACTTATAAAAATCAAGATGGACTCTCATTGAAGATCAGCAAGATCAACCAATAGATCCATATAAAGAGCCATGGACTCATCCATTGAAGACCAGCAAGGTCAATCAACCAGATCCATGCCCGGTTTCACAAAACAACTCTTACTCCTTGTTCCAATATCTTCCTCGACGCACGCGTGGGTATCCTGGGCGACCCAGAGCCCGAGCACCGTATGGTCAGCACCCTCTAGGATCCTTCGCAGGTGACCTAGCGCTTCACTCATAGGCCGCTTCCTTGGTCCCTCATCCACCGTACCGGAAGCTCACCATTTAAATCGAACCGAGGCTGGTCAAGACCTCGGTCGACCTTGCTACGCGAGACGTCCTCCATTGCCTCTCCGTCAGCAGTTGCAACTTTAACAGTTAGGTCTTCATGACCTTAATCCACAAGATGGTCAAAATGCTTCCCCAGCATTCTTGACATAAAACAGTCATTTACAAACAGTCACAAAATACAGTTTCTAAATCAAACTCTCGTCTTTCCACATTATCCCTCCTTAGTCCACATTACTTATTCCACATTCCATTCAATGTGTACTCATTCTCATCCATTTCCTCATATCGACGACACATTAATTCACATTCACATTCATACATCCACATTTACATGGATACATCCATTTTCACATCCTCATTTATACATCCACATCCCATATCCACATTCATACATACACATCCATATCCACATCCATACATCCACATTCACATCCACATTCACATTCAGATCCACATTCACATCCTCATTTATACATCCACATCCACATCCATATTCACATCCATACATCCACATCTACATGCATACCTCCATTTTCACATCCTCATTTATACATCCACATCCCTTATCTACATTCATACATACACATCCATATCCACATCCATACATCCACATCCACATCCACATTCATATTCACATCCATATATCCACATCTACATGCATACATCCATTATCACGTCCTCATTCATACATCCACATCCACATACATACATACATCCACATCCACATACATACATACATCCACATCCACATTCCCATTCACATCTATACATCCACATCTACATCCACATTCACATCTATGCATATACATCTTCATGCATACATCCATTTTCACATTCATACATCCACTTTCACATTCATACATCCATACTCCCATCTCCACATCCACACATCCACATACATACATCCACATCCACATTCCCATTCACATCTTATCACATCCTATCACTTTCCATACGCATCTTATCAATTCTTATCACATCTCATACACCTCTTATCACATCTTATCACATTTCATATCTTTTTTTAAAAAAAAGAGAATTCTTATATTTAATATAAGATTTCTCTACACATTTATTTATACATAAATTCCATTTAAGGAGACTAACACTTTCGAAATTAAAATCAATCTTTTATGCATCTTCTTATGCATAAATTCAGTTTGGTAGGAAATTACACTTTTAGAATAAAAGAATTTCTCTTATGCATCTAAGTTAAGCATAAAATCCATTTATGAGAAAAATCACACTTTTAGTATAAAAAGAATATCTTTTATGCATACCTATATGCATGAAATCCAATATGATAAAAGTAATACTTTTGATATAAAAATTTTTCCTTTATGCATACTTCTATGCATGAAAATTAAAAATGATAAAAGTAACACTTTTGATATAAAAAATTTTCCTTTATGCATACTTCTATGCATGAAAATTAAAAATGATAAAAGTAACACTTTTGATATAAAAATTTTTCCTTTATGCATACTTCTATGCATGAAAATTAAAAATGATAAAAGTAACACTTTTGATATAAAAATTTTTCCTTTATGCATACTTCTATGCATGAAAATTAAAAATGATAAAAGTAACACTTTTGATATAAAAATTTATCCATTATGCATACTTCTATGCATGAAATAAAAATGGTAAAAATAACACTTTTGATATAAAGAATTTATCCTTTATGCATGATATTAAAATTCAATTTCTCCATGATTGTAATGAAATTCTTTCAATTAATCTAGGATGATAATTCCTAGAATATGGTAGGAAGTCCTCTTTTTATGCTTTGAATGAGATTATTTTATGCATAATTTTTATAAAAATTTTGCCATAGCTCCGCTGCTATGACTGATAAATCTCAATTTTTCTAAGGGATAATGCTTATCATTAAGAAATAATTAAAATAATCTCTAATTGGATTATTAATCCATAATGGATTGAATCATTAATATACATAAACTAAAAGCATAGAAAAAAGCCAATAATTTGGCCTCAAGCATAGCTTAATCTTGGGTTAAGGAAAAGCTTTATGAAAAGCTTGATTTGGATTGAGAATGGGTCATGAGTATGACCATTTCTTGAGTGAGAGAGGGAATTTACATAAAAATCATTAGAATTTAAACATAAATGAAAATTAACTTCAATAGCATTATGTAACTCTTCACTACTATTCAAACTTCATTAGCATTTTAAAAAAAACCATACCAATTAAACTTCTCAAGCTTGAGAGGGGTTGAGAAGAGAGAAACATTGAGAAATTATAGAAAGATCAATATTCACTAATTACCTTACAAATTGCTTGATTCTTTGTTCACGATAGAGGCCCCCAACCAATCAATTGGTTAAGTATGTTGATGGAGCCACTAATGGGGATTGAAGAAAGAGGGAAGCTCCAAAAACTAGTGAATTATTAAATGAATTCACAGTTCTTGGCTTAGGTGGAGTAGAGTAACGATGCATAAACACTATATATTTTTCAACAAGGGGGAGGCTTCTATTTATAGGAAAAATTGAGCTCCTAACCAAACAAACTGATTCTAGAATTTTCTAAATCAGTTTGGTCAATATTTGACCATTTTTAGGTCAGTTAAGCTAACTTTTTGGAACTAGACTTAAATGAGGAGAGAGGAGAGATAAAATATCTCAATTTTTATGAGTTTAAAACTCATTCAAGCATGTGAAATATGCACCTCCTTTAAAGAACTCTCTTTCCTTACATATGTGTCATAATGGAATCATTTTAATATTGCTCATAGTTTTTTACTAATAAACCTTGTACATTTTCAACTCTTCATCTTATGTGAAATATGCACATCCTTTAAAGAACTCCCCTTCCTTACATATGTGTCATAATGGAATCATTTTAATATTGCTCATAGTTTTTTACTAATAAACCTTGTACATTTTCAACTCTTCATCTTATGTGAGCATTTAAGGGACTCCCCTTCCTTACATATGTGTCATAATAAAATCATTATTCCCAAAATATCTCATATTTTTAATATTGCTCATAGTTTTTTACTAATAAACCTTGTACATTTTCAACTCTTCACCTTATGTGAGCATTTACTCATTTTTGGGTATCTTCTTTTTTACAAATTGGATTTATCTACTCCCTACACATGGATTGATGCTATTGGCCCATAGGAACCTTAATTGGACCATAGTCTAAAGATTTCTGAAAATCTAGACCCTTAGACTAAGGTTCTTTATACCTATTTCCAATTAATTCCAATTGCACATTGGAAAATTCTTTTTGAATTTCTGTTTCAGGGGAACTCATCTGAATCATAAGAGATATTTTTCTATCCAAAAATATTCAAAATCTGAACATTCTCTCTCTAGAATAAATTCTCTCTCTCTAGGCTAAAATAGTTAGCAACAGGGTCTTTATATTTCTGAAGAGGGTTGATTACAGGGGAAGATACTAGACATCAAAAAGGGGCTGGGGGAGGAATCTTACATTCTACCCCACTTAAAAAACGCGAGATGTCCTCATCTCACAACTTGTGATAATTTCGCAAGATTCACGAATATGAGACTTAGAGAAAAATTTTAATCAAGATTAACCACCAAGATAAGTCTTAAAGAGAGCAAGATTCAAAATACGAACAAGATTTAAACTTTATTCATTCTCGGAACTTATACAGTAAAGATAGGAACTCTTTACACTTCCATAAGCCCGTCCATCATATGGTCACAAAAGCAGTCCTCACAAGCTGCACAAGTATAAGGTAACTCATCTATGGGAATGATTCTGTGGGTTATTGCTGCGCCTATCTCAGTGGTATGAGGTGTTCTAACAAAAGGACCTCTGAGAGGCAAGCCAAAAACGGGGTAAAGGCATATCTTCTCATGAGGAAGAAAACACGCCAGTAAGAAGACCCGCTCAGAAAACCCAGGATGCCTTGATCTCATGACGCAGTAGTATCGGGGACCCAAACCCAAAGCTTCGATAACCATGGCCAAGCGGACATTGTTACGAAAGTCCTGCTGACCCCAGGGTGTTACCCTAGTTATGTCTTGATAGGTCCGCCATTTGGTCTGCGCTACAGAAGTTCCTAGGTGAGGAAAAAGTGAGCGCTCATACTGTTCTATAAAATCCTTCTTCACAGACTCACTTGCGTCTTGAAGGTGAGGAATCATTATGGATAAAACTAATTCTTGTTGCCAAGCCATGAAGGAGATTAAGAAAGAAAGGAGATCGATGGGAGTAAGATTACTGTGAACGACAAGTAAAAGTTACGACTTATATAAAGGAAGGAGCTAGCGTAACTTAGAAGCCAACGATAACTTGCCACTGAAGTTTTACGTCTTTTCATGATTTGGGTTTGGCATATTTTTCTATAGAAGGCATTTAGAACTTTGAGATGAGGAGATAAAAGAAGTTCGTAAGCTAAATCACCTACTTTCTTTGGTCCACAATATCTGGGAGATAACTTCTTATACTTCCCAAGAGATAAAGAACTTCTTTTGGGCCGTACTCGAATGAAGACCAAAACCTTGATATCCAAAACATCGATTCTCACTTCTGAACTCATTGTTCTGAATCTTAAAACAGGTGGGACTCTTGAGAAGTATTCAGGGAAAAGGTTCTTCCTTTTTTAAACAGAATCTTTCTTTTATTTTAGAGAGAGAATAATTATAAGATCAGAAAGGGAGATTCTTACTCCTATATACCTCGAAGGCTGGGGGAGAATCTTACAGTGTGAGTGGTGTGACTCGTTTTATTTTGCATGAACATCCGGCTAGGGGGCCTTGGAGTTCTTTTCCTTGGTACCTGGGACAAAACCTAACCAAATTCTTAATTGGATCCCATCACTACAGTGGTTGGGTGGTTGGCTAACCCATGGGATTGGATGGGGTTAGGCTGGACTGATGGATCCGTAAATCGAGACTCAAACTTTTGTTTTTACGATAGAAAAAAAAAATCAAAAAAATCCCGGACAGTAACTGTTCTATGGATAGGAATCAACGGCTGTGCCTCTTGAATGGGGAAAGAAGTGTTGATCCCAATGATCCAAGTGCAAGTTTCTTCCTTGAACTGACTAAGTATCTTATAGATGTAATTGGATCATCTCGATCAGAAATGATCTTGACTACGTTAGAGTAAAAAGTTATCCTGGTGGAATCGCCCGTGCTTCCGGTTAAGAAAGTTTTTCCGGGTTCGGTTTTGGAACAACCGACGGATTAGTCTCTTATCCGGATATCCGTGGGCGAGGCCCCGAGTGTGGGACCCCTGTCCCGTGCGAGAAGCGCTACTTCCGCTGCCAGTACCCCAAATCCGTTGCTCGGTGGGAACAGGGATCTTACATTTATAGATTGTAAGAGAATTCTAATTTTTTGATATAAAGATTCTTTACGCAGCATCGAAGTAGGCATAAAGATAACTTTAGTAGGAATAACACTTTTATAAAAATCCTTTTATACATCTATTTATGCATAAATTCAATTTTAAGGAAAATAACACTTTCGAATTAAAAATAAACCTTTTATGCATTTTACTATGCATAAATTCCATTTTAATGAGAATAACACTTTCAAAATAAAAATAAATCTTTTATGCATCTATCTATGCATAAATTCAATTTCAATGAAAATAATAGTTTCGATATAAAAAAAATCTTTTATGCATCTTTCTATGCATAAATTCAAAATTGATATGAATAACTCTTTTGGAATAAAAATAAAATTATTTATGCATCTATTTATGCATAAAATCAAAATTGATAAGAATAACTCTTTTGGAATAAAAATAAAATTCTTTATGCATCTATTTATGCATAAAAATAAAATTTATAAGAATAACTCTTTTGGAATAAAATAAAATTCTTTATGCATCTATTCATGCATAAAATCAAAATTGATAAGAATAACTCTTTTGGAATAAAATAAAATTCTTTATTTTATGCATCTATTTATGCATAAAATCAAAATTGATAAGAATAACTCTTTTGGAATAAAAATAAAATTCGCACTCATTTCAGGCATGTCTACATTCAACGTAAACATTTTGCCCACTCTGTTGCCTTTTGCAACTAACCTGCACTTGTCTTTAAAGTCTTCAACATAACAACCATCAGGGTTAAACTGAACTTGCAAACCCTGCTCAATCATCTGGCCAACTGAAACTAGATTCTTTGTTATGTTCGGAATGTGAAGTACATCTGCAAGGTACTTCACTTTGCCATCCTGCATAGACAATGGCACATCTCCAGCATGGGTAATTGGATGAGCAATGTCATCCCCTGTTTCCACAAAACCTGGTCTTTTCAGGTTTTTCATCTCCTTGAACCACTCCCCATGACTTGTCATGTGGTTCGAAGCACCTGAATCCACATACCACACATCATCTTTTTGTGCTGCTTCAACATTTTCAGACATGGCATTCACGATATGCTGCATAACAAACAACCTTTCATTGTCCTCATTGTTTCTACTTGAGGATGCATGTTACCATATTATAGTAGTGATGTGTGTGAACACACTTAGGACCGCCGGGGCACTTTTTCCCTCACTAGGAGGTTTTTTCCCCCGTGCATTGTATATACGCCCATTATCTTCTAGGACTTGTTATCTTTCATTTTTGGCACTCATAATACACTACTGTGTTGTGCTCAAACTTCCTCATCTTCTTGAAGTTGTGTGTGCATTCCTGCAACCCTAATTCCAACAATTGGTATCAGAGCAGGCTTCCTCCTCCCGGGCAGCATCACCGGCACCTGCCGCTTCATCTCCTCCGATTGCGACGAGGTTTCACGAGCGTCTGCAGGTTAGTATATGCCGTGGGAAAGCCCATAGGGCTTGGTCATTTCAGAATTTTGATCTGAAGTCATTTCGCCCTCCGTTTTTGCATTCCAAGTACTGCGCAGGCAAAATCGTCCTACTGTGCAGATTTTCTGTCAAGATTAAAATCTGCAGGACAGGTGCCCATTCGTCTGTTTTGGGCTGTGCTACATAGCACAGGTCGATTTTATACAGGTTTACCTCTTACAGACAGCATTTACATCTAGTAGTACAATCATTGGCCATGGCTGACAACAATGATGTATTCCGCATGTTGGCTGCTGAGGATAAGTTGGATGGCACCAACTATCCATTGTGGGCATATATGATGCGACATGTATTGGTAGCAAAGGGGTTATGGAACATTGTGCAGGGTATTGATGCACGTCCTATTGTGGCTGGGAATGCTGCAAATACATCAGAAACAGGTACTGTTGATGATGGTGCAGGCACAAGTGCTGTGGCAGCTGTTCGAGAACCACCACTTTCAGCAGAGCAGATTCGTTGGGATGGTAGAGATGCGCAGGCTCATGCCTTGATTGCGCTGTCTGTCAAACGTACCATTATCCCACATATTCGCTCCTGCAGGACTTCTAAGGATGCTTGGGATGTACTTGCCACATTGTATCAGGCAAGAAATGAGGCTCGTGTTGCTTATCTCCGAAAACAGTTGGAGAGTGAGCATATGAACGAAGGTGATTCTATGGATAGCTTTTTGACAAAGATCAAGGATTTCAAAGAGCAGCTCATTTCCGCAGATGAAATCCTGTCAGACAGTTCACTTGTGCAGACTGTTTTGAATGGTCTACCAGATTCTTATCAGGGTTTTGCTTCCACTCTTCGCTTGATGATGAAAGGCAATCCCAATGCCTTATCATTTGAGGAGTTAGTTTCTGTTTTGCTGCAAGAAGACCAGTCAAGGCAAAACAGGAATATTATGCGTGTCGCAGATCAAGCTTTCGTTGCTAGTCAGAGAAGCGGGAAAGGTAAAGCTGGCTTTTCTTCTAGTAAGCAAAAATCTGCAAATGCTGCGCAACCAAAGAAGGAAGACAAAGATGAGAAGAAGGGTGACAAACAGAAGACATTTTGCAAGTACTGTAAGGGAAATGATCATGTCATCAAAGCGTGTCCTAAGCTGGCTGCGAAAGAGGCTAAGAAGAAAGAGGCTGGTATGGCTGTTGCAGATGCCTCTCCTTCTAACAATGAATCTGCTAATGTTGTGCTAGATACAGAATGGGCATTCAATGCGCAGTGCAGTTATGACCCATCTTTGCATGACACATGTATGTCTGCAGTAGATTCAGATGTATGGTACTTTGACAGTGGTGCCACTAAGCATATCACCTCGCAGCGCAGTTTATTCACTTTCCTTGAGTCTGCTCCCACAGGGAATACTGTCACTTGTGCCAATAACTCCTCTTATCCCGTTGAAGGAGTTGGACAGATTGTGCTGAATGTTGCAAATGGCAACACCTTTACACTTTTTGATGCATTGTATGTGCCAGGGATCAAAAAGAATCTGCTGTCAGTCTCCGCATTTGCCAAAACAGGTTTGGTTGTAAAATTTGTGGATGACAGATGTACTGTTCATGATCTCTCTTGTGGTGACATCATTGTAGCATCTGGTTCACTATGTCGAGGGCTGTATAAGCTCAACATGGATGGCAAATGTGTAGAGGATTCAGCATGTGCTATTATGGATACGCAGGCTATTTCAGATGCAAAACTGTGGCATGCACGTTTTGGTCATCTGAATTTTGCAAGTTTGCTGCGCCTGCAGAAATCTGAAATGGTGTCTTCTTTGCCTAAGCTTGAGGCACCCGTCAAGCATGTTTGTGAGGGCTGCATATTGGGTAAAATGCAGCGTGCTTCCTTTCCCAAAGATGGATCAGTGAGAGCTGAACGCAGATTGCAGCTTGTTCACAGTGATGTTTGTGGTCCCATGCAAACTCCATCATTTGGAAACTACCTTTACTTCGTGACTTTCATTGATGATTTTACCAGGCATGCATGGGTATATCCTTTGAAGGCAAAGTCCGAAGTGTTTTTGTGCTTCAAACAGTTTTTGGTTATGGCTGAAAATGTGTCAGAAAGTAAGATGGGCACCCTCCGTTCAGATCGAGGGGGGGAGTATATGTCTTCAGAATTTAATGCATTTCTGGCTGAGCGTGGGATAAAACACCAATGTACAGTGCCGTATACACCACAGCAAAATGGTGTGGCTGAGAGAAAAAACAGGTCTCTCATGGAAATGGCAAGATGTATGGTTAAGAGTCAAAGTCTACCACATGGTTTTTGGCTTGAGGCTGTCATGTGTGCCACTTATGTACTAAACAGGTGTCCCACCAAAGCATTACAGGTTGTCACTCCATATGAGGCTTGGCATAGCCGCAAGCCATCTGTTGGCCATTTACGTGTTTTTGGTTGCCTGGCATATGCATTAGTGCCTGTGCAACATCACAGAAAATTGGATGATAAAGCTGTCAAATGTATTTTTGTTGGATATAGTGCTGAGAGCAAAGGCTATCGTTTGTATCATCCACAGACAAAGCGCATTTTGGTTAGCCGTGATGTTGTATTTGTGGAAGATGCAGTTCAGCCCTTGGTTTCATGTACTAAGGAGACAGATATCAGCTCACGTGATGTCTATGATACATTGTTGCCTCTTTTCAGTGGTGCACAGTCAAGTGCAATACCTCATGAGGCAGTTTTTCAGCCTATGCAGGTTTTAAATGATGGCACAGATCAGCCTATATCTGATGCAGATGTGCATGATGCACTTGAGGATGAGAGACAAGAGATTGAGGGCTCTAGGAATATGCCTAGATGGCTGGTGCAGACTTTGCGTGACAGCAAGTTGGATGCCCCTTTGTCTAGTCGCACTCGTTCTGGCTCTCATGGTGCCTCTTATGCGTCAGATTGTTATGCATTGGCTGTTTCTAGTATGTGCGATGAAAGTGAGCCTGTTTCATTTGATGAGGCACAAAGTTCAGAAAATTGGATGGCTGCTATGCAAGCAGAATACGATGCTATTATGAAGAATGGTACATGGTCTTTATGTGACTTGCCCCCTGGCAAGAAGGCCATTGGCACTAAGTGGGTTTACAAATTGAAGCGTAAGCCTGATGGCACAGTGGATCGCCATAAGGCTAGGCTTGTTGCAAAAGGTTATGCTCAAGAGAAGGGCATTGATTTTGATGAGACTTTTGCTCCCACATGTCGTATGACCACTGTTCGTAGCATCTGTGCATTAGCAGCTCATAATGGTTGGAATGTACATCAGCTGGACATAAAGACTGCGTTCTTAAATGGAGATTTGCATGAGGAGGTGTATGTATCGCAGCCTCGTGGTTTTGTTCAAAGAGGGCAGGAAAACAAAGTGTGCAGGTTAAAAAGGGCTTTATATGGTTTAAAGCAAGCTCCACGAGCTTGGTATGAAAAAATACATGCATATTTGACTGCACATGGGTTTCAGAATAGTCCAACAGAAAGCACTTTGTATGTTAAACGTGTGGATGGTGTACATCTAATCATTGCTCTCTATGTCGATGACATGCTGCTCACAGGACCAAATGAGAGTCATATTGCTGATTTTAAGGCTGATTTGAATGCCTCTTTTGAGATGTCAGATTTGGGGCATTTGCATCATTATTTGGGGATACAATTTAAGCAGTGTGATGGAGGTATTGCTTTGTGTCAGACAAAGTATATTGAAACATTGTTGCGGAGATTTGGCCTTGAAGACTGCAAGCCTATTGCTACTCCAATGGAGACAGGTTTGAAGTTGAGTCTTCATGATGCTGGAGATCACTTTGATGTCACACTCTATCAGACAGCTGTTGGTTGCCTCATTTATGTATGCATTACGAGGCCAGACATTCAGTTTGCAGTCTCACAGGTGAGCAGATTTATGCATAGCCCAGGCATTAAGCATTGGCAGGCAGTGAAGCGTATCTTTCGCTATTTGAGTGGTACTCGGCATCTTGGGTTGTTTTATCCCAAGGGGGGATCATTGCCGCCAGATTTACATGCTTTTTCAGATTCTGACTGGGCTGGTTGTTATGACACACGCGTGTCCACGAGTGGTTTTTGCTTCATGCTTGGAAGCTCATGCATATCATGGTTGAGCAAGAAGCAGCCTACTGTGGCCACTTCTAGTTGTGAAGCTGAGTACAGGGCAGCTTTCACAGCTACGGTTGAGTGTGTGTGGCTCAGACGCCTTATGGCTGATTTGGGTGTTGGGCAGCCATCTGCCACCACCATCTTCACTGACAGTCAGAGCGCATTGGCAGTTGCGCGGAACCCAGTGTTCCATGCTCGTACGAAGCACATTGAGGTGCACTACCATTATGTCAGGGAGAGACTCTCTGCAGGAGAGATCAGTTTGGCTTATGTGCCAACACAGGATAACCTTGCAGACCTTTTCACAAAGGCTCTGCCTCGTGAGAAGTTCGAAGCTTTTCGCAAAGCTTTGGGCTTACTCCCTTTTGTGGATTCGTCCACATAGCTAGACACTTCCCTATACATGAGTGCTAGCTCTTGTTCACTGCATCACTCCAGGGGGGATTTGTTACCATATTATAGTAGTGATGTGTGTGAACACACTTAGGACCGCCGGGGCACTTTTTCCCTCACTAGGAGGTTTTTTCCCCCGTGCATTGTATATACGCCCATTATCTTCTAGGGCTTGTTATCTTTCATTTTTGGCACTCATAATACACTACTGTGTTGTGCTCAAACTTCCTCATCTTCTTGAAGTTGTGTGTGCATTCCTGCAACCCTAATTCCAACAATGCATAGTTGTTCTGCTGCACTTTTCCATTTTGCATGTCAGCCTGCTTCTTATAACATTCTGCCTGCACATGTCCAGGCTTACCACAATAATAGCATTCATGTGCATCATTATACTGCCTTTGCCAATTTCCACGGCCTCTTTGACTCCCCCTGCCTCTGAATCTGCCTCTTCCACCTGCGTGTTGTTGTTGTTGTTGTTGTTGTGTATTCTGGGACTGTTGTTGTTGCTGCTGCTGGCCATAATTCTTATTACCTGTTCGACCAGCTCCTTGACCGCGTCCACAGCCTCCTCTTCCTCGTCCTCTTCTTGAACTTGTGTAGAAGGCCTGTTGCTCCGAACTGTTTTTGGTTTTTGAAGACTGTTGGTCTTCACCCAAGCTCTTCTCTTCTATAATCAGCATAGACACCAAATCTGTAAAGTTGGGAATGTTTTCGTGAGTCTGAATAGACGTCTTGAAAGTGGCCTGAGACCACGTAGATAGACTTCCACCTTATCATCATCATCTATTACTGACACACCAATAGATGCAACAAGGGATTCCACAATACCCTTTATCTTCAATGCATAGTCATTCACAGACATGCTCTTTTTCTCCACATTTTCTCCATAGTATGAAGTTCGTTCTTCAACTGTATCTTGCGTGCCTTGGTATTTGTTTCATAGAGTTTAACCAAGTTGTCCCACGCCTCCTTGGGGGACTTGGCATCTTGAATGTGCCCAATCATGGTGTCATGTATACTAATGGAGAGCCAATATATAACTTTCCTGGCTCCTTGGTTCCAGCTTTAAACTCTTTCACATCTGTAGCAGTCGGATTTATGTCCGGTATCTCTGGTGCCTCTTCATGCTCACCTTCTATGTAGTCCCAATAGTCCTTTTCCATCAGGAAATTTGTCAACCTGAACCTCCAAACATGGAAGTTATTCTTATCAAGATTCTCAGCCACAATCTGGGTTATCCCATCATTTGACATTTTGCCAAACACACAATTTTACCAAAAATAGCACTCTGGTTTGTCCTGCACAAACTGCTGTATTTTCTGCAGCGGTACTGTAGTACTCTCAAATGTCACAACAACCAGTGCCTTCAATGTGCATACATACACCCAATGGCAATTGTTGACCTCTTTGCAGCACCCACAGTGTCTGCACAGTCAATCTGTCCTCCTGCAGTTCTTAAAATAGAGTTCTGCAGAGAATCGATGACTTACCCGCAGTGCTTGAAATTGCCTGCTTTCTGAAAAACGGAGGTCCAAACGTGCCCAAAACGCGTTCTCGACCCACAAAATTTTAGTCCGATAGGACAGTATAGTTTTCCTATAGCTTTACTCCCCCGAAGAAAGCTCCTCAATCAGAGATCGTTTGCCGGTGCCTCCCGTAGAGCTCTCGACAAGGGTGTAGTCACTAACACTAATAGGAAAGAGTTGTTGAAGCTCTTACCCTCGTACCGCTTCCTGTGGTTCTCTTGCTTGCAGCTCAGCCCTTAGCATGAACCAGGCTCTGATACCATGAAAAGATGCAAGGGGGAAGAGAGCTTGAGCTCTTGCAAGCACACACACACTCACAAAACCCTAATAGAGAACACACAAGGTGAGAGGCTAAAAATCTTCTTCTTCTTCACTCAACACTCAACACACCATATACAAGAAAAGAGTACTCATAATATGAAAGGTACTCAACCAATACATACACGGGTTCTCTATAGTGTGAACCCAACTAAATGAGCTGGCGCTATAACTATGCCAGTCTCTAGAATGGCTGTCACATAGCCTGTCATCCCACTGGCTGCATATCACCCATGATCTCAGCAACCATGCCAGTGGTGTAAGTGTGGGGCCTATCCCCCAGGCGGGTCATCAGTGTCCACCGCCTCACTAGACAAGCTCGATATCTCAACAGTCCCAAGCAAACACATCAATAAATTCCTGCAGCAACTTCTTCAACTGCTCCTTAAAATTGGAATCCAGGTGCACACTAACCTTGACAATCCTTGGATTGCCCACTATACCCAGATCTAAATCTTGCAATTCATCTTCTTTTACTCTAGAACTCTTTCCCAAAGTATGTTCATAGAATGCCTCTACCTGCTTAATAGCTTCTCTAGCGTCCTTTTCGGAGTCCTTGCTCTGAACATCCAAAATCTGAGAAGTTGTTTCCTCCCTTGAGATTTCCTTCAGCAGATCGGACCCTCTTGGGGCCTCCAACTCCACTTGAGCACACTGAAGATTAGATTTCCCTGTGAAGAACCAGTACCGATCCCCATAATGTCAATGACATCCACTTTAAAAACAGGCACTACTGTCGGATTTGCTTTAAGATAATCCTCTTCCTTGTCATCTGTGACTTCCGTTGATTGCTTGAGCATATAGAGGCTTGATTTCCTTTGCTAAAACTGCTTTATCAGTCATGCTAACCTTCATTGTTCTGGAGCCTTTCTTAAGAGCAATTTCATCCTTCTCCCAATCTTGCTTAAGTTTTGCTGTGCGGAACCAAGGTCTCCCCAATAGCATTGGGTAAGCTCCTCGTGTGTCTTCCAATTTTAAGACCACAAAATTTACTTGGAATGACAAACCAGAAATCAGTACCTCTTGGTGTCGTAACATCGCAATAGGCTGGACCTTCCTCTAATTCGCCATCTGCACTTGAAAAGGAGCTGGTTGCAACTCCATGTGCTTCAATTTCAGAAACTCCCCTTCAGGTAAGATGTTCACCCCAGAACCTCCATCTAATAAAACCTTAGTAAAGTCCTTTCCTTGAAACTTCAGATTTATGGTAGGAACTCTCCAATCCACATCTCCAGGTGACATATTGCATACTTCTACTTCTAATGCTTCTGGCCTCTTCCTTGCAGTTATCACTTTGTCTTTAAATATTGGGACTATGTTGAGCAATTGATCCAAAGTGATATTTAAAGAAGTATGCAATAATTCTTCAAAGAGTGAAACTAAACCAACCTCATCCTTCTTCTTTTCATCTTCCCAAGCTACTTGTTTCTTCTTCTGTATCTTCCTCAACTGTTCCGATGACTGCTCTGGGATGTCCTTTTGTTCCTCCCAATCCAATGGAGACTTCAACTTCTGAGATCTGGTTACTGCCATCACATCAACATTATCCTCTTTCTCTACACAATTGGAACAGTCACATGCCATTTGCATTGCTGACACACTGATTTCTCTTGTAAACACTTCCTTCTTTCACTCTCTGGGATATCCGATGGAGGACTCACCACCGTTTGAATTTTCGTTAACACAAGGTTAACTTGTGGAGCAGGATTCTCTTCCTGTCTAGGATGTTGATGTGGAGCCTGATTTTGATTATCATACTCATTCCAATTATTCCTCCATTCATTCCACCAAGGAACTCTTCCTCTTCCTCTATTCCATTGTTTGTTTGGAGGTCTCCATTGATTTCTGTAATCCTGAGTTGGAGGATACCAATTTTGATTTCCTCTCTATTGAACTTCTGGGGCAACTTGCACCACTGCTGCCTGAGTCTCCTATCTTTGCTTCTGAATCCGATCTGGAACTAGACCTCTATACCGTGGATTATACCAACAATTTGATGTTAGATGACCATCCCTCTCACAAATATGATAGTGAGGTTTATCAGATGATAAAATCCCCATTTCTTTTATCTTTTGGGATACTAACTTATCCAATTCCTGAGTCCCTTTGTCTTGCTCTTTTCCTCCTCTTTTTTTCTCTTCTTGTCTTTCTTCCTCTTTGTCTTTTTATGCTTCTTTTTAGATTTCTTTTTCTTTGATTTTCTCTTTTTATCATCAGAGCTATCTGAATCTGAATCTGAATCCTCAAAATCATCCGAATCAAAATCCGACTCGGACTCTGAATCATTGTCCGAATCACTGTCAGAGTCATCCTTCAATGTACCATATCTCTTCTCCACTCTAGCAGTTGTCTCTACTAGATCATCCATTCCTGCAGCCACATCCACACTGGCTACTGTAGACCTTATGATTTTCCTCAAAACCTTCAAAAAGTATATAGCTAACATTTCTGGGGTTGGTCTTTCTGCCACCTCCAGTCTATTAACTAATTGAGTAAATTTCTGAGCATAATCCTGCACCAACATCTTCTATTGTTCAATTCTCTTTATCTTGCGCAACACATCATTCAGTGTCTTTTCCTTTCTGAACCTAGCCAAAAATGCTCCCTTCAAATCATTGTATGTTGCAAAGTGATTTGGGGCAAAATGGCTAAACCATTCAATAGCTTTTCCTCCAAAAGTAGCCTCGAACTGATGCATCTTGTCAGCATCACCATAAACTCCAGCCAATCCACTAGCCTGCCAAACTACTTCAAATTCAGCAACATGACAATCGGGGTCCTTCTTTTCCGGCCCCTTGAACTTTTTGAACTTGACTTTGAGATCAACAATTGCCCCTCGATGTGCCATTCTGAGTGCTATTGGAACTACCCTAGGTTTAGGTTTTCTTTTTAATAACAGAAGAGGATCAAACTATAACCACTTTCTTGAAATCAATGGTCGTACCGCAGCAACACCCACCAATTGAGCAACACCCCTTGCCCAGTCCTTCGGTGTTCTTGCGGACCGTCCTCCTAACTGACTTGAATCATTATCCTCTGAATCATTTTCTTGCTGTCCACCTCTGGACCGCGATCTTGTGAAATAAACCCTAGAAGCCCTTCTGCTTTCTTCACTCATGCATTCCGTGCATCACCCCAGGCTTCAAGAATACCTTGATAAAAACAAATACTCATAATGAGCATTCAAGACATACTGCAAACCCCTAGACATGATTCTCCTTCTACCTATCAAATCCCTAGATACCTCATGAATCCAGACCTTCTTCCTGATGATGGAGATAATATCTCTAGGAAGGTCAGAGAAATTCTGATTGAAGAATATTTTTACATAAGCATCTACTTCCTCATCTGTTACCCAGTTTCGGAAATCATATAGCAACCCATCCATATAGAAAAATCCTCTTATCCCCGAAAAACTCTAGGTTTGTTCCTAATCTACCCTTTTCAAAGTAGAAACCCGCAGGATCGCCAGTGTATATTCGTGACTCAAATCAGACTTTTACTAAACCTAATTTAGATTCATAGAAGTAAAACTGAAATCAGAATACACATGTGGATGACAGAAATGAGTCCAAATGCCATTGTAAAGCACAGACGGAACTCCTTAATTCATCATCTCCAAAACACAATAGTGCAGCTGATTAAAAGCCCGCATCAGTTATTACAAGTGGTTATAACCGCATTCCTTCATCAGAATTCCCCAAGATATAATGAAAGTCCGACTAAGGTATTTTGCAAAAGGACTTACAAAAAGGAATTGCTAAACTTGAAAACTAAAACAAAATAAAGTAATTTATGGTATTGTAAGTAGAGCCCTAACAACCACTATCATCAAAGCACAGATTCAGGGAGAAAAACTTAAGGTAGAGGGCAAGGGAACTTATGCAGTAGATTGGCATTTGGGGGGTGACCTGAAGATAATAAAGTGCTTGCTTGGGTGTCGAGAAGGTTCCAACACCCCAAATCCTTATCCGTGGTGCATGAGAATGGTGAGGGAAAACAAACAAAAGTCGAGAAAGAAGAGGATGCTTGAGTATCAAGATATTGAGTGCACGACCCCATGGGACGATGTTGCTGGCAACTGGGTTGGAGGTGTCTTGTTTGCCAACATGCTAGCTGTGCCAAATAGGCATTTGAGAGATTGATAATGGAATCCTATAATTCCATTTGACCTGAAGAATGTCCACTTCTATACACTGCAATGCATTCATGCGTGTGTTTGATTGTTTGCTCGTGTCACATAGATTATGCATTTACCATGCAAGGCAAAGAACAACAAGAAGAAGCTCTTCATAAAGTAGAGCAACTACTCAACTCAATTGGGTGACATGGTGGCAATGTGCAGATTACTATTAACAAAAAGACCTCTACATGAATCATGAGGTTGCACAACAAGTGTCCATGAGTGGAAATAAAGCAAGACATTTTCTGGAGAAGCCAGAAAATGCCAAGGACTCAACCAAGCCTTGGAACTTGTGGAAGGACTTATGCAAATGTACAACATTTGACTGCACCAATTTAATCCTTGTAATTCTACGTGAGAAGGTTTGGTAAGATTTCAATAAGATGGTGAAACTTTTGACCAAAAGCAGGACAACCACAAAGGACCGACAAAAATTTCAAGACAAGCTTTCTAATTTTACGAATTCCATGGTTGATACATGGGGTGAAAACAACATTACGCACTACATGGTAAACACATTTTCTCCTTCCTACTGGATATTAAGAAATGAGTATGAATAACTACTAACTCTCTTAATTTTTTTGCAGCACATTTTCTCCTTCGTACTGGATATTAAGAAATGAGTATGAATAACTACTAACTCTCTTAATTCTTTTGCAGCACATTCTTTATGCTCATGGTGCATACTTCATGAATGAGTATGATTCTCTGTACATGTGGAGCACACAAGGAATGGAGGAATCTCACTATCAAGCTAGAGGAGTGTATTTTAAAAACACCCGACATGGAGGAGAGAAGACTCGTACAAATCACCTCAAGGAGATGTTTAACTGGTTTTACAGATACACTTTTGGGTAAAAATTATCCATGGAAAGGGCACGTATGAGTAATCTAGCAAGGGCAACAGGAAATAATGCCAAACAGAGAAGATCACTAAAGTGGAAAGCTGGCACAAGACCAACACATCATGTAGCATGGAGATCTTCACGAAGACGCATAGGAAGAATTCGGAAGTAGAAGCAACACTTTGAAATTGAAAGTATTTGGAATAAAGTTGTAAACATTTTTGACTTAGGAAGTGAACATTTAGAAGAAAGTTATAAAGCTTTTTGACTTGAAAATAGAAAATAATTTCACCGTTCCATTATATTGAAGATTTACATAGTGAAAATATTTACAACAAAAAAAGCTAATTGCTCTTGAGTCTCCTCTTCTTGCTCCCCCTCTTCGATAGGAATTTTTCCTCTATAATGCAAAAACCTCTTACAACTATAGCCCTTGAGTGACTTTACATCCTTCACTCCTGCACTTAGGACATAGTTTGAATAACATAGAAAATAACCTACTCGAGAAGGCCAAAAAACAGGGCCGCATCCAAAGATACAGATGGCAGCACACTTCTCTAAGCATGACTTTATGTATATTATAAGGTATAAATGTATACCCTGTATACCTAGATAGGGCTTTCAGTGTAGGGAGTGTATTTGAGACGTAGTGTGCAAGAGTGGCATCTTGCTGCCCAACTCTTGCATGACTAGCACCACCTCGTCCAAGAAATCCATCGGCGTCATCAAGCTCTATCTGCATTGACAAAAAGAACCAAGAGGGAACAAACTAAAGTAAGAAATAATTCAAACAGACTGAAGCAATAAGAATTAAACTAGACAAATTGAAGAAATAACTAGTTCAAGAGGCAACAAACAAGCAATAATTTACCTTCTGGTTCTCATCCTCCTCCAACTTCGCTGCATCCCAAAGGTTGATGGAGCCCTCTTCATTTTCTTGGTCAAGTTCAGGAACACGTTCCTTACCAAACTCAAAAATGCCCATACCCTGCTGAAGGGCTTGAAATTCTTCCTCTAAGGAAGAGCAGCTTCATTCTCCTTGGCTTTTTTAAAGCACAAGGACATTGCTTTTGGGGCCTCTAAGAAGTTTTATGTCACTTCTATGTCCAATGCGAGAAATTCATCCTTATGCTCATTCTCTACATCGAGAACACTGGACGCAGCTTAACCATCTGCTATTATAGCAAGACAGTAATCCTCCCTAAAATTGTAGAGTTTTTGAATGTGGGAGAGGAGGAGGTAATACTTCCCATATTAATTAGGAAGGAAAGTAGCCCAGGCATGACAAAATTGGACGTCAGTCACTCCCCACCATCATTGATGACATTCCTTCATCAATGATGGTGGAGGCCTTAAACTATGCCACATCAAAATTTGTGCCAAGAAGTTCCTCATCCTTCT
Organism: Cibotium barometz; assembly: GCF_041138505.1. NCBI lineage: Eukaryota > Viridiplantae > Streptophyta > Polypodiopsida > Cyatheales > Cibotiaceae > Cibotium > Cibotium barometz. Next base: position 37,523,352 of record NC_141065.1, read on the forward strand.
CGAGCACAAGGTCTAGGACCTCTTCTTCTGTAGACTGAGCACTTGAAATAAAGAACTATTTTGATTTATCAGTCCTTCCTCATGGTCCACAAGGTGACTCCACTGAGCACTCCTTTTACTTAACCATTGTCAAGTTCCCTCTCCCAGGCCACCCCACGACGGTTGAAATTCTCCTATAGCTCTTGCAACTCATGATGACGAACACGCGACCCACCTAGCTGCACGGGTAAGCCCACTATGTTTATAAAGTTTAGTGTAAATGTCTATGGCAAATGTTAGAGCAAAATCAAACACATGTGTCCCCACCCATGGTCCACGAGGTGACTCCACTGAGCACTCCTTTTGCTTAACCATTGTCAAGTTCCCTCTCCCAGGTCCCACCATGGTTGAAACTCTCCTATAGCTCTTGCAACTATCAATTTGAAGCCTAATCAAAATGACACCTTTTCATTAATGTTGGGCTTCTCATTTTCTAATATTTAGATTTAACACAAGAATATTAATATGTCATTATCATCTTCTATCTCGTAGACAATGTTAACTAGTTATCAAAGAAGAAACAAAAGGGTTGTTATGACTAACATAAGTTTTTCATTTCTTTGTCATAGTAGGGAATTGACACTTAATAAAAATCTCAAAAAATTTAACCTTTTCGCCAAATAATGTGATAAAGTTGTCCCACACTTCTTTGTCCATCTTGTTGAGGTACATGCATCATTGTTGTGGGCTTTATTTGCACATACATCATTTCCTACTCAAAAGTAAGAAGGTTATCCAACCCAAAATGTCCCTTTATGAGATATTGTTGAGTGAAATTATGAGATATTGGGAATGTAAGGTATCTTTCACATTTGGTTGAGGAGAAGAGATTGGAAAGGTTGCATGATCAATGTAAAGGTTGGTTGGATCTTAGTAATGAGGATGCATGCATGCATGTATCCAAAGAGCATACACTTTCAGAGTGGGAGATAGCCCATTTCTCATGGTGGATTGATTTTGGTGGCAAGCATGTGCTCGCAAGAGAGAGGGAGATGTACAAGATCCATTCAAAGAAGGGTGGTGGGTAAAATGTGGACTTGCATGGTGGTCGTTTGTCACACTCCACTAAATCTTTAGAGGCCCAAAAAGGTAAGTGCCACAATGTCATTAGATTAAACACTAATTCTAGTTGCATCATTTGGCATGTTTTTCAAACAAGAATTTGTGTTGTAGTTTAAGAGGTTGTGGATGAAATCCCACCCCATAATGAGGATGTTGGCCATGTGGATGTGAGCCAGGACATTGAAGGTGACCAACATCATCCCATCACTCTCTTGGGGTTATGTTGATAGGGTTTTATTCAATCTAATATTCATGTCTGCCACAACATGTAGAGGAAAAAGTTGATGCAAAAGAGATGGTGACATTTGTTTTTGTTCCACCATCCCCTCTTGATTTGTTGCATCTCTCTAGCCATGTGGTGCCCTATGGTGGATGCATGGTAGGTGATTACATTGATGTGTCTAGGAGAACCTGCCTTTATAGCCCCGTCTCTCTGAAGCACAACACGGTGAGGAGGAAACTATCAGTAGCACCACAACCTAGCAAAAACACCACTAGAGGGCACAAACACACCTAGTTAATGTCCCTTGATCCTCAACTAACAGAATTGAGTACTTCAACACCCTCCCATCCTCCCTATTCAATTAAGATGCCTACTCAAACAATCCACTCAAGTCAACTCTCACCTCAAGTACCTCTTATTTTCCAACTAAAAGCCCCTCCTAACCTCAATTGACTCCCAGCCGACTAAAATGGCTTCCAGCTACCACATAATTGCCAATAAACTATTTTCAAAGTCTTCTTGTTCCCAATCAGAAATCCATCCTCCAGGATCCTAGAATGTCCTCCTATGTCAGCTAGCGTCAAAACAAGCATAACCTCTCAGAACTAAGCTTAGCCTCAAAACAAGCATAACCTCTCAGAACTAAGCTTAGCTGACCAGCAAAAATTAATAGCAAATTCTCTTGGCTGCCACAAATAACTCAGATACTAAATGTCGACCTGTTTCCAAATTCTAATGGCTCTCTCCAGTTCAAAATAAGTACTTCAAGATCCTCTATAATCCTCCAGACCTTATAGATAGAATCCCTAGACCTTCCTGGATAATTTATCGACCCTCTTCTGACCTTTCTTTGAGCTCTCACTTACTGAGTTCTTCCTCAGGATCTGGCACAGAACCGTCTGCCCCTCAGAAGCCTACAATGAATTAGAATCTTCCACAAATGTTCTCAGACACCCACAAACCCTCAGGTATCTTTCACTTGAAAGGATATCACACAATTAACTCTTTGCTGGCTACAATTGGGGGCACCCAGCTGCTTCCGAATCAACTGTTCCTAACCAACTAGCTAAACTGATCCAACGGATGCAGGTATCCTCTCCTCTACATCAGCTAGCACCTCTAGCATCTCAAAACTCTTAAACCAAGCTAAAATCCATCCTTAGAATCACTTAGTGTTTCATTTTTACCACAGAAACCCTGTCAAACTACAAAATCTTCTTATAGTTGTCCTCTGACAAACCTCCAACAGTCAGCTGAGACACAAACTCACTTCCCCTCAGCTCAAATAAGCCAAATCAAGGTCCCTACATCACCTGCTAATTATTTTGATGCACAATTGATTATGATTGACCCCTACAGAAGTTAACTCACCCAGCACACAGACTCAACCAAGGTGAGATCTTCAGTCAATAGCCTCTCCTTCAATAGAATTCTATCAAAACAACACTGATTGAACCAAAATAAACAAAGAACTCTTCAATCCCACACAACTTGACCTTTTGTGAATTTTAAGAAAACTACGTAGAGTCACAACAGACCCTAAGAATTGGGAACTGAGAAGATGAGAGAAGCATCAATAGATCAAAGGATCTCTCACACACAAACAGCCTCAATAGAAACGAGATTTGTATTTTCAACCCTATCAAGATCAATAAAAACAAAGATCTGCACAGCAGCAGCAGCAACAACTTGCAAGCTTCAACCATCCAACACAACTGGGAAATGTTTTGAGCAATCCTTCATCTAATCCAAGTTCCAACAGTGATGCAACTTGAGAGGTTCTGGGACACCACTTTCCACACATAACCCTCTATCACCTTTGCAATCCTTGCTCTAAAAAGATCTAAGTCTCCTTTAGAAATCGCCACATCACAATCCCTGCTCTAGAAAGATCTAAGTCTCCTCTAACATTCCCCACATTGCCTTCTTCTTAGAACGAGCCAACTGATATCTAACAAGCTTCACAACAAACTTCCCAACAAAACTAGCTCTCTTTCCACTGTCTTCTTCAACACACAATGCTCTCACACATACAAGCTTTTTCCCTTTCACCTCTTCACACATTTGTTCAATATCTCCATGCATACCTCTACCCAATCTCAGAAGCATTTTTACCGTCTTGTGAATGAGGTCGTGGAGACCTAATCTGATAAAGTTGCAACAGCTGATAGAGGGTCATTGGAGGACGTCTCGCATAGTAAGGTCCACCGAGGTCTTGACCAGCCTCAGTTGCTCGATTAAAATGGTGAGCTTCCGGTACGGTGGATGAGGGACCAAGGAAGCGGCCTATGAGTGAAGCGCTAGGTCACCTGCTGCCAAGGATCCTAGAGGGTGCTGACCATACGGTGCTCGGGCTCTGGGTCACCGACGATACCCACACGTGCATCGTGGAAGATATTGGAACAAGGAGTAAGAGTTGTTTTTTGAATTCGGGCATGGATCTGGTTGATTGACCTTGGTGGTCCTCAACGGATGAGTCCATGGCTCTTTTATATGGATCCGTTGGTTTATCTTGCTGATCTTCAATGGAGATTCCATTTTGATATGTGAATATATTGCCGATTACTATGAGATATGAACTATCGAAAAGGCCCTTGAGTGGTCAGGTGGTGAGCGTTCTAGTTGCCAAGGATGCCATAGGTACACCGATGAAGGAATGATTGGAAATAAGGATTCAACTGGAGATTTTGAGGATTATGATCAGTGACATAATGATTTCATTAAAATATTATTTCTTAAGGCCGATTCTGTGAAAAAGGCAATTTCATATTGGGTGTGTAAGTCATGTGACTAGTTTTAAGTTGCATGAATACCCGTCTAGGGGCCTGGGAGCTCTTTTCCCTGGTACCCGGGACAAAACCTAACAAAATTCTTAATTGGATCCCATCACTACAGTGGTTGGGCGGTTGGCTAATCCACGGGACTAGATGGGGTTAGGCTGGACTGATGGATCCCTAAATTGAGACTCAATTCTGTTATGGTACGATAAATGAAGTAAATCCCGGACAAAAATTGTTCTATGGAAAAGAATCAATGGCTATGCCTCTCAATGAGGAAAAGAGCGTTGGTCTCTATGATCCAAGTGCAATCTTTTCCCTAATCTAACTATGGGACTTACGGGTTCGGTCAGATCAGTTCAGTTAGTTAAGGCTTTTGACTACGCTAGAGAAAACTTATCCTGGAGGAATCGCCCGTGCTTTCCGGGCAAGGGAATTTTTTTCCGGGTCAATTTTGGAAGAACGGATGGATTAGTCTCTTGTCCGGATATCCGTGGGGCGAGGCCCCGAGAGTGTGGGACCTTGGCTCGCGCAAGAAGTGCTACTTCCGCTGCTAGCACCCCTGAATTCGTTGCGCGGTGGGGACAGTGATCTCACATGTGGTATCAGAGAGATTTGGCTAATGAGGATCAACCGAGAAGCCAAAAATGTAAAAAATTTATGAAGAAGTAGTAAAAGGTTGTAATTGTGTGATAAAATTCATACAAATTGTTATTCATACAAAGGTTGTAATTGTGTGATAAAATTCATACAAATTGTTATTCAGAGAGTGAAATTCATAATTTAGTAATTGGGTCTCGAGATAGAAGTACCGCAATTGCATGGAATCCCTGACAGGCCTAGACAAGATGGTATTTACCTTATAATTCCAAGGATCGTATGACTACCTGTATATACGGAGGTTATAACTGTAGCTCTTTACTAGCAGTATATACCGAGGTTATAACTGCAACTCATTACTGGCAATATCTACGAGTAAATCTAAGACTTGAAATTATAAGCATAAATTCTATCCCGATGATGAATTCAAATGTGGTTGATACGATTTTCAAATTTTGGTTGAGAACTGATGAGTTGATTTGGATTCTGAGTGAAAAATGATGTTTCCTGAATTTTGCTTGAAATGTAATAAGCTGAGCAAAACCATAATGAGGATTAATGGGACGAGTCCCTGTGATGATGTTCATAACTGGAATGACGTTAATGACTTCAGCAAATCACTATGAGATTAGTGGATTGTGCTAACAGATTGCTGCTGTTAACATTTGACCCAGTAGATCAAGTTAAGGGATGTCAAATTAAAAATCTGTATAATTGAAAATTCCCATGGAGGACTACTCAGATAGAAAGTTTGGTCTAATGGACCATTATTGTGATAAGGATTTGAATGTTATAATCTGAGTGAATTGTTATCTAATGATGAGTTCTATATAAGGGATCTTTATCCCAGGATTCAATTGGGTTCACTAGGCTATAAGGAACCCCAGAATCAGCTGGATCTTAAGGAAAAGAGTTATCCTCTAATTTCGCGAGATGAGGACATCTCGCGTTTTTTAAATGGGGTAGGATGTAAGATTCCTCCCTCCAACTTTTGAGGTGTACAGGTGTAAGAACCTCCCCTTTTGATCTTATAATTATTCCCCTCTTTAAAATAGAAGAAAGATCCTGTTTTGGCCTAGAGAGAGAAAATGTCTAGAGGAAGGTAATTCAAAATTGAGATATTTTTGGATATAAAAATCTTCCTAGTGTTTAAAATGATTTCCCCTAAAATAGAAGTTCAAAAAGAACTTTCCAATGTAAATAGGTAAATAGGTAAAAAGGACCTTATCCTGAGGGTCCAGATTTTCTAAAAATTTTGGATTAAGGTTCCTATGGACCAATAAGATTAATCCAAATGTAGGGAGGAGATTAATTGAAGAATAAAAGAAAATCCCCCAAAAATGAGTAAATACTCACATAAGATGAAGAGTTGACTAAGGACAAGGTTATTAGTTAAAAAAGAAGAGATATTTAGAGTAAATGATGCATTTTTGACACCTCAGTGTGGGGAATTCCTCTCATGAAGGAGGAACCTATTTCACATGTGTGGATGAGTTTTAAACTCACAAATAATGAGGTATTTTCATCTCTCCTCTCTCCTGATTCAACTAGATCCAAGAAGTAAGCTAAACTGACCTAAAAATGGTCAAAAAGTAACCAAACTGATCTGGAAAATTCTAGAATCAGTTTGCTTGGTTAGAGGGTCACTTTTTTGTATAAATAAAAGCCTCCCCCTTTGTAAAAGCTTAATAGTGTTTATGCACTGTTACTCTACTCCTCCCTAGAGCCAAAAACATTGCTCTCACTTGATAATTCAATTGTTTTTTACTAAATCCTCTCCAAGTGAAATTGGTGGCCACTCTTGCTGCAAACAAGAGTAGAACCCTCAATCCTTCAAGCCAAAGGGAAGCTTACAAGGTCCATGTAAGCTTAATTCTTACTTATTGTGAATTTTAAATCTATAGTTTTCTCAAATTTTATGCTTTGTAAATGTTGAATTAAAATTTGATGCTATGCCTTGATGGTGGAAGGGCCACCCCCTTCTCTTGTTTACAATTCAACCCTTCTTAATCCTAGAAAGTTAAATTAAAAGATTGATTAAACTCTTTTCATTGTTTACTCTCTTGATTTCTGGAAAATGGAATAGATTAGAGATATTAGAATTCAAATTGGATTAGATCCAGTCATAAATTGAATGTTAAAATTGAGAAATGGTCAGCCATACAAAGGAGGTTATGGCAAAATTCTCTTAAATTTTGTGGAACTAAAGTTTATTCTAAAAGAGTAATTCCCTTCATTTAAGCATTCGAAAAAATTTATTTTTATATCAAAAGTTCTATTCTCATTAAAATTGAATTTATGCATAGGAAGATGCATAAAAGATTTTTTTTAAAAAAAGTGTTATTCTCATTAAAATTAAATTTATGCATAGGAAGGATGCATAAAAGATTTATTTTGATTTCAAAAGTGTTATTCTCATTAAAATTGAATTTAAGCATAGGAAGATGCATAAAAGATTTATTTTTATTTCAAAAGTGCCATTCTCATGAAAATTAAATATATGCATAGGAAGGATGCATAAAAGATTTATTTTTATTTCAAAAGTGTTATTCTCATTAAAATTGAATCTATGCATAGGAATATGCATAAAAGATTTAATTCTATTTCAAAAGTGTTATTCTCATTCAAATTGAATTTATGCATAATAGGAAGATGCATAAAAGATTTACTTTTATCTCAAAAGTGTCATTCTCATTCAAAATAAATTTATGCATAGGAAGGATGCATAAAAGATTTATTTTTATTTCAAAAGTGTTATTCCCATCAAAATTGAATTTATGCATAGGAAAAGGATGCATAAAAGATTTTTTTTATTTCAAAAGTGTTATTCTCATTAAAATTGAATTTATGCATATGAAGATGCATAAAAGATTTATCTTTATTTCAAAAGTGTTATTCTCATTAAAATTGAATTTATGCATAGAAAGATGCACAAAGGATTTAATTTTATTTCAAAAGTGTTATTTTCCTTAAATTTGAATTATGCATAAATAGATGCATAGAGAATCTTTATATCAAAAATTAGATTTCTCTTAAATTCTATGTTTAGATTCTATGAATAGATGTGATGAGATAAGTTGTGAATTAGATAGATGTGAATGAATGGATGGATGGATATGATGTGAATTAGATATATGTGAATTAGATAGATGTGAATGAATGGATGGATGGGTGTGATGTGATCTGAATAGATGGATGTGAATGAATGGATGGATGGGTGTGATGTGATGTGAATAGAGGTGATGAGATGAGAGGTAAGTAGATTTGATGTGCATTAGATAGATGGGAATGAATGGATGTGATGTGAATGAGAATATGAGGTGAATAGATAAGATGAGATAAGATGTGAATCAGATAGATGATGATGATTGGATGGATGGATGTGATGTGAATTAGATAGATGCAAATGGATGAATGGATGTGATGTGAATAGAGGTGATGTGAATAGAGGTGATGAGAATGAGAGGTGAATAGATGTGATGAGATGTGATGTGAATCAGATAGATGGGAATGAATGAATGGATGGATGAGATGTGAATAGAAGTGATGAGAATATGAGGTGAATAGATGTGATGAGAATATGAGGTGAATAGGAGATAAGATTTGAATCAGATAGATGATTGGATAGATGTGATTTGAATAGAAGTGATGAGAATATGAGGTGAATAGATGTGATGAAATAAGATGTGAATAAGATAGATGATGATTGGATGGATGGATGTGATGTGAATTAGATAGATACGAATGGATGGATGGATGTGATGTGAATAGAGGTGATGGGATGTGAGGTGAATAGATGTGAGATGTGATGTGAATCAGATAGATGGGAATGAGTGAATGGATGGATGTGATGTGAATAGAGATGATGAGAATGTGAGGTGAATAGATGTGATGAGATAAGATGTGAATCACATAGATGATAAATGAATAGATGAGATGTGATGTCATGTGAATCACATAGATGATAAATGAATAGATGAGATGTGATGTCATGTGAACCAGAATGTGAATGAATGATATGGGATGTGAGTGAATGTATGTGATGATAATGAATGTGAATGTGTATGTGAGGAATGGATGTAAATGAGTATGTGAAAGAATGGATAAGGATGTGTATGTGAAAGAATGGATAAGGATGTGTATGAGAAGAATGGATGTGAATGTGTATGCGAGGAATGGATGTGAATGAGTATGTGAAAGAATAGATAAGGATGTGTATGAGAAGAATGGATGTGAATGTGAAAGAATGTGTATGAGAAGAATGGATGTGAATGTGTATGTAAAGAATGGATATAGATGTGTATGTGAAAGAATGTGATGTGATGTAAGGAGATGAAATGTGACATTAATATATGTGGATGTGAAGTGATAGATATGAATATATGGATAGATGCGAGTAATCGTACATGAGAACGATTGGATGGATGTGGATGAATGAGATGAGATGTGTATGAATGAGATATGATGTGGAAAGAAATGATGTGATAAAATTATGATGAGAATGAATGTGATGCATATGAATGAAAGTGAATGTGATGGATATGAATGAATGTGAATGTCACAGTGATGGATATGAATGAATGTGATGTGAATGGGGATAGATGTGAATGGACGATATGGGATGTGAGTGAATGTATGTGATAATAATGAATGTGAATGTGTATGTGAGGAATGGATGTGAATGAGTATGTGAAATAATGGATAAGGATGTGTATGAGAAGAATGGATTTGAATGTGTATGCGAGGAATGGATGTGAATGAGTATGTGAAAGAATGGATAAAGATGTGTATGAGAAGAATGGATGTGAATGTGTATGTAAAGAATGGATATAGATGTGTATGTGAAAGAATGTGATGTGACATAAAGAGATGAGATGTGACATGAATATATGTGGATGTGAAGTGATAGATATGAATGTATGGATAGATGTGAGTAGTCGCACATGAGAATGATTAGATTGGATGTGGATGAATGAGATGAGATGTGTATGAATGAGATATGATGTGGATAGTAGTGATGTGATATAATGGTGATGAGAATGAATGTGATGGATATGAATGAAAGTGAATGTGATGGATATGAATGAATATGATGTGATGGGATATGAATCGGGATAGATGTAAATGAATGAGATGTGGGGTAAAATTTATGAGATCTCATGTGTGAATGTGATGTGGTCTGAATGGATAAGATGTGAATGAATGTGATGTGATGAGATGTGGATATGGGTAGATGCGAGTGGATGAGATCTGATGATGAGGATAAATTGAGGAAAGATGTGATGAGATGAAAATGCCGTCTAGGGGGCCTCGGAACTCTTTTCCATGGTACCCAAGACAAAACCTAACCAAATTCTTAATTGGATCCCATCACTACAGTGGTTGGGGATTGCCTAAGCCACGAGACTGGATGGGGTTAGGCTGGACTGATGGATCCCTAAATTGAGACTCAATTCTGTACGATAGATGAAGTAAATCTCGAACAAAAACTGTTCTATGGAAAAGAATCAATAGTTGTGCCTCTCAATGAGGAAAAAAGCGTTGGTCTCTATGATCCAAGTGCAATCTTCTCCCTGATCTGACTATGGGACTTACGGGTTTGGTCACATCAGTTCAGTTAGCTAAGGCTTTTGATTACATTAGAGAAAACTTATCTTGGAGGAATTGCCCGTGCTTTTCGGGCAAGGGAAGATTTTTTTGGGTCAATTTTGGAAGAACTGATGGATTAGTCTCTTTTTTGGATATCCATGGGCGAGGTCCTGAGTGTGGGACCCTGGCCCGCGCAGCAAGAAGTGCTACTTCCGCTACTAGCACCCTTGAATTCGTTGCGTGGTGCGGACAGGGATCTCACAGCTGGTATTAGAGCGATTTGGCTAATGAGGATCAACCGAGAAGCCAAAAATGTCAAAAATTTATGAATAAGCAGTAAATGGTTGTAATTATGTGATAAAATTCATACAAATTGTTATTCAGAGTGAAATTCATAATTTAGTAATTGGGTCTTCAGATAGAAGTACCACAATTGCATGGAATCCCTGACTTGCTTGAGGCCTAGACATGAAAGTATTTACCTTATAATTCTAAGGATCGTGTGACTACCTGTACATACCGAGGGTATAACTACAACTCTTTACTGGCAATATCTACGAGTAAATATAAGACTTGAAATTATAAGCATAAATTCTATCCAGATGATGAATTCAAATGTGGTTGATATGTTTTTTAAATTTTGGTTGAGAAAAATGATGAGTTGATTTGGATTCTGAATCTCTGATTGAAAAATGATGATTCTTGAATTTTGCTTGAAATGTAATAAGCTGAGCAAAACCACAATGAGGATGAATGGGACGAGTCGCTGTGATGATGTTCATAATTGGAATGACAATAATGACTTTCGCAAATCACTATGAGATTAGTGGATTGTGCTGACAGATTGGTGCTGTTAACACGACCCAGTAGATCAAGTTAAGGGATGTCAAATTAAAAATCTGTATAATTGAAAATTCCCATGGAGGACTGTTCAGATAGAAAGTTTAGTCTAATGGACCATTATTGTGATAAGGATTTGAATGTTATAAACTGAGTGAATTGTTATCTAATGATGAGTTCTATATAAGGGATATTTTTCCATGGATTCTGTTGGGTTCACCAGACTATAAGGAACCTCAAAATTAGTTGGATCTTAAGGAAAAGAGTTATCCTCTAATTTTGCGAGATGAAGATATCTCGGGTTTTTTAAGTGGGGAAGGATGTAAGATTCCTCCCTCCACCTTTTAAGGTGTACAGGTGTAAGAACCTCCCCTTTTGATCTTATAATTATTCCCCTTTCTGAAATAAAAGAAAGATCCTGTTTTACGCTGTTTTAGCCTAAAGAAAGAAAATGTCTAGAGGGAGGTAATTCAAAATTGAGATATTTTTGGATGAAAAAATCCTGCTAGTGTTTAAAATGATTTCCCCTAAAATAGAAATTCAAAAAGAACTTTCCAATGTGCTATTGGAATTAAATCAAAATAGGTAAAAAGGACCTTATCCTGAGGGTCTAGATTTTTTGAAAATTTTGGATTAAGGTTCCTATGGACCAATGTAGGGAGGAGATAAATTGAAGAATAAAAGAATATCTCCCAAAAATGAGTAAATACTCATATAAGATGAAGAGTTGACTAAGGACAAGGTTATTAGCTAAAAAAGAAGATGTATTTAGAGTAAATGATGTATTTTTGACACCTCAGTGTGGGAAATTGTTTCAACTAGATCCACCAAAAAGTAAGCTAAACTGACCTAAAAATGGTCAAAAAGTAACCAAACTGATCTGGAAAATTCTAGAATCGGTTTGCTTGGTTATAGGCTCACTTTTTCCTATAAATAGAAGCCTCCCCCTTTGTAAAAGCTTAATAGTGTTTATGCAGTGTTACTCTACTCCTCCCCAGAGCCAAAAACATTAATCTCACTTAATAATTCAATTATTTTTGACTAAATCCTCTCCAAGTAAGATTGGTGGCCACTCTTCCTACAAACAAGAGTAGAACCCTCAATCCCTCAAGCCAAAGGAAAGCTTACAAGGTCCATGTAAGCTTAATTCTTACTTATTATTATGAATTTTAAATCTATAATTTTCTCAAATTTTATGCTTTGTAAATGTTAAATTAAAATTTGATGCTATGCCTTGATGGAAAGGCCACCCCCTTCTCTTCTTTACAATTCAACCCTTCTTAATCCTAGAAAGTTTAATTTAAAGATTGATTAAACTCTTTTCATTGTTTACTCTCCTAATTTTTAGAAAATGGAATAGATTAGAGATATTAGAATTCAAATTGGATTAGTTCAACTCATAAATTGAATGTTAAAATTGAGGAATGGTGAGCCATACGAAGGAGGTTATGGTAAAATTATCTTAAATTTTGTGGAACTAAAGTTTACATTAGGTTATTCTAAAAGAGTAATTCCCTCCATTTAAGCATTCTAAAAGATTTATTTTTATCTCAAAAGTTCTATTCTCATTAAAATTGAATTTATGCATAGGAAGATGCATAAAAGATTTATTTTTATTTTAAAAGTGTTATTCTCATTAAAATTAAATTTATGCATTGGAAGGTGCATAAAAGGTTCATTTTTATTTCAAAAGTGTTATTCTCATTAAAATTGAATTTATGCATAGGAAGATGCATAAAAGATTTATTTTTATTTCAAAAGTGTCATTCTCATTAAAATTAAATTTATGGATAGGAAGGATGCATAAAAGATTTATTTTTATTTCAAAAGTGTTATTCTCATTAAAATTTAATTTATGCATAGGAAGATGCATGAAAGCTTTATTTGTATTTCAAAAGTGTTATTCTCATTAAAATTGAATTTATGCATACTAGAAAGATGCATACAAGATTTATCTTTATTTCAAGTGTCATTCTCATTAAAATTAAATTTATGCATAGGAAGGATGCATAAAAAATTTATTTTTATTTCAAAAGTGTTATTCTCATTAAATTGAATTTGTGCATAGGAAGATGCATAAAAAATTTATTTGTATTTCAAAAGTTTTATTCTCATTAAAATTGACTTTATGCATAGGAAGGATGCATAAAATCTATTTTTATTTCAAAAGTGTTATTCTCATTAAAATTAAATTTATGCATAGGAAGGATGCATAAAAGACTTATTTTTATTTTAAAAGTGTTATTCCCATATTAAAATTGAATTTATGCGGCATAGGAAGGATGCATAAAAGATTTATTTTTATTTCAAAAGTGTTATTCTCATTAAAATTGAATTTATGCATAGGAAGATGCATAAAAGATTTATTCTTATTTCAAAAGTGTTATTCTCATTAAAATTAAATTTATGCATACAAAGATGCATAAAGGATTAAATTTTATTTCAAAAGTGTTATTTTCCTTAAATTTGAATTATGCATAAATAGATGCATAGAGAATCTTTATGTCAAAAATTAGATTTCTCTTAAATTCTATGAATAGATGTGATGAGATAAGGTGTGAATTAGATAGATGTGAATGAATGTCTATATGGATATTATGTGAATTAGATAGATGTGAATGAATGGATGGATGGGTGTGATGTGAATAGAGGTGATGAGATGAGAGGTAAATAGATATGATGTGAATTAGATAGATGGGAATGAATGGATGGATGGATGCGATGTGAATAGAAGTGATGAGAATTTGAGGTGAATAGATGTGATGAGATAAGATGTGAATCATATAGATGATGATTGGATGGATGGACGTGATGTGCATTAGATAAATGCGAATGGATGGATGGATGTGATGTGAATAGAGGTGATGAGAATGAGAAATAAGATAGATGGGAATGATTGGATGGATGGATGTGATGTGAATAGATGTGATGTGAATCAAATAGATGGGAATGAATGGATGGATGGATGTGATGTGAATAGAAGTGATGAGAATATGAGGTGAATAGATGTGATGAGATAAGATGTGAATCAGATAGATGATTGGATAGATGTGATGTGAATAGAAGTGATGAGAATATGAGGTGAATAGATGTGATGAGATAAGATGTGAATCAGATAGATGATGATTGGATGGATGGAGGTGATGTGAATTAGGTAGATGCAAATGGATGAATGGATGTGATGTGAATAGAGGTGATGAGATGTGTAGTGAATAGATGTGAGATGTGATGTGAATCAGATAGATGGGAATGAATGAATGGATGGATGTGAGTGAATAGAGATCATGAGAATGTGAGGTGAATAGATGTGATGAGATAAGATGCGAGTCAGATAGATAATGAACGAATAGATGAGATGTGAAGGGATGTGAGTGAATGTATGTGATCATAATGAATGTCAATGTGTATGTGAGGAATGGATGTGAATGAGTATGTGAAAGAATGGATAATGATGTGTATGAGAAGAATGGATTTGAATGTGTATGCGAGGAATGGATGTGAAAGAGTATGTGAAAGAATGGATAAGGATGTGTATGAGAAGAATGGATGTGAATGTGTATGTAAAGAATGGATATAGATGTGTATGTGAAAGAATGTGATGTGATGTAAAGAGATGAGATGTGACATGAATATATGTGGATGTAAAGTGATAGATATGAATGTATGGATAGATGCAAGTAGTCGTACATGAGAACAATTAGATGGATGTGGATGAATGAGATGAGATGTGTATGAAGATGTGGATAGAAGTGATGTGATATAATGGTGATGAGAATGAATGTGATGGATATGAATGAAAGTGGATGTGATGGATATGAATGAATATGATGTGATGGGATATGAATTGGGATAGATGTAAATGAATGAGATGTGAGGTAAAATTTATGAGATCTGATGTGTGAATGTGATGTGGTCTGAATGGATGAGATGTGAATGAATGTGATGTGGTCTGAATGGATGAGATGTGAATGAATGTGATGTGATGAGATGTGGATATGGGTAGATGCGAGTGGATGAGATCTGATGAGGATAAATTGAGGAAAAATGGATGAGATGAAAATGATGTGATTGGATGAGAATAGTAATACTTATGAAATGGTTGTGGAATTAACTAATGTGGTTTGATGTGGAGCAATGTGGAAAGACGAGAGTTCATTATAGAGACTGTATTTTTGAACTGTTTTTAAATGACTGTTTTATGTCAAGAATGCTAGAGAAGCATTTTGACCGTCTTGTGAATGAGGTCGTGGAGACCTAATCTGATAAAGTTGCAATAGCTGTGACGGAGAGTCATTGGAGGACATCTCGCGTAGCAAGGTCCGTCGAGGTCTTGACTAGCCTCTCGGTTGTTCGAGTAAAATGGTGAGCTTCTGGTACGGTGGGTGAGGGACCAAGGAAACGGCCTATGACGCTAGGTCACCTGCAAAGGATCCTAAAGGGTGCTGACCATACGGTGCTCGGGCTCTGGGTCACCGACGATACCCACACGTGCCTTGTGGAAGATATTGGAACAAGGAGTAAGAGTTGTTTTCTGAATTCGGGCATGGATCTGGTTGATTGACCTTGCTGGTCCTCAACGGATGAGTCCATGGCTCTTTTATATGGATCCGTTGGTTGATCTTGCTGATCTTCAACGGAGATTCCATTTTGATATGTGAGTATATTTCCGGTTACTATGAGCTATGAACTATCGAAAAGGCCCTTGAGTGGTCAGGTGGTGAGCGTTCTGGTTGCCAAGGATGCCATAGGTACACCGATGAAGGAATGATTGGAAATAAGGATTCAACCGGAGATTTGGAGGATTATGATCAGTGACACAATGGTTTCATTAAAAGATTGTTTCTTAAAGATAGATGATTCTGTGAAAAAGGCAATTTCATATTGGGTGTGTAAGTGGTGTGACTAGTTTTAAGTTGCATACCCGGCTAGGGGGCCTGGGAACTCCTTTCCTCGGTACCCGGGACAAAACCTAACCAAATTCTTAATTGGATCCCATCACTACAGTGGTTGGATGGTTGGCTAACCCACGGGACTGGATGGGATTAGGCTAGACTGATGGATCCCTAAATTGAGACTCAATTCTATTATGGTATAATAGATGAAGTAAATCCCAGACAAAAATTGTTCTATGGAAAAGAATCAACGGTTGTGCCTCTCAATGAGGAAAAAAGGGTTGGTCTCTATGATCCAAGTGCAATCTTTTCCCTGATCTGACTATGGGACTTACAGGTTTGGTCAAATCAGTTCAGTTAGTTAAGGCTTTTGACTACGGTAGAGAAAACTTATCCTGGAGGAATTGCCCGTGCTTTCCGGGCAAGGGAAGTTTTTTTCGGGTCAATTTTGTGGAAGAACCGATGGATTAGTCTTTTGTCCGGGTATCTGTGGTGGGGGGCGAGGCCCCGAGTGTGGGACCTTGGCCCGCGCAAGAAGTGCTACTTCCACTGCTAGCACCCCTGAATTCGTTGCGCGATGGGGATAGGGATCTCACAAACAAAATCAACTAAATGAGCAATAGCATAATTCAAACTATTTACTAACCCACTTTGGGAGATTAAGAAGATTTTTTTCAATATTCGAAGATGTTCATGCTATGAAAAACCATTTTGGTTTTTCACGTCAGGAAAAGGATTCAAGAATGGTACTTTTCACATTGATCATTTGCATATTTGTGTTCTAAGATGATGCTTTTCATATGTGAATATCTAAAGATATTCACATGCATGAAAAGATAGTCTAGTTTTTCACACTAGAGGGAATTCTCCCAAATCATGACACATGCCTGTGGATCACTTAATTAACCTACATTTGAGAAAAAGAAAGATAAAAAGTGACACACCCCTACCATTCATGCTTCACTCATATCTCTAGGTCACACACATAAGAGAATTTCACAAGTTACATGGCTACAATACTTGGATGCAAGGTTAAGTATTTTCATCAATAGCTAATTACATCAATGGGCAAGCTTAATGGCTTAGATTCTTCTTTCAATTGGCCAACTGCTATAGTACTTACTCTGTGTGAGTAACATAATACTCACCCACTGGTGGTGAAAAAAGTAAGTTTGTATGTGCCATAGCCTCATCATCAATATCCTTCCAAGGATATTTTCGGTTGGGGGGCAGAAACCTTGGTTAGTGGGGGATAGCCATTTCACAAGCGAGCAAGAATAAGCGAGACATCAATTGCAAAAAAAATTGATCAACATAATACTATTCATCTTGCTATATAAGTAGACTATTACAAAGAGAAGCACGAGTTATCTGAGCACAACTAGAGATACCACAATATCCAAAGTAGATACATTGATCCACCATAATATTGAAACCCCACCAAAATATTAGAACTAGCTTCATCAAAATATCAAAAGATGTTTGCCAAATAGACATAACTAAAAGGACCAAAGTTATCATCTGGATATGCTCCTACTAAAAAGTTAAAGGCATGTAGCATTGAGGAGGAAGTAGTTAGGCAGTTGGATTAGTTGTGGGATAATGACATGCCAACAAAGCCTAGAACAATTCAACTTTTGTGAGTGCTTGTTGATGCATGAAATCATGAGCAATAGCATCCAAGTTGAGCACTTGTAAGAATACATTGTAGAGGTGCTTGCAAGGCAAGTAAACCGAGTGCTTCATCTCTCAGTTTTGGAAGTCTGCACATGTACTCCTTGGGAATTCAGAAATTGTGACTAAGTAATTCACACCATTTACCTTTGAACCCTCTATGCTGACATAGAAAATGTGTGCCTCTGCAACTTAATCCCTTCTTGACAAATTACTTTACCTTGTGGATCCAATGAGACTACTCCTCCACTAGACACCCCTAAGCTTCTCTTAAAATCTCCATCAAAAAATAGAGTAAAAGAATTTTGGAGATCTGTGTTAGGGTCCTTCCACCTGGACACTTTCTTCTTTTTCATCATTGTGTCTTCCTTCAATACCAAAGGATTATTTCTATATGTTAGGATATCTGCCAATGTAGCTCTTGTGCTGTCTTCCACTATACAAGTGAATTGAAACTCTTGCAACTCAACCAACCATTTAGACAATCTCTTGGATGGAATGCGAGATTGAATCAGAGGAACTAAAGAGTAATTTGTCAATATAATGAAAGGTTTTGGAAGTAAATAAGATTTAAATTTCCTTAAAGAAGTAAACACCACAGCTACCATCACTAGCTCTGCTTCAGATCAGTCATTTCTCCTAATTCCTTTGTTCTGCTGATAAAATATTCTGGCCCCATATACGAATGATCTCTCCCATGCTATAACAGTACTGCACCTATGGCATCTTCACCCACACTAGGATTTTCATAAACTCTTTACTCTAGTGAGTGGTCATGACCACTAGCAAAGTGATTAAAATCTCCTTAACCTTTTGAAATGCCTCTTCTTCCTTGTCTTGCTACACAAAGGAATCCCTTTGTGATGCCTATTACAATGGATATAAATCGTGAGACAAAAGATAAATGAATTTGGCAAGGTATCTTACCTTATGTGTGACTGTCAATAACTGTTTTACGTTTTGAAGTGCCTCCAATAAGAGCAAAGCTTTTACTTTTGTAGGATCTGCCTCAATTCCATTCTCAAAAACCACATTCCCAAGTAGAGTTACTTTGGCCTCAGCCAAATGACATTTTTCAGGGTTCAATTGATCATCTAAATTTTCGTAAAGAAAATACCACACCCACCATCACTAGCTCGGCTTCAGATAAGTCATTTCTCCTAATGCCTTTGTTCTGCTAACAGAATATACTAGACTTATAAAAGAATGATCCCTTCCATGCTATAACAGTACTCCATCTATGGCATCTTCACCCACACTAGGACTTACATAAAACTCTTTACTCCAGTCAGGGTGCATGACCACTGGCAAAAGAATTAAAATCTCCTTAACCTTTAGAAATTCCTCTTCTTCCTTGTCTTACCACACAAAGGGATCCCTTTTGGATGCCTGTTGTTGTAATGGATATAAAGCCTGACATAAAAGATAAATGAATTTGGCAAGGTATCTTACCTTATGTGTGAATGTCAACAACTGTTTTACATTTTGAGGTGCCTCCAATAAGATCGAAGCTTCTACTTTTGTAGGATTTGCCTCAATTCCATTCTCAAAAGCCACATTCCCAAGTAGAGTTACTTTGGTATGAGCTAAATGACATTTTTCAAGGTTCAGTTGACCACCCAGATCATCCAACCTCCAAAGCCATCCTTAGGTTCTCACAATGTACCCATCACTATAGATACAAAAATCATCAATAAACACTCTGATGAAGGACCCCAAATAGGGATCAAACACCAGATTCATAAACCTTTGGAAGGTAGTAGGAGCATTTGTAAGCCCAAAGGGCATAACCTTTGGAAGGTAGTAGGAGCATTTGTAAGCCCAAAGGGCATAACCTTGTACGTAAAACACCCTCATGGGGTAATGAAGGTGGTCTTCTTTTGATCCTCTAGGGAAATTGAAATTTGAAAGTATCCTGAATATCCATCATAGACACTGTACGTTTCATGTCCAGCTACACTATCCAAAATCTCATCTTGGAAAGGTAGTGGATAATGATCTCTCTTGATAAAAACATTCAGAGGCTTAAAGTCAACACAGAATTTCCACTTTCCATTCTTCTTGGGAGTGATCACTACTAGAGAGCCCACTCAAAATTGTCAACTGGGAAGATAAACCCTGCTTTCAATAGTTTTTTCACCTCCTCTCTCAATACCTATTGCTACACATTTCCTGATCTTCTCAGTCTTTACACAAATGGTTTAGCTTCTGGCTTCAATTATATCTTATATTACACTATTAACACCCCCTAGCTTGAGTATAGGAGGAAATGAAAAGATCTGGAAACTATTGCAACATAGTCAGATACTCTTTCCTCTCATCCTCAACTAGATCTTTGCAAGCATTTTCTAGATTTCTTCCGTATTTGAGTGACCAAAGTCAAAACCCCAACTTTGTGTCACATCTTTTGGTGGAGACGGCGGGTAGGTTTTAATTATATCTTATATTACACTATTAACACCCCCTAGCTTGAGTATAGGAGGAAATGAAAAGATCTGGAAACTATTGCAACATAGTCAGATACTCTTTCCTCTCATCCTCAACTAGATCTTTGCAAGCATTTTCTAGATTTCTTCCGTATTTGAGTGACCAAAGTCAAAACCCCAACTTTGTGTCACATCTTTTGGTGGAGACGGCGGGTAGGTTTTACTTAGAATTATTCTATTTTAACCTCAAGGTCCTGCATGATTAAAGAAAAGTTATTATGAAATAAGAAAATTTCCCTTGTTCCTACTCATCTTTTGGTGCAAGATATTCAACATTCCGGTGTTCGAAGGATCAGAAAGAGAAGACATGGGAAGTATCTCTGAGAGTTTAACGCTTGACGGGTTGGTCTATGAAAAAGGAGAGGGCAGAAATACTTCCAGATTTCTTGGAGAGTGTGGCCTTAACTTGGCATGAGGCTTTGCCAGAGGAGTCCAAGAATGATTGGGAAAGGTTGACCAAAGCAATGAAGGAGAGATTTGGGACATTGGAGTCACCAAATGCTTTACTATTGTAATTGGATTAGATTTTCCAAAAGGAAGGAGAGTCAATTTCTGCCTTTTCAGTGAGGTATGAAGCCTTGTTCATCAAATATCAACAAGCTGCTTTACATGTTGTTGCTTCTTCTTTTTCACCTTCTATGGGAGATTCAAAGTCATCAAATATCAACAAGCTGCTTTACATGTTGTTGCTTCTTCTTTTTCACCTTCTATGGGAGATTCAAAGAGTTCTTTAGCAATGGAGCACCTTAAGATGAGTAGGTTTATCATGGCTTTGGATCCGCGCTTGCATGGAAAAGTTCTAAGCAAAGATCCCACTAATTTTAAAGAGGCTCTTCGTATTAATTTGAAGGAGGCCACTCTTCATATTAAGTCCACATTCCAATCTTCTCCAAGTGTGCTGACCCCACCACCACGAGTAGAGATAGCCTCAACATCACAGGTACAAGCTCCATCCTTGGATCATAACATTGCACAACTTATGGTAGAATTCACTGATTTGAAGTTACACTTAGTCAACGCAAGGCCACCTAGAGTTCCACGAGTTGAGGATAAACCTAGGGATAGAAGTAGTGTCACATGCTATGAATGTCAAGAGAAGGGGAACTATCGCATTGAGTGTCCAAAATTGAGGAAAAGAGAGGATAAAAGTTTAGCACTTTTAGAGGAAACATGCTTAGAAGAAGAAGAGGAAACATTGATGCAATTAATGGAAAAAAGGGCTCGTAAAATTAGGAGCCAAGAAGAAGAAGAACAAGAAGATAAATCTAAAGAAGAGGAGAAAATTAAGAAGAAGAAGAAGTCATCTAGGAGAAAAATTGGACAATCTAACTTTCCTCTTGGACAAGGATCTCTTAGTTATGACCTCTTAACAGATCTTAGGAGAGAAAATGGCACAAATCGCATTTGGGCAGCTTTTGGCACTCTCTCCAAAGCTTAGAAAGGAATGGGGTAAGCTGGCTAGCACAAGGGAATCTAAGAAAAAGAAGCAGAGGGATAATGGGACTCCTATGGCTCAAAAGGTGGATATTGATGTAGGAGATGATGTGCCTATGATTGATGTCATCATTGAGAGGCAAACAATTTCTAATTCATACATTGATGGAGGTGTGTCAATCAATGTCATGAGTGAAAAACCAATGAAAGATGCCGATTTAAAGTTGTCTTCTACTAACTCTCCTTATCGCATCAAACTTGCTGATAATACTAGGGTGAAAACCTTAGGAATTGACAAGAATTTGGGAGTGGATGTATGTGGTATTTCTATGCCTACAACTTTCTAGGTCATTCCTACAACGCCTGATGCTAGGGCTTACCCATTGATATTGGGTAGGCCATGGCTTTGCCAAGTGAAGGAAATTCAAAAGTGGGAGACAGGTCATCTTATTCTACAAGGTAAGAATAAGAAGGTCCACTTCTACAACATCAAGAGTCGTCTTGCAAGAAAGTGGTAAGAGTTGAACCTTCAACTTTCAAAAGTTCAGAGTCACAGTCATCCGATGAAGAGGAGACAAGTGGTAGCTTCGAGGATTCCATCTCAAAAGGGGAGGTGGAGGGAGTGCATTTGGTATTTCCCTGGGAAGGGATCGAGGGGATGTTGAAGACAATAGAGCCTTGGAAGGGGAAGCTTCTTCAAGAAAGGAGATGTGGACCTCACTAGTCTTCACCAACAGAATGAACTTCTTCTTGATGAGCCCATAGCAGGTACTGAAAGGGAGAATTACTTAAAAACGTTGGATGGATTTCCTAACCTTTTTGCAAACAGCTACTAACAAGTATGCCAAGTCACCCTAGTAGAGCACAAGATTGATGATCTCAAGCCCCAAAGTAAGCTAGTAGTACAGCGGCTAAGGCGTTTGGCAGTAGTGCAAGGAGAGGTGCTTAAGAATGAGGTAACTAATTTGCTTGAAGCTAGATTTATTTTTCCAGTAGAGAATTCAAAGTGGATTTCTCCAGTTGTAGTCACTCCCAAAAAGGGTGGAAAATGGTGTGTGTGTGTGGAATTTCGCCCTCTGAATGCATGCACAAAGAGGGATTATTATCCTCTACTCTTTCAGGATGAGATTTTGGATCGAGTTGCAGGTCATGAGTTGTATATTTAGTGTGTGATGGATACTCTGGATACTTTCAAATCCGGATTTGTGAAGAAGATCAAAGGAAAATCTCATTTATCTCACCCCTTGGGGAGTGTATGCCTATAGGGTGCTGCTATTTGGCTTGACCAATACTTTCAAATCTAGATTTGTGAAGAAGATCAAAGGAAAACCTCATTTATCTCACCCCTTGGGTATGCCTATAGGGTGATGCTATTTGGCTTGACCAATGCACCAGCAACTTTTCAACGCTTCATGAGTCAGGTATTTGTACCTTACTTGGGAAAGTTTATAAGGGTCTTTTTGGATTATTTTTGCATTTATTCAAGACGCATGGATCACGTGGAAAAGTTGAGGTTGGCCTTGAAAAGTATTGATGATGCAAAAGGGTGTCTTAATCCTGGAAAATGTCATTTGGCACGAAGGAAGGTGGTTCTCTTGGGACATGTTATCTCAAAAGAAGTCATAGAGATGGATCTTGAGAAGGTGCAGGCAATTGTGGCCCTCCCACCACCTACCAATGTAAGGGAGGTAAGGAGGATTTTGGGTAAAACAAATTATTACCAACACTTTGTTTTGACATGTTCTCTGAGAAGATGTATCCTATAAATCTGTTGACAAAGAAGAATGTTTCTTTCCAATGGGAGCCCAATCAAATTCAATCTTTTTGTTTGCTCAAGGAATGCATGAGTCAAAGTCTAATTGTGCAGCCTCCTAGGTGGGGGGAGGACTTTTATGTGAACCCAAGTGTCTCATCACATTCAGTGGGTGCTATACTCTTGCAAAATGGAGAGCAAGGGCATATGCAGCCAGTGTATTATGCAAGTCGACAGCTCACTGATGCTGAGGAGAGGTATAGTGAAATGGAGAAAGGTGGTTTGTCTCTTGTTTTTGCAGTAAAGAAGTTCAGGTCAGACTTGTTTTTGTAGTAAAGAAGTTCAGGTCATACTTGTTACCTCACCCTTTTTGCTTCCTCACATCTCAACCTTCTTTACGATTCTTGGTCCGCAAACCTAATCCTACAGGAGGAAAGTTTGCAAAGTGGATTTGTGAGCTTCAAGAATTCTCTTTCACTTTTATTATAGAAAACGTCACTAGGGCCTCTCTTGTAGATTTGCTTACAAGGAAGGAAGAGGAAGAAGGAACAAGAACAAAGGAAGAAGTATATGAAGATTTGGAGACACCACCAACTGCTTTCACTATGCATTTTGATGGGGCCTTTAGCCCTTCCAAGAAATGTGGGGCTGGGTTTTATTTGATCTCGAGAAGGAAAAGAGGTACGGGCCAAGGGTAGGGAACTTCCAAAGGCTATATATTACAATGCATTAGTTTGGGGATTAGATAAAAGATGGAATTAAAGAGGTAGAGGTTAAAGGGGATTCGCAATTGGTCATTCGACAAATGAAAAGAGAATATAAGGCAAGGAGTCCTAATCTCTAAGAATTGTATAAAAGGGCAATGGAGTTAAAAGAAGCTTTTGAGTTTTGTAGATTTGTGCATGTTAACAGGAAAGATAATCAAAAGGCTGATGAATTGGCTACTAAAACTTTGGCTTCTTTCAAAGTAGCTATTCTTGCATTAATGGATACAGGTTGGCTTGAGCTCCAAGATGTTCAACACTATTTAGATAAAGGATACTTCCCTCTTGGATTGAATCCTCACAACATAAGCAAAGGCTTCAAGGAAAGCTCATCCTTACACAATTCTAGGGGATGTTCTTTACAAGCAAGGTAAGGATAAGATTCTTAGGAGGGTAGTGAGCCTGGAAGAATCTAAAAGGATTATGGAATTATGTCATGAATGTTCAGGTCACTTTGCCTCAGCCAGCACAACTCGGAGAATCCTTAACACAGGTTATTATTGGCCTCGACTCAACAAAGATGTCTATGAGTGTGGTGCAGAAGCTGTGAAGTATGCCAGGTATATGGACATAAGCAATTGGTTCCCAGACCCTTAAACCCTATCCCAGCATATGGTCCATTTAAAAGGTGGGGATTAGATTTTGTGGGCCCACTTCCTCGTTCCTCACATGGGAAGTATTACATATTGGTGGCCACAAATTATGCAACAAGGTGGGCAGAAGCAAAGGCCATGGTAAATAATAAAATAGTGGTTGTGGCATCCTTTCTCAGGGAATACATATGTGCCCGATTTGGGTGTCCATTAGAAATCCTTACAGATGGGGGGAGGTCTTTCAGGAATGACTTAATTGAAGCTTTGGTGCAGAAATTAAAAATAAAGCATGCTATGTCAACTCCCTATTATCCCCAATGTAATGGTTTAGTAAAAAAAACTAATGGACTGCTTTGTGGATCTTTGTCTAAGCTAGTGGATACTATGAAGAGAAAGTGGGATGTGCATTTTCCAAAGGTCCTATGGGCCTATAGGACAACTCACAAACTCTCTTTTGGTTTCACACCTTTTTATGGAATGGAGGCTATTTTGCCAATAGAATTGGAAATCACAAGCCTTCGCACATCTTTTGCACGCTTGAATAATAAAGAAGAAACACATGCCCAACGCCTAGTACAACTGGAGACCTTGGATGAGAGGCAACTTCAAGCACTTCAAAATTTGGAGGCTGCACAACGGTGCAAGGACACTCTCACGAAGAAGAAGAAGAAGCCAGAACTCAAGCAAGGAAGCTTAGTCATCATGAGGTATGATGGCCGCGTGTGGAGAAACGGCTAGATAAGAAGCTTCTTCGACGCTCGAAAGGCCCCTTCAGGATAAAGCAAAAGTTCAAAAATAACACCTATCTTCTAGAGAATGCAAGTGGCTAGAAGGTTCTCAAAAAGGCCAATGAGTACCAGCTAAAGATATTTTACCCTCGAGCACCATGGCCAGCAGACCCCCAAGACAAGCCTGGAGGATCTGCTGGGGGGGGGGAAGATGTGACATGAAAAATTGATATCTTTCATTTTCAATTTGTATATATTTTGATAGTTTCTCAATGGTAATAAGGTGGAAGCTTGTCTAAGAAGATTGCGGCGCCTATAATGGAATAACGGTGTGGTGATGCGGCGGCTACCCTAATAACAGCATTCTATCTTCAAATATAATGGTTTTACTTGATTTAGGATGCACACATTGTAAATGCCACAAGTATGCTTGATAAATAATTTGGTATGGTAGATAGGCTAGTGATGTGGAAAATAAAAGTGGGCATACATGCTCAAATGGATTTTAATTGTATTATTAATATAGTATTCACCATAAGGCTACAAGTTGGGGAGTGTGAAAGGCATGTGGAGGAGTGTGTGTAGGTGCATAATTGGGAAAGATTCTTCTAGAATGCCTACATGGAAGAGGAGAATTCCACCATGTGTAAGTGGGATCTCCACCTACATGTCACTTAGACTTGGCTATTATCTTATCACACTTTCAAAGTCAAAAGTCTTCATTTTAATAATCAATAGAAGACTTAGCCTAAGAGGACAATTGATGGTGGTGACATCTACCCTTATGTCACTGAAGGGTTAAAGATTTTTATGTTGTAATTTGTAACAATAGAAGAGAGGGTGATTCTCCACCTATAAAAGGAGCCCTCCTCTCCCTTTCAAATCAATGAATGAAGCCTCCTCAATTGAGCATTTTGTGTCATTGCAATTCTCTTATCTTTAAACCCTTATTCAAACACTCTCTTTACATGTGAATGTCTCATTAAGCATTAGCTCCTCATGCTTAACCCAATTTTGGACCTCTTTGATGATTCATGATAAGTGGGATAAGGAGTTATTATCTTGGTGGGCCTGTGACTTCTCAAGGTAGCCCTTGCCTTATTGCCGCCCTCCTTTGGAGGTACCGGTTTCGGTAATGAGCATGTGGAAAGACTTTGGGGACCATAGGTAAATCTTTACGATTGTCCACTGAGCAATGTTAACCCTTACCCTCTAGCTTGAATCATGAAGGAGATGAAAGGCAAGAGGCTATGTGAAAATTGAAGTTTCATGCAAAGAGAGGGAAGTGCAGTTTTTGTGGTCTAATACCCAAATTTCAATCGGTGATTACTCATCACTCGGGTATTGGTTTCTAAAATTGATCATATGGCTAGGAAGCTCTTTATATGCTCTTTCCACTCATGTAACTAATTTCTTAATCCTTTACTTCATTGATGATCAGAATTTCTCCCAAAGTTGCTAACTTTTAGGTGAATTTTGGCAGTTTTATAGTCTTGTAGTAAAATGCTCATAACTTTTCGTTCGGTTGCCTGTTTTTGAAAGTTTTTATATAGGCGCAAAGCTCTCTTGAAGCTCTACGTACCTATGTAATCCTCTTTTATACACTCTATATGGATTTAAAACTGCAATTCTCTGTGTATCTCTGTTTTTACAGACTTTTGGCCATTATTTCTTTTTAATAATGATTAAATCCTCTTAATCTCTTACAAAAAATGTAAGATTCCTCCCCAGCCTCTCAGGATGTCCAGTATCTTCCCATGTAGTCAAATCCCTCTTCAGAAATATAAAGGATCTTGTTTCTACCAGTTTTGGCCTAGAAAGAGAAAATTTTCTAGAGAGTGGTAATTCAGTTTTTAAATATTTTTGGATGCAAAAATATCTCTTCTTATTAAAATAAGTTCCCTTGAAACAAAATTTCAAAAAGATTTTCAGAAGGTGCATTAGAAATCAACTATAATCTATTCAAGAGGCCTTATCCTGAGGGTCAAGATTTTTTCAAAATTTGAAATTAAGGTTCCTATGGGCCAATAAGATCAATCCATGTGTGGGGAGGAGATAAATAAAATTTGTAAAAGAAAAATACCCAAAAATGAGTAAATGCTCACATAAGATGAAGAGTTGACTATGTACAAGGGTTATTAGTAAAAAACTATGAGTATTACTAAAAAAATGAGATATTTTCGGTACAATGATTCCATTTTGACACGTGTAAGGAAGGGGAGTCCCTTCAAGGAGGCGCCTACTTCACATGCTTGAATGAGTTTTAAACTAAAAAATAATGTGATATTTTTATCTCTCCTCTCTCTTGGATCAAACCGAATAAAGAAGGAACCAAACTAGGTCAAAATCTAGTCCATATTCAACCAAACTGAATATGGAAAATTCTAGAAATCAATTGGTCTTGGTTAGAGCCTCCCTCTCCTATAAATAGAACCTGAGCCCTTTGTAAAAAAATAGGAGAATTTTACTATGCCAGAATTATGCTGAAATAATGATAATTTTTACTATTCTCTAAAATTCTCTCCAAATTGAAAAAATTGGAGTTTCCCTCCTTCTTCAATCTCCAAATCAGTTGATTGGTTGGGGGCCTCTACCATGATCAAAGAATCAAGCAATTTGTAAGGGTAAGGGTGAATTTTGATCTTTTTCTATAATTTCTCAATGTTTCTCTCTTCTCAACCCCTCTCAAGCTTGAGAAGCTTAATTGGAATGGCTTTTCAATGCTATTGAAGTTAATTGATGAATGGTAGTAAGGAAATACATAAATTTTCATTTATGCTTAATTTTAATGGTTTTTATGATTTTTGTCTTCTCTAAAATGATTATGATGCTATGCCTCGTTGAAAAAAGACATTCCCCTCTCTTCTTTAGTAAATCCAACCATTCTTTATCCTAGATGAATGATTAATGGATAAAATCAAGTTTTTCATAATGTTTCTCTTTGATAAGTAGAAAATGTTTACATTAGAATGATTTAAATACTCTTGGTGAACTTCCAATTAATTTTAGAGAATTAAAAATTGAAAAATGGTCAACCATACAAAGGAGGTTATGGTGAGATTTTCTTAAATTGTGAAAAATAAGTTTTACTTTTTTTATTCAAAAAGAGTAATTCCCATCGTATATGTATTTTTAAAGTGTTAATTTTAAAGTGGAAGGTATGCAGAGAATATGTGAAGCATGCCAATTTGGAAAGCAAACAAAGCATGTATTTCTACGTAACAGATATGTGAGCAGAAATGCACTAGATGTTCTGCATTCAGATGTATGGGGTCCTACAAAGACCATGTCTATGGGAGGCTACAGGTATTACGCCTTTCATCACAAGGAAAGTGTGGGTATATTTCATGAAGGAGAAGAGTGAGGTGTTCACTCACTTTCAGAATTTCAGAGTTTTGGTTGAAAAGCAAACAGGGAAATATGTAAAGTGCCTAAGCTCAGATGGAGGGGGAGAGTACTTCTCCAATGAGTTCTCTGAATTTTTGAAGAAGAATGGTATTCGGAGACAGTTACATGCAGATACACTCCACAGCAAAATGGAGTTGCTGAGCGAAAAAACAGGCACATTGCTGAGATTGCACGAGCATTGATGGAAGAGAAAAATATGCCGCATAGCTATTGGGCTGAGGCTGTTTCTACAGCAGTATACATCATGAACAGGACTCCAACTTGAAAAGATGCAAGGGGAAAGAGAGCTTGAGCTCTTGCAAGCACACACACACTCACAAAACCCTAATAGAGAACACACAAAGTGAGAGGCTGAATATCTTCTTCTTCTTCACTCAACACTCAACACACCATATACAAAGATAAGAGTACACATAATATGAAAGGTACTCAACCAATACATACACGGGTTCTCTATAGTGTGAACCCAACTAAATGAGCTGGCGCTATAACTATGCCAGTCTCTAGAATGGCTGTCACACAGCCTGTCATCCCACTGGCCGCATATCACCCATGATCTCACCAACCATGCCAGTGGTGTAAATGTGGGGCCTATCCCCCAGGCGGGTCATCAGTGTCCACCGCCTCACTAGACGAGCTCGATATCTCAACACTCTCCCTCGAGCTCAACTCCATCTCATGTACACCAAGAGAAGCCCTGAATCTGCGGAGCTTCTCTGTACCCAATGCTTTGGTGAAGATGTCAGCTACCTGATCCTCTGTGCTGATAGAAACAAGGTCAAGGTCAAGGTCTCCTGCCAAGACCTTCTCTCTGACGAAGTGGTAGTGGACCTCTAAATGCTTCGTACGAGCATGAAATACTGGGTTCCTGGCCAACCGTATACTGCTAATGTTGTCACAAAAAATGACAACTTGTCTATCCACTGATAGACCCAAATCTGCAAGTTGCTTTCTCAACCAAGCTACCTCACATGCTGCCATAGCAGCTCCTCTGTACTCGGCCTCTGTAGTACTGGATAAAGCAACTGTAGGCTGCTTCTTGCTGCTCTAAGTCACAGCAGCACTCCCCAAAGAAAACATGAATCCACTGGTAGATCTTCTATCTACTACCAGCCCAATCCGCATCTGTGTACCCATGTATACATATCTCTATCCCAGTCTCATAGAATAGTCCACAATGCAAAGTAGACCTCACATACCTTAGTATGCGTCTCAATGCATCCAAATGCAGTTTCCGTGGAACCTGCATAAACTGACTCACCAACCCAACAGCATAGCTCAAATCTGGCCTGGTGATCGTCATGTATATCAAGCTTCCTACTATGCATCTTTACATAGTAGGATCCTCCAGAATCTCTCCTGAATCTGCACTCAACTTGCCATTCTGATCCAATGGCACTGAGATAGGCTTACAGCCTATCATACCATACTTGGACAACATGTCCAAGATACTGTCTCTGCAGTAATCTAATACCATGTGGTGACCTAATCACCTCAATGCCCAAGAAATATCTGAGCTCCCCCAGATCCTTCATCTCAAACTTCTGTCTAAGCAAGACCTTTACATCAAAGATCTCTACATCATGGTCCCCCGTAATGATCAAGTCATCTAGATAGATGACAACAAGCATAACTCCTCTATCACCATGTCTCACATACAACGAGAAATCTGCATTGGCTACATGAAAGCCAATAGTGACAAGATATTCAGAAATCTTGTCACCATGCTCTTGGTGCTTGTTTTAGGCCATACAAGGCTTCTTCAGCCTACAAACATGCTCGAGGTGACCCACATACTCATAACCAGGTGGCTGCAACATATACACCTCTTCTTGCAAATCCCCATGCAAGAATGCATTCTTTACATCCATCTGATGTAAAGACCATTGCTTTGACGCAGCCACTGCTATCACAACTCTCACTGCTGCCATCTTGACAACTGGGCTGAAAGTTTCCTCATAATCAATGCCATATGTCTTGGCTACCAACCTAGCCTTATACGTGTTTATGCTTCCATCACTGTTATGTTTTACTTTGTACACCCACTTGCATCCAATGGCTTTCTTGCCTTCAGGCAATTGCACTAAATCCCAAGTCTCATTTCCATATAGTGCATTCATCTCCTTATCCATAGCTTTCTCCCATGACACATTTCCAACAGCCTCATCAATGCATGTGGGCTCAACAACCTGCACAACCTTTGCCATATATGCATAGTGATGTGCCACATAACCATCATAGGTAAATCTCAGCACAGGATTTTTCACTCTCCCAGATCTTCACAGCTTTTCATTCATGGCTTCCATAGCCTTCTTTACACCAGCAGGTGTTCTCATAGCTGGGATCCCAAGCTCCTCATCAAGGCTCATATCTGAGCCACTAGACTCTCCATCTCAACATGAGAATGCCCTACAGAAATGTCAGGCATACCAAGGGGCTCAACCACTTTCTCTTTCCTTTACGTGATGTGCTAATCACATTTATAGGACTGGTATTATGACGCAGCTTGCCACTCCATGGTCTATCAACAGACCCACTAGATGAGGACTCTCCTGGTCCACTCAAAGACTGTGATTGCTGACCTGCATTCTGTGCAACCACACTTCCACTCACATCAACCCCAACAGGTTCTTTTTCAGCAGCATACCAGCTGCTCATCTCATCAAAGACAACATCCCTGCTTACCCTCAACTCACGTGTAGCAGGGTTATAACACCTGTATCCCTTTTGCTCAAGGGAATATCCAATAAACACACTTTTTTCAGCTTTCGGATCCAGCTTAGTTCTCAGCTCATCTGGCACATGCACATATGCAATGCATCCAAAGACTTTCAGATGAGACAAATCTGGTTTTCTGCAGGTAAACCTCTCCTCTGTATGGCTATAGTTGGAGTCCTGTTCATGATGTATAGTGCTGTAGAAATAGCCTCAGCCCAATAGCTATGCGGCATATTTTTCTCTTCCATCAATGCTCACGCAATCTCAGCAATGTGCCTGTTTTTCCGCTCAGCAACTCCATTTTGCTGCGGAGTGTATCTGCATGTAAATTGTCTCCGAATACCATTCTTCTTCAAAAATTCAGAGAACTCATTGGAGAAGTACTCTCCCCCTCCATCTGACCTTAGGCACTTTACATATTTCCCTGTTTGCTTTTCAACCAAAGCTCTGAAATTCTGAAAGTGAGTGAACACCTCACTCTTCTCCTTCATGAAGTATACCCACACTTTCCTTGTGTGGTCATCAATAAACGTTACATAATACTTGCAGCCTCCCATAGATATGGTCTTCGTAGGACCCCATACATCTGAATGCACAACATCTAGTGCATTTCTGCTCACATATCTGTTATGTCGAAACACATGCTTTGTTTGCTTCCCAAATTGGCATGCTTCACATATTTTCTGCATACCTTCCACTTTAAATTTTGGCAGCCCTGTCACAACTCCTTTAGTCTGCATAGACTTCAATCTCTGCACATTCACATGTCCAATCCTTTTATGCCAAATGTCTATGTCTACAACAATTCCTGAACCATTTACAAACATCGTAGCACTCATCTCAGGCATGTCTACATTCAACGTAAACATTCTGCCCACTCTGTTGCCTTTTGCAACCAACCTGCACTTGTCTTTAAGTCTTCAACATAACAACCATCAGGGTTAAACCGAACCTGCAAATCCTGCTCAATCATCTGTCCAACTGAAACCAGATTCTTTGTTATGTTTGGAACATGAAGTACATCTGCAAAGGTACTTCACTTTGCCATCCTGCATAGACAATGGCACATCTTCAACATGGGCAATTGGATGAGCAGTGTCACCCCCTATTTCCACAAAACCTGGTCTTTCCGGGTTTTTCATCTCCTTGAACCACTCCCCATGGCTTGTCATGTGGTTCGAAGCACCTGAATCCACATACCACACATCATCTTTTTGTGCTGCTTCAACATTTTTAGACATGGCATTCACGACATGCTGCATAACAAACAACCTTTCATTATCCTCATTATTTCTGCTTGAGGATGCATAGTTGTTTTGCTGCACTTTCCCATTTTGCATGTCAGTGTGCTTCTTATAACATTCTGCCTGCACATGTCTAGGCTCACCACAATAATAGCATTCACGTGCATCATTATACTGCCTTTGCCAATTTCCAAGGCCTCTTTGACTCCCCCTGCCTCTGAATCTGCCTCTTCCACCTGCGTGTTGTTGTTGTTGTTGTGTATTCTGGGACTGTTGTTGTTGCTGCTGCTAGCCATAATTCTGATTACCTGTTCGGCCACCTCCTTGACCGCGTCCACGGCCTCCTCTACCTCGTCCTCTTCCTGAACTTGTGTAGAAGGCCTATTGCTCCAAACTATTTTTGATTTCTGAAGACTATTAGTCTTCACCCAAGCTCTTCTCTTAATCAGCATAGACACCAAATCTGTAAAGTTGGGAATGTTTTCCCGAGTTTGAATAGACATCTTGAACGCCTTGTATTGTGGCCCGAGACCACGTAGACAGACTTCCACCTTGTCATCATCATCATCTACTGACACACCAATAGATGCAAGGGGTTCCACAATACCCTTTATCTTCAGCGCATAGTCATTCATAGACATACTCTTTTTCTCCACAGTATGAAGTCCATTCTTCAACTGTATCTTACGTGCCTTGGTATTTGTTTCATAGAGCTTTACCAAGGTGTCCCACGCCTCCTTGGGGGACTTGGCATCCTGAATGTGCCCAATCATGGTGTCCTGTATACTAATGGAAAGCCAATACATAACTTTCTTGGCTCCTTGGTTCCAGTCTTTAAACTCTTTCACATCTACAGTAGTCGGCCGGTATCTCTGGTGCCTCTTCATGTTCACCTTCTATGCAGTCCCAATAGCCCTTTCCCATCAGGAAATTTGTCAGCCTGAACCTCAAAGCATGGAAGTTATTCTTAATCTGGGTTATCCCATCATTTGACATCTTGCCAAACACACAATTTTACCAGAAACAGCACTCTGGTTTGTCTTGCACAAACTGCTCTGTTTTCTGTAGCGGTACTATAGTACTCTCAAATGTCACAACCAGTGACTTCAATGTGCATACATACACCCCAATGGCAACTGTTGACCTCTTTGCAGCACCCACAGTGTCTGCACAGTCAATCTGTCTTCCTGCAGTTCTTAAAACAGAGTTCCGCAGAGAATCGATGACTTACCCGCAGTGCTCGAAATCGCCTGCTTTCTAAAAAACGGAGGTCCAGACGAAGAAAGCTTTACTCCCGCGAAGAAAGCTCCTCAATCAGAGATCGTTTGCCGGTGCCTCCCGTAGAGCTCCCGACAAGGGTGTAGTCACCAACACAAATAGGGAAGAGTAGTTGAAGCTCTTACCCTCGTACCGCTTCCTGTGGTTCTCTTGTTTGCAGCTCAGTCCTTAGTACGAACCAGGCTCTGATACCATGAAAAGATGCAAGGGGGAAGAGAGCTTGAGCTCTTGCAAGCACACACACACAAAACCCTAATAGAGAACACACAAGGTGAGAGGCTGAATATCTTCTTCTTCTTCACTCAACACTCAACACACCATATACAAAGATAAGAGTACACATAATATAAAAGGTACTCAACCAATACATACACGGGTTCTCTATAGTGTGAACCCAACTAAATGAGCTGGCGCTATAACTATGCCTGTCTCTATAATAGCTGTTACACAGCCTGTCATCCCACTGGCTGCATATCACCCATGATCTCACCACATGATCTCACCAACCATGCCAGTGGTGTAAATGTGGGGCCTATTCCCCAGGCGAGTCATCAGTGTCTACCGCCTCACTAGACGAGCTCGATATCTCAACACAAGTGTAGCCATACATGATGCAACTCCAGAGGAGAGGTTCACTGGCAGAAACCAGATTTGTCTCATCTGAAAGTCTTTGGATGCATTGCATATGTGCATGTGCCAGATGAGCTGAGAACTAAGCTGGATCCGAAAGCTGAAAAAAGTGTGTTTATTGGATATTCCCTTGAGCAAAAGGGATACAGGTGTTATAATCCTGCTACACGTTGTCGTGCCATGGCACGTCTATGGTGTGAAACCATGCATGTGAGGCCATTAAATACAAATTTAGATGCATGGGATTAAGTGCTATGACTTGAGTCATTATATGATGTCTATGTACATATGTTCATATTGTAAATGAGGTTCAATAAGCAGAGTTGAAGGCTTGTGAGCTCGTCCTTGCACAGTATGAGGCAGATCTTCTAAGCGAGTGAGGAGTTGATTTCCGAGTACCTTGGCTTTGTCAAAGGTGTGGTTGATTCAGAAGACTTACCCCTGAACATCTCCCGTGAGGTGCTGCAGCAAAACAAGATCCTGAAGGTTATAAGGAAAAATCTTGTTAAGAAGTACTGTGACGTAAAAAATTGATATCTTTCATTGTCAATTTTGTGCATATTTTGATGGTTTTGCAATGGTAATAAGGTGGAAGCTTGTCCAAGAAGATTGCGGCGCTCACAATGGAATAAGGGCGTGGTGATGCGGCGGCTTGGCGGCTACCCCGATAACAACATTCTATCTTCAAATATAATGGTTTTACTTGATTTAGGGTGCACACATTGTAAATGCCACAAGTATGCTTGATAAATACTTTGGTATGGTAGATAGGCTAGTGATGTGGAAAATAAAAGTGGGCCTTCATGCTCACATGGATTTTAATTGTATTATTAATATGGTATTCACCATAAGGCAACAAGTTGGGGAGTGTGGAAGGCATGTGGACGAGTGTGTGTAGGTGCATAATTGGGAAAGATTCTTCTAGAATGCCTACATGGAAGAGGAGAATTCCGCCATGTGTAAGTGGGATCTCCACCTACATGCCACTTAGGCTTGGCTATTATCTTATCACACTCTCAAAGTCAAAAAGTCTTCAATTTAATAATCAATAGAAGACTTAGCCTAAGAGGACAATTGATGGTGACATCTACCCTTATGTCACTGAAGGGTTGAAGATTTCTATGTTGTAATTTGTAACAATGGAAGAGAGGGTGATTCTCCACCTATAAAAGGAGCCCTCCTCTCCCTTTCAAATGAAGGAATGAGCCTCCTCAATTGAGCATTTTGTGTCATTGCCATTCTCTTATCTTTCAAACCCTTATTCAAACACTCTCTTTACATGTGAATGTCTCATTTAGCATTAGCTCCTCATGCTTAACCCAATTTTGGACCTCTTTGATGATTCATGATAAGGGGGATAAGGAGTTATTATCTTGGTGGGCCTGCGACTTCTCAAGGTAGCCCTTGCCTTATTGCCGCCCTCCTTTGGAGATACCAATGGTTTTAGCGGTAATGAGCATGTGGAAAGACTTTGGGGACCATAGGTAAATCTTCACGATTGTCCGCTGAGCAATGTTAACCCTTACCCTCTAGCTTGAATCATGAAGGAGATGAGAGGCAAGAGGCTATGTGAAAATTGAGGTTTCATGCAAAGAGAGAGAAGTGCAGTTTTTTGTGGTCCAATACCCAAATTTCAACCGGTAATTACTCATCACTCGGGTATTGTTTTCTAAAATTGATCATATGGCTAGGAAGCTCTTTCTATGCTGTTTCCACTCATGTAACTAATTTCTTAATTCCTTACTTCATTGATGATTAGAATTTCTCCCAAAGTTGCTAATTTTTAGGCGAATTTTGGCAGTTTTATAGTCTCGTAGTAAAATGCTCATAACTTTTCGCTCAGTTGTCCGTTTTTGAAAGTTTTTATATGGGCGCGAAGCTCTCTTCAAGCTCTACACATCTATTTAATCATCTCTTGCACAGTCTATATGGATTTAAAACTGCAATTCTCTGTGTATCTCTGTTTTTTATAGAATTTTGGCAGTTTTATAGTCTTGCAGTAAAATGCTCATAACTTTTCGCTCGGTTGCCCGTTTTTGAAAGTTTTTATATAGGCACAAAGCTCTCTTCAAGATCTACGCATCTATATAATCCTCTCTTGCACAGCCTTTACGGATTTAAAACTGCAATTCTCTGTGTATCTCTGTTTTTATAGCTTTTTGGCCATTCTTTCTTCTTAATCATGATTAATTCCTCCTAATCCCTTATCAAAAGGCAAACCCCATGTGTCTTATCCTCTTGTAAGTGATTGCCATATTCATTTTCTTTAATATGTTCCGTCCAAATCGCCCAATTCGAACGGATGAACCTTACCAATATTCCCCGTATGTTTCCGTTCACATAATCCTGAGTCGGAAGATTTTCTTCCAACAAAGAATCGCCCTTTTGTTTGGAGCTACAAGACTGGCAGAAATTCTTGCTTCTCCGGAGCCTTTCATCTTTCCTTCCATGAATTATGATCTCACCTTTGATGTGTATATCTTTATCCTAATCTAGGGAGAGAAAGGGAGGTGAGGAGGCTGTGAGGTTTCATACAAGTGTGTTTTGATTCTGAGAAGTGACCGAAGTCCAAACCCCAACTTCGTGTCACATCTTTTGGTGGAGACGGCGGGCAGGTTTTACTTAGAATTATTCTATTTTAACCTCAAGGTCCCGCATGATTAAAGGAAAGTTGTTTTGAAACAAGTAAATTTCCCTTGTCACTACTCATCTTTTGGTGCAAGATGTTCAACATTCCGGTGTTCTGGTGGATCGGAAGAAGAAGACCCGGGGAGTTATCTCCGAGAGTTTAACCGAGCATGCCGCTTGACCGGTTGGTCTATGAAGGAGAGGGCAGAAATACTTCCAGATTTCTTGGAGGGTATGGCCTTAACTTGGCATGAGGCTTTGCCAGAGGAGTCCAAGAATGATTGGGAAAGGTTGACCAAAGCAATGAAGGAGAGATTTGGGACAATGGAGTCGCCAAATGCTTTACTACTGCAATTGGATCAAATTTTCCAAAAGGATGGAGAGTCAGTTTCTGCCTTTTCAGTGAGGTATGAAGGCTTATTCATCAAATATCAACAAGCTGCTTTACATGTTGTTGCTTCTTCTTCTTCACCTTCTATGGAAGATTCAAAGAGTTCTTTAGCAATGGAGCACCTTAAGATGAGCAAGTTTATTAGGGCTTTGGATCCCCGCTTACATGGAAAAGTTCTTAGTAAAGATCCCACTAGTTTTAAAGAGGCCCTTCGTATTGCTTTGAAGAAGGAGGCCACTCTTCATATTGAGTCCACATTCCAATCTTCTCCAAGTGTGCCAACCCCACCACGAGTAGAGATAGCCTCAACATTTCAGGTACAAGCTCCATCCTTGGATCATAACATTGCACAACTTATGGCAGAATTTGCTGATTTGAAGTTACACTTAGTCAATACAAGGCCACCTAGGGTTCCACGAGCTGAGGATAAACCTAGGGATAGAAGTAGTGTCACATGCTATGAATGTCAAGAGAAGGGGCACTATCGTACTGAGTGTCCAAAGTTGAGGAAAAGTGAGGATAAAAGTTTAGCACTTTTAGAGGAAATATGCTCAGAAGAAGAAGAGGAAACATTGATGCCATTAATGGCAAAAAGGGGTCGTAAAACTAGAATCCAGGAAGAAGAAGAACAAGAAGATAAATCTGAAGAAGAGGAGAAAAATAAGAAGAAGAAGAATTTATCTAGGAGAAAAATTGGACAATCTGATTTTCCTCTTGGACAAGGATCTCTTAGTTATGACCTCTTGATAGATCTTAGGGAGAAAACGGCACAAATCACATTTGGGCAGCTTTTGGCACTCTCTCCTAAGCTCAGAAAGGAATGGGGTAAGCTGGCTAGCACAAGGGAATCTAAGAAAAAGAAGAAGAGGGATAATGGGACTCCTATGGTTCAGAAGGTGGATATTGATGTAGGAGATGATGTGCCTGTGATTGATGTCATCATTGAGGGGCAGACAATTTCTAATGCATACATTGATGGAGGTGCATCAATCAATGTCATGAGTGAAAAAACAATGAAAGATGTTGATTTAAAGTTGTCTTCTACCAACTCTCCCTATCGCATCAAACTTGCTGATAATACTAGGGTGAAAACCTTAGGAATTGTCAGGAATTTGGGAGTGGATGTATGTGGTATTTCTGTGCCTACAACTTTTCAGGTCATTCCTACAAAGCCTGATGCTAGGGCTTACCCATTGATATTGGGTAGGCCATGGCTTCGCCAAGTGAAGGCGATTCAGAAGTGGGAGACAGGTGATCTTATTCTACAAGGTGAGAATAAGAAGGTCCACTACAACATCAAGAGTCGTCGCAAGAAAGTGGTAAGAGGTGAACCTTCAACTTCCGAAAGTTCAGAGTCAGAGTCATCCGATGAAGAAGAGACAAGTGGTAGCTCCGAGGATTCCATCTCAGAAGGAGAGGTGGAGGGAGTTGCATTTGGTCTTTCCCTGGGAAGGGACGAGGGGATGCTGAAGACAATGGAGCCTTGGAAGGGGAAGCTTCTTCAACCATGTGCAAGAAAGGAGATGTGGACCTCACTAGTCTTCACCAACAAAATGAACTTCTTCTTGATGAGTCCATAGCAGGTACTGAAAGGGAGGATTACTTAAAAATGTTGGATGGATTTCCTAACCTTTTTGCAAACAGCTACTCACAAGTACGCCAAGTTACCCTAGTAGAGCACAAGATTGATCTCAAGCCCCAAAGTAAGCCAGTGGTGCAGCGGCTAAGGCGTTTGGGAGTAGTGCAAGCAGAGGTGCTTAAGAAGGAGGTAACAAATTTGCTTGAAGCAGGATTTATTTTTCCAGTAGAGAATTCAGAATGGATTTCCCCAGTTGTAGTCACTCCCAAAAAGGGTGGAAAATGGCGTGTGTGTGTGGACTTTCGCCCTCTAAATGCATGCACAAAGAGGGATTATTATTCTCTACCCTTTCAGGATGAGATTTTGGATCAAGTTGCAGGTCATGAATTGTATTCAGGGTGTGATGGATACTCTGGATACTTTCAAATCCGAATTTGTGAAGAAGATCAAAGGAAAACCTCATTTATCACCCATTGGGGAGTGTACGCCTATAGGGTGATGCCATTTGGCTTGACCAATGCACCAGCAACTTTTCAACGCTTCATGAGTCAGGTATTTGCACCTTACTTGGGAAAGTTTATAAGGGTCTTTCTGGATGATTTTTGCATTTATTCAAGCCGCATGGATCACTTGGAAAAGTTGAGGTTGGCCTTGCAAAGTATTGATGATGCAAAAGGGTGTCTTAATCCCGGAAAATGTCGCTTGGCACGAAGGAAGGTGGTTCTCTTGGGACATGTTATCTCAGAAGATGGCATAGAGATGGATCCTGAGAAGGTGCAGGCAATTCTGGCCCTCCCACCACCTACCAATGTAAGGGAGGTAAGGAGGATTTTGGGTAAAACAAAGTATTACCGACACTTTGTTGACATGTTCTCTGAAAAGATGTATCCTATAAATCTGTTAACAAAGAAGAATGTTTCTTTCCAATGGGGGCCCGATCAAATTCAATCTTTTTGTTTGCTCAAGGAATGCATGAGTCAAAGTCCAATTGTTCAGCCTCCTAGGTGGGGGGAGGACTTTTATGTGAACCCAAGTGTCTCATCACACTCAGTGGGTGCTATTCTCTTGCAAAAGGGAGAGCAAGGGCGTATGCAACCAGTGTATTATGCAAGCCGACAACTCACCGATGCCGAGGAGAGGTATGGTGAAATGGAGAAAGGTGGTTTGTCTCTTGTTTTTGCAGTAAAGAAGTTCAGGTCATACTTGTTACCTCGCCCTTTTTTCTTCCTCACATCTCAACCTTATTTGCAATTCTTGGTCCGCAAGCCCAATCCTGCAAGAGGAAAGTTTGCAAAGTGGATTTGCGAGCTTCAAGAATTCTCTTTCACTTTTATTACAGAAAACACCACTAGGGCCTCTCTTGCAGATTTGCTTACCAGGAAGGAAGAGGAAGAAGGGACGGGAGCAAAGGAAGAAGTACATGAAGATTTGGAAACGCCACCAACTGCTTTCACTATGCATTTCGATGGAGCCTTTAGCCCTTCTAGGCAATGTGGGGCTAGGGGGATAGTTTTATTCGATCCAGAAGGAAAAGAGGTATGGGCCAAGGGTAGGGAATTTCCAAAGGCTATATCAAATAATGTGGCTGAGTACAATGCATTAATTTGGGGATTAGAAGATTGCATAAAAGATGGAATTGAAGAGGTAGAGGTTAAAGGGGATTCACAATTGGTCATCCGACAAATGAAAGGAGAATATAAGGCAAGGAGTCCTAATTTCCAAGAATTGTATAAAAGGGAAATGGAGTTGAAAGAAGCTTTTAAGTTTTGTAAATTTGTGCATGTTAACAGGAAGGATAATCAAAAGGCTGATGAATTGGCTACTAAAACCTTGGCTTCTTTCAAAGTAGCTACTCTTGCATTAATGGATACAAGTTGGCCTGAGCTCCAAGATGTTCAGCACTATTTAGATACAGGATACTTCCCTCCTGGATTGAATCCTCAACAAAAGCAAAGGCTTACCACGAAAGCTCATCCTTACACAATTCTAGGGGATGTTCTTTACAAGCAAGGTAAGGATAAGATTCTTAGGAGGTAGTGAGCCTGGAAGAATCTAAAAGGATTATGGAATTATGTCATGAATGTTCAGGTCACTTTGCCTCAGCCAGCACAACTCGGAGGATCCTTAACACAGGGTATTATTGGCCTCGACTCAGCAAAGACGTCCATGAGTGGTGCAGAAGCTGTGAAGTATGCCAGGCATATGGGCACAAGCAATTGGTTCCCGGACCCTTAAACCCTATCCCAGTATATGGTCCATTTGAAAGGTGGGGATTAGATTTTGTGGGCCCACTTCCTCGTTCCTCACATGGAAAGTATTACATATTGGTGGCCACAGATTATGCAACAAGGTGGGCAGAAGCAAAGGCAATGGTCAATAATAAAGCAGTGGCTGTGGCATCCTTTCTCAGGGAATACATATGTGCCCGATTTGGGTGTCCATTAGAAATCCTTACGGATGGGGGGAGGTCTTTCAGGAATGACTTGATTGAAGCTTTGGTGCAGAAATTAAAAATAAAGCATGCCATGTCAACTCCCTATTATCCCCAATGTAATGGTTTAGTAGAAAAAACTAATGGACTGCTTTGTGGATCTTTGTCTAAGCTAGTGGATACTATGAAGAGAAAGTGGGATGTGCATTTGCCAGAGGTCCTATGGGCCTATAGGACAACTCACAAACTCTCTCTTGGTTTCACACCTTTTCAGTTAGTTTATGGGATGGAGGCTATTTTGCCAATAGAATTGGAAATCACAAGCCTTCGCACATCTTTTGCACGCTTGAATAATGAAGAAGAAACACATGCCCAACGCCTAGCACAACTGGAGATCTTGGATGAGAGGCGACTTCAGGCACTTCAAAATTTGGAGGCTGCACAACAACGGCGCAAGGCAAGGCATGACACTCTCATGAGGAAGAAGAAGAAGCCAGAACTCAAGCAAGGAAGCTTAGTCATGAGGTATGATGGCCGTGTGGAGAAACGGATAGACAAGAAGCTTCTTCGACGCTGGGAAGGCCCCTTCAGGATAAAGCAAAAGTTCAAAAATAACACCTATCTTCTAGAGGATGCAACTGGCCAGGAGGTTCCCGGTCGTGCTAATGAGTACCGGCTAAAGATATTCTACCCTTGAGCACCATGGCCAGCAGACCCCCCAGACAAGCATGGAGGATCTGCTGGGGGGGAAAGATAAGACGTAAAAATTTGATATCTTTCATTGTCAATTTTGTGCATATTTTGATGGTTTCGCAATGGTAATAAGGTGGAAGCTTGTCCAAGAAGATTGCGGCGCCCACAATGGAATAACGGCGTGGTGATGCGGCGGCTTGGCGGCTACCCCGATAACAACATTCTATCTTCAAATATAATGGTTTTACTTGATTTAGGGTGCACACATTGTAAATGCCACAAGTATGCTTGATAAATACTTTGGTATGGTAGATAGGCTAGTGATGTGGAAAATAAAAGTGGGCCTTCATGCTCACATGGATTTTAATTGTATTATTAATATAGTATTCACCATAAGGCAACAAGTTGGGGAGTGTGGAAGGCATGTGGAGGAGTGTGTGTAGGTGCATAATTGGGAAAGATTCTTCTAGAATGCCTACATGGAAGAGGAGAATTCCGCCATGTGTAAGTGGGATCTCCACCTACATGCCACTTAGGCTTGGCTATTATCTTATCACACTCTCAAAGTCAAAAAGTCTTCAATTTAATAATCAATAGAAGACTTAGCCTAAGAGGACAATTGATGGTGACATCTACCCTTATGTCACTGAAGGGTTGAAGATTTCTATGTTGTAATTTGTAACAATGGAAGAGAGGGTGATTCTCCACCTATAAAAGGAGCCCTCCTCTCCCTTTCAAATGAAGGAATGAGCCTCCTCAATTGAGCATTTTGTGTCATTGCCATTCTCTTATCTTTCAAACCCTTATTCAAACACTCTCTTTACATGTGAATGTCTCATTTAGCATTAGCTCCTCATGCTTAACCCAATTTTGGACCTCTTTGATGATTCATGATAAGGCGGATAAGGAGTTATTATCTTGGCGGACCTGTGACTTCTCAAGGTAGCCCTTGCCTTATTGCCGCCCTCCTTTGGAGGTACCAATGGTTTTAGCGGTAATGAGCATGTGGAAAGACTTTGGGGACCATAGGTAAATCTTCACGATTGTCCATTGAGCAATGTTAACCCTTACCCTCTAGCTTGAATCATGAAGGAGATGAGAGGCAAGAGGCTATGTGAAAATTGAGGTTTCATGCAAAGAGAGAGAAGTGCAGTTTTTTGTGGTCCAATACCCAAATTTCAACCGGTAATTACTCATCACTCGGGTATTGTTTTCTAAAATTGATCATATGGCTAGGAAGCTCTTTCTATGCTGTTTCCACTCATGTAACTAATTTCTTAATTCCTTACTTCATTGATGATTAGAATTTCTCCCAAAGTTGCTAATTTTTAGGCGAATTTTGGCAGTTTTATAGTCTCGTAGTAAAATGCTCATAACTTTTCGCTCGGTTGTCCGTTTTTGAAAGTTTTTATATGGGCGCGAAGCTCTCTTCAAGCTCTACACATATATTTAATCATCTCTTGCACAGCCTATATGGATTTAAAACTACAATTCTTTGTGTATCTCTGTTTTTTATAGAATTTTGGCAGTTTTATAGTCTTGCAGTAAAATGCTCATAACTTTTCGCTCGGTTGCCCGTTTTTGAAAGTTTTTATATAGGCACGAAGCTCTCTTCAAGACCTACGCATCTATATAATCCTCTCTTGCACAGCCTTTATGGATTTAAAACTGCAATTCTCTGTGTATCTCTGTTTTTATAGCTTTT
The DNA here is from genome assembly GCF_041138505.1 of Cibotium barometz. Classification (NCBI taxonomy): domain Eukaryota; kingdom Viridiplantae; phylum Streptophyta; class Polypodiopsida; order Cyatheales; family Cibotiaceae; genus Cibotium; species Cibotium barometz. The sequence goes on from NC_141065.1 coordinate 37,567,511, forward strand.
TGGCCATTCTTTCTTCTTAATCATGATTAATTCCTCCTAATCCCTTATCAAAAGGCAAACCCCACGTGTCTTATCCTCTTGTAAGTGATTGCCATATTCATTTTCTTTAATATGTTCCGTCCAAATCGCCCAATTCGAACGGATGAACCTTACCAATATTCCCCGTATGTTTCCGTTCACATAATCCTGAGTCGGAAGATTTTCTTCCAACAAAGAATCGCCCTTTTGTTTGGAGCTGCAAGACTGGCAGAAATTCTTGCTTCTCTGGAGCCTTTCATCTTTCCTTCCATGAATTATGATCTCACCTTTGATGTGTATATCTTTATCCTAATCTAGGGAGAGAAAGGGAGGTGAGGAGGCTGTGAGGTTTCATACAAGTGTGTTTTGATTCTGAGAAGTGACCGAAGTCCAAACCCCAACTTCGTGTCACAGTACCTCGAGCTGTTTACAGAGATTGTAGAGAACAAGGAGGATTTTGACAAGTTTTATGTGGCTTTTGGAAAAATTTAAAAAATATATATACACTTAATAAAGGTGGCCAGCTGGAGGGGCTACGTGGAGATTTTGGTTGTTGCCAGCTTGACGTCTAGAAGCTGGCGAAGGCGAGGAGGGCCGTGTGTGAGAGGGACCGCCTCGTTGATGAGGGGGGGGCCTGGTCATTTCAAAAAGACAGCCGCTTAGAGGAGAGAAGCTCTCGACGTGTGCAGCCGCTGGGTACGTGAAAGTTCGTCGTGTGAAGGGGAGAAGGGGGCTCTCGGGTGTATGTGCAGAAGGCGCCAGGTTGGTGATTCAGGAGGGAACACTGCAGAGCTGAAGAACAGTGCCAAAGAAAGGCTGTACACAGGCGCAGCTGAGGGTGCCAGTTGAGAGAGGACGGGGGGGTGGTATGAGCCGCCACTTTGGGAGCTGCTGGGGGCATACAGAGAGAGGAAGCAGCCACAAGGCGCAAGAAGGAGCTGACGGGCTATGCAGGGTGCAGTGAAGGGGACTCTCTGAACAGGTACAAGAAAAAGCCAGAAAAAAGGCGAGGGTATGCGGCCTGGGGGAAGGACCGTGTGTCAAGGGCTCTGATCGAGCTGCAGGTATACACGAAGGGTCGCCTTGCCTTGTAGGGGGCTTCTAAACTGACAGAGGGGTGTGCAGTGACAGACACCACACGGAGGGGCCGGTTCGTGAGAAGAGGGCTGGGGAAATTCGGCAGCCACAACAGGCGAGGAAAAGGGCCGCCTTATAGCTCTGGTGTAAGGGAAGAAAAAGCAGCAACTGGCAGCTGACTGACGACGGGGCAACGAGCAGACAGAGGCGAGGAGAGTGAAAAAGCCCTGCCTGATTCTCATCTTTGGGCAACATCGCCTGACGCTCCCTTCAGCCATAGCCAGACCTGTTTCTTGAGCTATTTGAACTGGCTTTACCAGGCATCAGATTGCAGGCACGATGAGTAAACTCATTGCTGGCGGCCTCAGCAGTTTCCATCTCTGTTCGAGTTGGGAGATGGTGGAAGGGAAACAGTCGGGCGGTGCAAACGGAGTTAAAAGCCTTGGTGTAGTGGGTGGAGACGAAAGCTAGAGGTGATGCGAGAATTGCCCTGAACAGAAAATAGGTGTAACAGTTTGGTAGGGGAGCAAAGCAGATAAAAAATAAGGTGCCCAACCTGCCAGGCCAGGCTAGGGAAATAGTGGAGGCTAGCTATTGGCCGCTGTGACTCTTGGGACTGTTTTCAGCAACATAGTTCCAAAAGATGTCCTGGACGACCTATGTCTGGTTGGGATGAGTTGAAAGCAATCTCAAAGGAATATGATTATGACAAGGGTTTTGACATTTGTTGGCTGCACGTGTGTGAAGCTTGGAATCTAACTCTTGGCAAATATTGTTGATGTGTCTATGATCCAAGGAATGCAAAGTGAATGCATAAGCCTTGAAGGCTCAGTATTGTGAATATGATGTGATGGTTCATAAAGCTGAGGTCCTATGTTTATGACATGTTATGATGATGTCAGCCTTGTCTTTGATATGAACTATGGTGCCAATGCTGGCCGTGAATCTTGGATGTATATACCTATGAGATGTTTTTCTGGGGTTTGATGTGTTGAGTTTTATGAATCAAGCTATGTTAATGCCAGTTTTTGGCTTGGATCATGAGGCTCTCGTTTGCTTTGACTACCCATGTATGGCTGAGTCTTAAATTTATGATGGTTCTAGCTTTTGCTGGTGATGCCCCTTGAAGTTCAACCACTTACTCTCACAGCCAGAAGTCTCGCACTTTCCCAGCGACACCGCCCACGTCACGACATCTTTGGTGAACCCGACGTGAAACCGCTGGGGTGAGAGTACGTAGAGATGGCTAGCAAAATGGAGCATTTATATGCAGAGATGAAAGAGCTTGAAGAGCGGTTCAGGAAGATTGAAGAAGAAAAGCGAATTCAGGAAGCGGTGCAATTGGTATATAACAGGGTTAATATATTTGATGGTTTCGATCCAGAAAGCTATCTAAGGTGTTACGAGACAGAGATGAAGAATCAAGGGGTTCCAGAAAATATGATGATTGCATCTTTTGCATACCTTATAAGTCCTGATTTAAAAGATGAAGTGCTGGAACTAGCAGAGTATCACTCCAAACGATGGAGTGATTTTGCAGATGCACTTATTTATGCGAGTTCCAGGTATAATGTGAGCTGTGATAGTGTTCCAGCAACAATCCGAGCCAATTTAGAAGTGGTTGTCGATGCATGTCTTATGGAGGATAATCAATTGCTATTCAAGGCTGATACAGAGATTGTGGAGGCTGTTTATGCTAAATTAGGACTGCAAAAAGGCATTAGTGAGCAACAAGGCCTTCACAGTGACAAAAGCGATGCTTTGCTACAGCCTCATAAAGATGCAATGGGTGAACTGTGTAAGTATAATCTGTCTTCCTTGTTTGAGGGTGCAGACATACAAGGTCCTATAATCATATCACATGATGTGTGTATGCCTATGCTTGAGGACACACTTGATTCAGAGAGCTTCAGGACAGGTGCTCAAGACCCAGTACACGAGGAAGAAGACATTGCTAATAGTTTCCTCTTGGGCTGTGAAGCATGTAAGCTGTGCAAACTTGAGGATTCTCATGACGAAAGTGCTCATTTGAAGGGTATTCCTCAGGTGTCGTATCATATGTGTGAAGAACAGCAGGAACCAATGCTTCTTGCTGAAAACATGATTGCAGAGTTTGAAGATCTAAGACAAGAAGAAGATGCTATCATTACTGCATTCTTATCTGGTTATGATGCTTATAAGCAGGATGATGTACATGAATATGCATGCGAGGAAAATAAAATATTACAAGATGGGCCACAAGTATGTGTGATTGATTTAGAGGGGGTGAGTGATATGGGTGATTCCAACAGTGATGTTGCTTCTGAAGCTGGTTGCCAAGGTTCTTTGGATTTGGGTTATCCTGGAATGCTAACTGGGTGTTCCAACAATAAATAGGGTGATGCTATGTCATCAGTGTCAGGGTTACCTTGCAACCACATTTGTGAGCAACAATCTCGAGCTTGGAAGCCTGTTTATGATGATGATTTGGAGAGGAAAATTGAATCTGTCTTTTTGGATCATACAGGGTTCAATGATATACAGGTTCAAGGGTACTCGGGTGAGGGACCCAGAATTCTAAGCCCATCTGCAGACAGGTATCAAGAAATACTGGGAGATAACATGCAGGATATGCAAAGTGTGGTCACAGAGCCTCATGAGGCTGCATATGAGCAACCAAATGGATATAGCTATGGGGGTATGAATGTTCATGATAATCAACATGTGGGATTGCAAGATGATAATGGCTTCAATGCGATTGATCTTGAATTGTGGATGCTATCTTAGATGATGCATTGGATGATTTCATGGTATATAATAGATCCCCATCAGCTTTGGGCTCTTCTATGCTTGATGCTAGTCAACTGTCGGTTGCAAGTGAGGATGTGCAGGTGTTATGTAAGCCAAATTATTGTGATGAGATTGATTCAGATCTGAAGGCTATTCTCCATGATGCCTTGTTGGACTTTGTATGTGTTGATGGTGTGGATGCTTTGCATACTTTGCAACGGCCTAAAGAAGAGGTATATAATATCATAGAGGAAGCCAATGAAGACCATGCTTTTCCGTCTTTGGATGAGAAGAATGAATGTTTATCAGTGGGTGAGCTGGATCCGGGCACAGTAGATTTGGATGGGATGTTACCAAGTGTGTGTTCCATGCTGTTAATGTAGTTGTTACTTGGTGTGGCCATACAATATATGGTGCAAAGGCTTCAAACATGGCCTGAGGAAAATTTTGAAGCAAATCATTTTGAAGAGCATCCCACTTTGAATGATGAGGGTAATTATGCATACGCAGAGAATCTAAGTGAGGATAGGGCTTCATATGAGCAAAGGATATGGCACATATGCCAAAAGCGATTGGTATTTGATCCAGGTGGGTGTGTGAAAGCTGAAGGCTAGGAGATTGGGTAAAGATGTCATGCTATGTTTCAACAAAGGATAACCCCTTGTGAGTGGCACTATGTATATTCTTCTACTGTTTCATGTTTACTAGGGTGATACCAACTGGGTCAGGTTTGACAGGGTTTAAGACGCCTAGTTGGATGCTTGTACATACACCAATGTTGGTGTGCAAATAATGCATGGACACTGAATTCCAGGACCTCTGTGGCACATACCAGAGGATGTGCAGGTTTAGAGGGGGTGGATGTCGTGCCATGGCACGTCTATGGTGTGAAACCATGCATGTGAGGCCATTAAATACAAATTCAGATGCATGGGATTAAGTGCTATGACTTGAGTCATTATATGATGTCCATGTACATATGTTCATATTGCAAATGAGGTTCAATAAGCAGAGCTGAAGGCTTGTGAGCTCGTCCTTGCACAGTATGAGGCAGATCTTCTAAGCGAGTGAGGAGTTGATTTCCGAGTACCTTGGCTTTGTCAAAGGTGTGGTTGATTCAGAAGACTTACCCCTGAACATCTCCCGTGAGGTGCTGCAGCAAAACAAGATCCTGAAGGTTATAAGGAAAAATCTTGTTAAGAAGTACCTCGAGCTGTTTACAGAGATTGCAGAGAACAAGGAGGATTTTGATAAGTTTTATGTGGCTTTTGGAAAAATTTTAAAAATATATATACACTTAATAAAGGTGGCCAGCTGGAGGGGCTACGTGGAGATTTTGGTTGTTGCCAGCTTGACGTCTAGAAGCTGGTGAAGGTGAGGAGGGCCGTGTGTGAGAGGGACCGCCTCGTTGATGAGGGGGGGGGCCTGGTCATTTCAAAAAGACAGCCGCTTAGAGGAGAGAAGCTCTGGACGTGTGCAGCCGCTGGGTACGTGAAAGTTCGTCGTGTGAAGGGGAGAAGGGGGGCTCTCGGGTGTATGTGCAGAAGGCGCCAGGTTGGTGATTCAGGAGGGAACACTGCAGAGCTGCAGAACAGTGCCAAAGAAAGGCTGTACACAGGCGCAGCTGAGGGCGCCAGTTGAGAGAGGACGGGGGGTGGTATGAGCCGCCGCTTTGGGAGCTGCTGGGGGCATACAGAGAGAGGAAGCAGCCACAAGGCGCAGGAAGGAGCTGACGGGCTATGCAGGGTGCAGTGAAGGGGACTCTCTGAACAGCTACAAGAAAAAGCCAGAAAAAAGGCGAGGGTATGCGGCCTGGGGGAAGGACCGTGTGTCAAGGGCTCTGATCGAGCTGCAGGTATACACGAAGGGTCGCCTTGCCTTGTAGGGGGCTTCTAAACTGACAGAGGGGTGTGCAGCGACACAGACACCACACGGAGGGGCCGGTTCGTGAGAAGAGGGCTGGGGAAATTCGGCAGCCACGACAGGCGAGGAAAAGGGCCGCCTTATAGCTCTGGTGTAAGGGAAGAAAAAGCAGCAACTGGCAGCTGACTGACGACGGGGCAACAAGCAGACAGAGCCGAGGAGAGTGAAAAAGCCCTGCCTGATTCTCATCTTTGGGCAACATCGCCTGACGCTCCCTTCAGCCATAGCCAGACCTGTTTCTTGAGCTATTTGAACTGGCTTTACCAGGCATCAGATTGCAGGCACGACGAGTAAACTCATTGTTGCTGGCGGCCTCAGCAGTTTCCATCTCTGTTCGAGTTGGGAGATGGTGGAAGGGAAACAGTCGGGCAGTGCAAACGGAGTTAAAAGCCTTGGTGTAGTGGGTGGAGACGAAAGCTAGAGGTGATGCGAGAATTGCCCTGAACAGAAAATAGGTGTAACAGTTTGGTAGGGGAGCAAAGCAGTTAAAAAATAAGGTGCCCAACCTGCCAGGCCAAGCTAGGGAAATAGTGGAGGCTAGCTATTGGCCGCTGTGACTCTTGGGACTGTTTTCAGTAGCTAGCAACATAGTTCCAAAAGATGTCCTGGACGACCTATGTCTGGTTGGGATGAGTTGAAAGCAATCTCAAAGGAATATGATTATGACAAGGATTTTGACATTTGTTGGCTGCACGTGTGTGAAGCTTGGAATCTAACTCTTGGCAAATATTGTTGATGTGTCTATGATCCAAGGAATGCAAAGTGAATGCATAAGCCTTGAAGGCTCAGTATTGTGAATATGATGTGATGGTTCATAAAGCTGAGGTCCTATGTTTATGACATGTTATGATGATGTCAGCCTTGTCTTTGATATGAACTATGGTGCCAATGCTGGCCGTGAATCTTGGATGTATATACCTATGAGATGTTTTTCTGGGGTTTGATGTGTTGAGTTTTATGAATCAAGCTATGTTAATGCCAGTTTTTGGCTTGGATCATGAGGCTCTCGTTTGCTTTGACTACCCATGTATGGCTGAGTTATAAATTTATGATGGTTCTAGCTTTTGCTGGTGATGCCCCTTGAAGTTCAACCACTTACTCTCACAGCCAGAAGTCTCGCACTTTCCCAACGAAACCGCCCACGTCACGACAACGTGAGTTGAGGGTAAGCAGAGATGTTGTCTTTGATGAGATGAGCAGCTAGTATGCTGCTGGAAAAGAACCTGTTGGGGCTGATGTGAGTGGAAGTGTGGTTGCACAGAATGCAGGTCAGCAATCACAGTCTTTGAGTGGACCAGGAGAGTCCGCATCTAGTGGGTCTGTTGACAGACCATGGAGTGGCAGGCTACGTCATAATACCAATCCTGCAAATGTGATTAGTACATCACGTAAAGGAAAAGAGAAAGTGGTTGAGCCCCTTGGTATGCCTGACATTTCTGCAGGGCATTGTCATGTTGATGGAGAGTCTAGTGGCTCAGACATGAGCCTTGATGAGGAGCTTGGGATCCCAGCAATGAGAACACCTAGTGTAAAGAAGGCTATGGAAGCCATGAATGAAAAGCTGCGAAGATCTGGGAGAGTGAAAAATCCTGTGCAGAGATTTACCTATGATCGTTATGTGGCACATCACTATGCATATATGGCAAAGGTTGTGCAGGTTGTTGAGCCCACATGCATTGATGAGGCTGTTGGAAATGTGTGTTGGGAGAAAGCTATGGATGAGGAGATGAATGCACTATATGGAAATGAAACTTGGGACTTAGTGCAATTGCCTGAAGGCAAGAAAGCCATTGGATGCAAGTGGGTGTACAAAGTAAAACATAACAGTGATGGAAGCATAAACAGGTACAAGGCTAGATTGGTAGCCAAAGGATATGCGCAGACATATGGCATTGATTATGAGGAAACTTTCAGCCTAGTTGCCAAGATGGCAATAGTGAGAGTTGTGATAGCAAGTGGCTGCATCAAAGCAATGGTCTTTACATCAAATGGATGTAAAGAATGCATTCTTGCATGGGGATTTGCAAGAAGAGGTGTATATGTTGCAGCCACCTGGTTATGAGGATGTGGGTCACGTCGAGCATGTTTGCAAGTTGAAGAAAGCCTTGTATGGCTTAAAGCAAGCACCAAGAGCATGGTCTGACAAGATTTTTGAATATCTTGTCACTATTGGCTTTCATGTAGCGAATGTAGATTTCTCGCTGTATGTGAGACATGGTGATAGAGGGGTTGTGCTTGTTGTCATCTATGTAGATGACTTGATCATTACGGGGGACCATGATGTAGAGATCTTTGATGTAAAGATCTTGCTTAGATAGAAGTTTGAGATGAAGGATCTGGGGGAGCTCGTATATTTCTTGGGCATTGAGGTGATTAGGTCACCACATGGTATTGGATTACTACAGAGACAGTATGGCTTGGACATGTTGTCCAAGTATGGTATGACAGGCTGTAAGCCTATTTTCGTGCCATTGGATCAGAATGGCAAGTTGAGTGCAGATTTAGGAGAGATTTTGGAGGATCCTACTATGTATAGGCGCATAGTAGGAAGCTTGATCTACATGACGATCACCAGACCAGATTTGAGCTATGCTGTTGGGTTGGTGAGTCAGCTTATGCAGGTTCCACGGAAACCGCATTTGGATGCATTGAGAAGCATACTGAGGTATGTGCGGTCTACTTTGCATTATGGACTATTCTATGAGACTGGGACAGAGATATATGTACATGGATACACAGATGCTGATTGGGCTGGTAGTATCTCAGATAGAAGATCTACCAGTGGATTCATGTTTTCTTTGGGGAGTGCTGCTATGACTTGGAGCAGCAAGAAGCAGCCTACGGTTGCTCTATCCAGTATAGAGGCCGAGTATAGAGGAGCTGCTATGGCAGCATGTGAGGTAGCTTGGTTGAGAAAGCTACTTGCAGATTCGGGTCTATCAGTGGGGATAGACAAGTTGTCATTTTCTGTGACAACATTAGTAGTATACAGTTGGCCAGGAACCCAGTATTTCATGCTCGTACGAAGCATATAGAGGTCCACTACCACTTCGTCAGAGAGAAGGTCTTGGCAGGAGACCTTGACCTTGTTTATGTCAGCACAGAGGATCAGGTAGCTGACATCTTCACCAAAGCATTGGGTACAGAGAAGCTCCGCAGATTCAGGGCTTCGCTTGGTGTACATGAGATGGAGTTGAGCTCGAGGGGGAGTGTTGAGATATCGAGCTCGTCTAGTGAGGCGGTGGACACTGACTGGGGATAGGCCCCACACTTACACCACTGGCATGGTTGGTGAGATCATAGGTGATATGCGGCCAGTGGGATGACAGGCTGTGTGTGACAGCCATTCTAGAGACTGGCATAGTTATAGCGCCAGTTCATTTAGTTGGGTTCACACTATAGAGAACCCGTGTATGTATTCGTTGAGTACCTTTCATATTATGAGTACTCTTTTCTTGTATATAGTGTGTTGAGTGTTGAGTGAAGAAGAAGAAGATTTTCAGTCTCTCACCTTGTGTGTTCTCTATTAGGGTTTTGTGAGTGTGTGTGTGCTTGCAAGAGCTCAAGCTCTCTTCCCCCTTGCATCTTTTCTCAGGGACTACACTGATATGAAAGGGATGGATCCACAGATTTATCAGGGATGGATCCACAGATTTATCAGGGATGGATCCACAGATTTATCAGGGATGCATCCACAGCAGCAGATTAATCTTAAAGAGGATGCGGTACCAGTGGTGCAACAGCGTTACCGCATGAATCCGAATTATGCCCGACAAGTGAAGTAGGAATTGGATAAGCTCCTAAAAGCAGGGTTCATTAAGCCGATGGATCAGGCAGCATGGCTTTCCCCCATTGTAGTAGTTCCAAAAAAATCAAGAAAGCTGAGGGTTTGTGTGGATTATAGGAAGCTGAATGCAGCTACAATAACTGATCCATTTCCCCTGCCATTTGTAGACACATTGCTTGATGATGTTGCTGGCCATGAAATGTATAGTTTTCTGGACGGATTCTCAGGGTATAACCAGATTAGCATGGCTGAACAAGACATGGAGAAAACTACATTTGTAACAGAGTGGGGAACATTTGTGTATACAGTGATAAGTTTTGGGTTAAAGAATGGCCCCCGTCTTTCTCAAAAGCAGCATTCAAAACTTTTGAGCCATATCTTATAGATTTCATGAGGATTTTCATGGATGATTTCTCAGTGTTTGGGATACAGTCATTACATTTGGAGCATTTGAGGAAATGTTTGCAAAGATGCAGGCTGTTTAGAATGTCCTTGAATCCATTCAAATGCACAATAGCAGTCCGCAAAGGAAAGCTGTTATTAGGACATATTATCTCAGCAGAAGGAATGCTGGTGGATTTCGATAAGATCCGAGCAGTTCAAGAAGCTCAACCTCCACAGAATCTGAAAGAGTTACTGAGGTTCTTGGGTCAGATTAAATGGCATTGTAGATACTTGCGCTATCTGGCGGATATTTGTGCCCCATTGTCTCATCTCACAAAAAAAGACATTCCATATGTCTGGGGAGAGGCACAGAAAAATGCATTTGAAATTCTAAAGAAAATATTGGTGGTAGCACCAATATTGCAGCCACCAGATTGGTTTTTACCTTTTCATGTGTTTGTAGATGCATCAGATGTTGCAATCGGAGCTATTTTAATGTAAGAAAAGCAGAAAGGGTGGTACCGAGCTATCTATTATGCAAGTAAAATGTTGACACTAGCTGAGAAGAATTATACAGTGACTGAGAGAGAAGCTTTGGCATGGTCTATGCATTAAGGAAGTTCAGACACTATTTACTGAGCAACAAAGTAGTTTTCCATGTTGACCACCAAGCTTTGCTGTATTTGGTGCTGTATTTGGTGAAGAAGCCCCAGTTGACAGGAAGGCTGGCATGATGGATGCTCTTGTTGCAGGAATTTGATTTTACTATTATTCATACTCCAGGCAAGTTACATGCAATTGCAGACTATTTGAGTCAGATTGAGCATGGTGAAGCAGCAGTTGGAGTTTTAGATCAGTTACCAGATGCGAGTCTTTATGCTGTTAGGACTTTTCAAGCTGAAAATTGGTATGATGAGATGCTAAATTTTTTGCTAGATGGGATGCTGCCAACACAGATG